>NC_041393.1:751503734-751556011 GCF_002162155.2 Triticum dicoccoides | reverse complement strand
GGGCGGACGGCGGCGGTGGCGCGGGCTCGCGCGGGACCGATCCGGGTCCGCGGGCCGCGCGGTGGGGGGAGGAGAGAGAGGGTGAGGTGGCGACGGGGGATTGGCCGGGGTGGCGGCGCTGGCTGAGGTGGCGGCCTCTGATTGGCTGGAGCGACGTGGAGGCTGGACATGTCCGGCGGGGTTGGACATGTCCGACGCGCGAGGGGAGCGGGGCTAGGGTTTCGTCTGCGAAAATAGACGGGGAGGACGTTTTTTTATAGGTAGAGGGAGCTAGGAGAGTCCAAATGAGGAGCGGTTTTCGGCCACGTGATCGTGATCGAACGACCGAGAGCATGGAGGGGAGTTAGATGGGTTTTGGGCCACTTTGGAGGGATGTTGGGCTGCAAAGAGAAAGGGGCTTTTACGGTTACCCGGTTAATCGTTGGAGTATCAAACGAACTCCAAATGGCATGAAACTTGACAGGCGGTCTACCGGTGCTATACCAAGGCCACTTGGCAAGCCTCGGTCCATTCCGAGAACGTTTAACACCTACTCACAACAGGAGACAAAAGGGGAACACCGAAGGGCATAGGAGTGCCGGATTGCAGAACGGACAACGGGGAAAATGCTCGGATGCATGAGACGAACACGTATGCAATGCAATGCACATGATGACATGGTAAAATGCAACACGCAAGCAAATGACATGGCAACGACGGCGAATAACTGGCAAACACCTGGTGCATCGAATCCGGGGCGTTACACTCACCTCCTTTGGGGGGTTCGCGGCATCGAGGCCGATGTCCTTCCCTACGACCGACCACTCCTTCTGGGGCTTGAATAGATGACCCTATATCTTGTCATGGGTCGTGCCGAAGAGGTGTTGCATGGTGGCCGGGTCCTCGGGCTCATACTCCCACATTGGATTGTCCTTCTCTTGGCAAGGAAGGAGCCGACGGCGGAGCATGATCTAGACCACATCAACTAGCTTCGCCCCCGTCTCCATTATGCTCACGACACGCTTCTGCAATGCCTTCGTGTGGGAAACGCACCACCAGTCCGGGCTCTTGTTGGTCGATGAGGCCAGTCTGGTAGGGGGCTCGGATCTAAATGCAGGAGCCGCTCCCTAGGCGGCATCCCTTGGTTCGATGATATAAAACCACTCGTTTTGCCACATTCTGAAGGTGTCGACAAAGTGGCCCTCTGGCCACTAGACCCGCGTCAGTTTACTAATCATGGCCCCACCATAGTACACGTGCTCGCGTCCGACCACTTTGGGCTTGACGTTGAAAACCTTCAGCAATAGACCGAAGTGCGGACGGACTCGAAGGAACGCTTCGCAGACAACAATGAAAGTCGAGATGTGGAGAAGGTAGTTGGGGGCTAGATCATGAAAATCCAGCCCATAAAAGAACATCAATCCCCTTACGAAGGGGTGCATAGGAAATCCGAGCCCCCTAAGGAAATGGGGAAGGAATACGATCCTTTCGCCCGGCTTGGGCGTGGGGATGATCTGGCCCTCTTCGGGGGCCCGATGGGCACCATCGGCTGACAAATAGTCGGCCTCCTTAACCTTCAAGATATCGCCATTGATGATGATGGAGGCCTCCCACTTCTGGTTGGCACCGGATCCAGCCATGGTCGAAGGAGACGGGGTGGGATTTGCCGTGGAAGCAGAGAAAAGGGGTGCTGGAGCTATGAGAGTTTGCGTGAGCGGAAGGTGGAAGAAGGTGTGGGATGTTGATTGTTGTAGCTCCCCCTTTATAGGCTATTGACAGGCCAGGAGCTCCCTTTTTTCATGTTGTTCGCTTTTCACTTCCCAATACGCTCGCAATGTTTTGTGCAGGAAGGGGAATCGAAATCATTGACCATATCCCCTGAAAGGAGGGGCACTGATACGTCTCCAACTATATATAATTTTGTATTGTTCCATGCTATTATATTATCCATCTTGGGTGTTTTACATGCATTTATATGCTATTTTATATGATTTTTGGGACTAACCTATTAACCTAGAGCCCAGTGCCAGTTTCTGTTTTTTCCTTGTTTTTGAGTTTTACAGAAAAGGAATACAAAATGGAGTCCAGTTGACCTGAAAATTTACGGTGATTTTATATCGACCAGAAGAAGCCCTGAAGCAAAAGAGTTGGGCCAGAAGAGCCATGAGGCCTCCACAAAGGTGGAGGGCACCCCACCCCCTAGGGCGCGCCCTCCGGTATTGTGGGCTCCACGTGGACCCCCCCTGACTTGTTCTCGATGCCAATAATTCCTAGAAATACCAAAACCCCCAGAAATAAACCAAGATCGAGAGTTCCACCGCCGCAAGCCTCTGTAGCCACCAAAAACCAATCGGGACCCTATTCCAGCACCCTGCCAGAGGGCAAAATTATCACTGGTGGCCATCTTCATCATCCCAGCGGTCTCCATGACGAGGAGGGAGTAGTACACCCTTAGGGCTGAGGGTATGTACTAGTAGCTATGTGTTTGATCTCTCTCTCTCTCTCTCTCTCTCTCTCTCTCTCTCTCGTCTTCTTGATTTGGCACGATCTTGATATACCGCGAGCTTTTCTAATATAGTTGGATCTTATGATGTTTCTCCCCCTCTACCTTCTTGTGATGAATTGAGTTTTCCCTTTGAAGTTATCTTATCGGATTGAGTCTTTAAGGATTTGAGAACACTTGATATATGTTTTGCATGTGCTTATCTGTGGTGACAATGGGATATTCACGTGATCCACTTGATGTATGTTTTGGTGATCAACTTGCGGGTTCTGTGACGTTGTGAACTTATGCATAGGGGTTGGCACATGTTTTCGTCTTGACTCTCTGGTAGAAACTTTGGGGCACTCTTTGAAGTTCTTTGTGTTGGTTTGAATAGATGAATGTCAGATTGTGTGATGCATATCGTATAATCAAACCCGCGGATACTTGTGGTGACATTGGAGTATCTAGGTGACATTAGGTTTTGGTTGATGTGTGTCTTAAGGTGTTATTTTAGTACAAACTCTAGGGTTGTTTGTGACACTTATAGGAATAGCCCAATAGATCGATCAGAAAAAATAATTTTGAGGTGGTTTCATACCCTACAATAATCTCTTCGTTTGTTCTCTGCAATTAGTGACTTTGGAGTGACTCTTTGTTGCACATTGAGGGATTTATATATGATCTAATTATATTATCATTGTTGAGAGAACTTGCACTAGTGAAAGTATGAACCCTAGGCCTTGTTTCCAAGCATTGCAATACCATTTCCACTCACTTTTTGTTACTAGTTACCTTGCTATTTTTACATTTTCAGATTACAAAAACCTATATCTACCATCCATATTGCACTTGTATCACCATCTCTTCACCGAACTAGTGCACCTATACAATTGACCATTGTATTGGGTGTGTTGCGGACACAAGAGACTCTTTGTTATTTGGTCGCAGAGTTGTTTGAGAGAGACCATCTTCATCCTACGCCTCCCACGGACTGATAAACCTTAGGTCATCCACTTGAGGGAAATTTGCTACTATCCTACAAAACTCTGCGCTTGGAGGCCCAACACGAGTCTACAAGAAGAAGGTTGCGTAGTATATGTCAAGCTCGTTTCTGGCATCATTGCCGGGTAGGTTAGTGCTTCAAGGTATATCTTTAGATCTTGCAATCGAATCTTTTAGTTTCTTATTTTATCACTATTTTAGTTTATAAAAGAAAACTACAAAAAATGGAATTGAGGTTGCCTTGCATGCTTCATCTTTTTAATGTCTTTCGTAAAAATGATAGAAAGGAAAATTGTGCTCAAGTGTTAGAGAAAGAAGTCAATAAAATGTTTTGCACTAGATATTTGGATGATGAGCATCATTGCAATGTTGTTGGTATGAATTCTTTGAATATCCACGATGCTAATGATATGCAAAGCCACAAGCTTGGGGATGATATGTTTGATAAAGATGATATTTTTTGTCCCCCAAGTTTTGATGAGCAAGATTATTTTGATCATAGCATGCCTCCTATTTATGATGCTTATATTGATGAAAGTGGGTTCCGAAGAGTGTCAACTTTAGGAAGTAATGATCCCACTATTTTGGAGGGTGTTGAATCTTATTGCTATAATTATGAAAGTGTATTTGGAGAGGTCATGACTTTATTTAGTGATGAATCGACTATTTTGGAAGAGGTTCCAATTGGTTATGACAACAAAGTTGCTATCTATGATGATTATTGTGATGACATGTATGCTATAAATAATAGTCATAACCATGAAACTTGTCATCTTCATTTTAATTTTTAATTGGATTATGCCTCACATGATAGTTATTTTGTTGAGTTTGCTCCCACTACTATTCATGAGAAGAAATTTGCTTATGTGGCGAGTAATAAAATTTCTATGCATATAGATCATGAAAATAATGCTTTATGTGATGGTTATATTGTTGAATTCATTCATGATGCTACTGAAAATTATTGTGATGGAGGAATATATGCTTGTAGGAGTTGCAATAATATCAAGTTTCCTCTCTATGAGCTTAAAATCTTGACGTTTTGCTTGTTTTACCTTCCTATGCTATTTGATTCTTGTTCCCATAAGTTGTTTGCTCACAAAATCCCTAGGCATAGGAAGTGGGTTAGACTTAAATGTGCGAGTCATATGCTTCATGATGCTCCCATTATGTTTCAATTCTTATCTTTTATGTGAGCATCATGGAAATCATCATGCCTAGCTAGAAAGGCATTAAAGAAAAGCGCTAGTTGGGAGAAAACCCAATATTTACCCCTATTCTTTTTGTGTGTTCACATGATTACGCTACTTTAGTAATCATGTTTTATAGCTTTTGTTTCAATAAAGTGGCAAGTAAAGTGATAACCCACAAGTATAGGGGATCGCAACAATTTTCGAGGGTAGAGTATTCAACCCAAATTTATTGATTCGACACAAGGGGAGCCAAAGAATATTCTCAAGTATTAGTAGCTGAGTTGCCAATTCAATCACACCTGACAGACTTAATATCTGCAGCAAGTATTTAGTAGCAAAGTAGTATAGAAGTAACGGTAATGGTGGCAAAAGTAACAGTAGCAGTTTTGTAGCAATCGTAACAGTGGCAACGGGGAAGTAACTTAACAAAGATAAATATGTGAAAAGCTCGTAGGCAATGGATAAATGATGGATAATTATGTCGGGTGTGATTCCTCATGCAACAGTTATAACATAGGGTGACACAGAACTAGCTCCAGTTCATCAATGTAATGTAGGCATGTATTCCGAATATTGTCATACGTGCTTATGGAAAAGAACTTGCATGACATCTTTTGTCCTATACTCCCGTGGCAGCGGGGCCCTATTGGAAACTAAGGGATATTAAGGTCTCCTTTTAACAGAGTACCGGACCAAAGCATTAGCACTTAGTGAATACATGAACTCCTCAAACTGCGGTCATCACCAAGAGTGGTCCCGATTATTGTTACTTCGGGGTTGCTAGATCATAACACATAGTAGGTGACTATTGACTTGCACAATATGATCAAGAACTCACATATATTCATGAAAACATAATAGGTTCAGATCTAAAATCATGGCACTCGGGCCCTAGTGACAAGCATTAAGCAAGGCAAAGTCATAGCAACATCAATCTTAGAACATAATGGATACTAGGGATCAAACCCTAACAAAACTAACTCGATTACATGGTAAATGCCATCCAACCCATCACCGTCCAGCAAGCCTATGATGGGATTACTCACGCAAGGTGGTGAGAATGATGAAATTGGTGATGGAGGATGGTTGATGATGATGATGATGATGGCGACGGATTCCCTCTCTGGAGCCCCGAACGTACTCCAGATCAGCTGAGGGAGTCCCGGACTAGGGGGTGTCCGGACAGCCAAACTATCATCATCGGCCGGACTCCAAGACTATGAAGATACAAGATTGAAGACTTTGTCCCGTGTCCGGATGGGACTTTCCTTGGCGTGGAAGGCAAGCTTGGCGATACGGATATGTAGATGTCCTACCATTGTAACCGACTCTATGTAACCCTAGCCCTCTCCGGTGTCTATATAAACTAGATGGCTTTAGTACGTAGGACGAACAACAATCATACCATAGGCTAGCTTCTAGGGTTTAGCCTCCTTGATCTCGGGGTAGATCTACTCTTGTAACACATATCATCAATATTAATCAAGCAGGACGTAGGGTTTTACCTCCATCAAGAGGGCCCGAACCTGGGTAAAACATCGTGTCCCTTGTCTCCTGTTACCATCCGCCTAGACGCACAGTTCGGGACCCCCTACCCGAGATCCGCCGGTTTTGACACCGACATTGGTGCTTTCATTGAGAGTTCCTCTGTGTCGTCGCCGATAGGCTCGATGGCTTCTTCGATCATCAACAACAACGCAGTCCAGGGTGAGACCTTCCTCCCCGGACAGATCTTCGTATTCGGCGGCTTTGCACTGCGGGCCACTTTGCTTGGCCATCTGGAGCAGATCGAAAGCTACGCCCCTGGCCGTCAGGTCAGATCTGGAAGTTTGAACTTCACGGATGACATCCGCAGGGACTTGATCCTCGATGGATTCAAGCCACAGCCGAGCGTGCCGCACTGTCACGGCGAGCATGATTTAGCTCTGCGGCCGGACAGTACCCTGGAGGCCGCACTCGAGCCCGCTCCGATCTTCAATTCGGAGCCGGCTGCGCACATCGAGGACGGATGGCTAGACACCGCCTCGGGGGCTGCAACCTCTACGGCGATAGAGCCGAACACTGACCTTGTCCCTCACAAAGCTCGCGGCTCCGAGGCGCCGGACTCCTCGCCGGACTCCGAACCTCCCGCGCCCCCTCCGATCGAATCCGATTGGGCGCCACTCATGGAGTTCACCGCGGCGGACATCTTTCAACACTCACCTTTCGGCGACATCTTGAGTTCGCTAAAGTATCTCTCATTATCAGAGAGCCCTGGCCGGACTATGGCCAGTACGGTTGGGACGCGGACGATGAAGAAATTCAAAGCCCACCCACCACCCACTTGGTAGCCACTGTCGACGATCTAACCGACATGCTAGACTACGACTCCGAAGACATCGACGGTATGGACGACGATGCCGGAGACGACCAAGAACCAGCGCCTACCGGGCACTGGAAAGCCACCTCATCATATGACATATACATGGTGGATATCCTAAAGGATGGGAATGGCGAAGGGGCAGCGGAGGATGACCCCTCCAAGAAACAGCCCAAGCGCCGACGTCAGTGGCGCCGCTCTAAATCCCACCATAGCAAGAATGAAGATTCCGGCACCGGAGATAATAACACCCCAGATAGTGCCGAAGACAACCCACTCCAACAAGATTCAGCACAGGAGGACGGAGACGCCAGCCCTCATGAGAGAGCGGCAAAAGAAGAGGTAGAGGATTATATGCCTCCCTCCGGAGACGAGGCGATCCTCGACGACGACGAATTCGTCGTGCCTGAGGATCCCGTCGAACAAGAGCGTTTTAAATGCAGGCTTATGGCCACGGCAAACAGCCTCAAGAAAAAGCAACAACAGCTTAGAGCTGATCAAGATCTGCTAGCCGACAGATGGACTGAAGTCCTCGCGGCCGAAGAGCATGAGCTCGAACGCCCCTCCAAAAGCTACCCTAAACGCAAGCTGCTCCCCCGATTAGAGGAGGAGGTGTATGAACCTGCATCACCAGCAGACAATACGGCTGACCGACCACCCCGTGGTCGCGACAGAGAGGCCTCTAGGCCCTTCACCAGAACCGTACCCCGGCATCGCTCGAAAAGCACAAGGCCACAGGGGAACGCTCCAGACTAGCGAGATATATTGGAGGATAAGGCAAGACAATCAAGATCGATCTACGGATCACGTGGACGCCCCATGATACGCGATGACAGCTGTCGCGCCGGACACAGTAAGTCCAGGCGGGCCGAACAAAACAGACAAAGCTCTTTTGAGCTCCATCGTGATATCGCCCAGTACAGAGGCGCCGCACACCCACTATGCTTCATAGATGAAGTAATGGATCATCAAATCCCTGAAGGGTTTATACCCGTCAATATTGAATCTTATGATGGCACAACAGACCCCGTGGTTTGGATCGAAGACTATCTCCTCCACATCCACATGGCCCATGGTGACGATCTTCACGCCATCAAATATCTCCCACTCAAACTTAAAGGACCAGCCCGGCATTGGCTTAACAGCTTGCCAGCAGAGTCAATCGGGAGTTGGGAAGACCTGGAAGCCGCATTCCTCTATAACTTCCAGGGCACGTATGTGCGCCCACCAGACGCCGATGACCTAAGCCACATAATTCAGCAGCCAGACGAATCAGCCAGACAATTCTGGACACGGTTCTTAGCCAAGAAAAAACAAATCGTCGAATGTCCGAATGCGGAGGTCCTCGCGGCCTTCAAGCATAACATCCGCGACGAGTGGCTTGCCCGGCACCTGGGACAGGAAAAGCCGAAATCCATGGCAGCTCTCACATCACTCATAACCCGCTTCTGCGCGGGTGAGGACAGCTGGCTAGCACGCAGCAACAACCTCAGCAAAAATTCTGGCAATTCGGATATCAAGGACTGCAATGGCAGGTTGCGTCGAAACAAAAACAAATGCCGCATTAACGGCGACAATAGTGAGGATACGATAGTCAATGTCGGATTCACAGGCTCTAAACCCGGTCAGCGGAAAAAGCCATTCAAAAGAACCACTCTGGGTCCGTCCAATTTGGCCCGAATACTCCCCCGCTCGTGCCAGATACACGGCTCCCCCGGAAAACCAGCCAACCACACCAACAGGGACTGTTGGGTATTCAAGCAGGCAGGCAAGTTAATTGCCGAAAACAATGACAAGGGGCTGCATAGCGATGACGAGGAAGAGACTCGACCGCCGAACAATAGAGGACAGAAGGGTTTCCCCCCACAGGTGCGGACGGTGAACATGATATACGCAACACACATACCCAAAAGGGAGCAGAAGCGTGCACTCAGGGATGTATACGCGATGGAGCTAGTTGCCCCGAAGTTCAACCCATGGTCCTCCTGCCCGATCACTTTTGACCGAAGGGACCACCCCACCAGTATCCGCCACGGCGGATTTGCCGCATTGGTTTTAGACCCAATCGTCGATGGATTTCACCTCACCAGAGTCCTGATGGATGGCGGCAGCAGCCTGAACCTGCTTTATCAGGATACAGTGCGCAAAATGGGCATAGACCCCTCACGGATTAAACCAACCAAGACAACCTTTAAAGGCGTCATACCAGGTGTAGAAGCCAATTGTACAGGCTCGGTTACACTGGAAGTGGTCTTCGGATCCCCGGATAATTTCCGAAGCGAGGAGTTAATCTTCGACATAGTTCCTTTCTGCAGCGGCTATCACGCTCTGCTCAGACGTACCGCGTTTGCAATGTTCGACGCAATGCCGCACTACGCATACCTCAAGCTCAAGATGCCAGGCCCTCGAGGAGTCATCACGGTCAACGGAAACACTGAACGCTCTCTCCGAACGGAGGAACATACAGCGGCTCTCGCGGCAGAAGTACAGTGCAGCCTCTTAAGGCAATTTTCGAGTCCGGCCGTTAAGCGACCGGACACGGCTAAACGCACTCGGAGTAACCTACAACAAGACCACCTGGCACGTTCCGAGCATGCGTAGCAGTGCGGCCCCAACCCCAGCCCCTACAAAGCGTCAAGACAGGTCCTTTGCATACACCATTACGCTTTGGAGATACCATGGGCATGGGGAGAGGGGCACGACCACCATAGGCCCAGAATGCAGCTCAACGACACCAGGGGCTCTCAAGTGTGTCGTTCTTTTTCTCTTTTTTCCTTTTTATTTTTTACCCACAGGACTCCGTTCGTCAGAGGCCCTGTCTGGCAGCAGACCTACCGAACTCACGATGCAACAGCCAAGGAAGGAGAAAGGCTACAATGAATATCCAGGTGGTCTCCATTAAGAGCATTAAATTTGTTTCATACACCATTCCGTAGCCTACCCCTGGAGGGGGGACATGTCTCATAGTCCCATCCCCTGCTTATCGCACCATTTGTATTGTTCTGCATTCACAGCAGTTCTTTTCCTTGAATAAAGCAATGCAGCACCTTTTTCGCTTCCAATTGCCTTCCTTTCTTATACATATGTTCATTTATGACATGTTGCATCCGTACACTTTGGTACGGCTAAATACACCAGGGGCTTATGTTTCCCGCAATACGGTGTGATAAGTCCGAACACTTTCACAAGTGCAGCACCCCGAACTTATAGCATTATATGCATCGGCTCCGAATCATGTCTTGGGTCAATAGTTGGGTTTGCCCAGCTCCCATGTTTTGGTACCTTACGTTCCGTTGTATCGGCTAAGGTAGCACTGGGAGAACCACTGCGATTGCGCCCCGGTTGAGCCGGGCGAGCGCCTCAGTGGAGAAAGCAAAAACTGACCGTCATGATGAGGCGAGAGCTGGTCGCTGTTCGAGAGGTTTTTTGCGAGTCCTTAAAGACTTATGCTGCTTAGAGCGAGGAGCCGACTTTGTCCGGCCCAGGTGTGGATAGCGCCCCAAATTCGGCCTTCCGAAGACTAGGGGCTTCGCCGAAATTTAAAATTATAGAATTCTATGGCTAAGTGAGAGTGTTCAAGCATTATAAGTCCGGTTGCCTTGTTCGTTGTGTTGAGCGCCTCCCTAGATGGACCCAAATATGGGAACAAGAGTGCTCAAATTTATCCCAAACACCCCAGCACTCGTGGCATAGGGGCCGAAGCCAACGACTTGCCATCTCTCAGATTTAATAAACAGCCGTACAAAAGGTAATAATTTAAATTAAAAAGCATTGCTTAGCGCATATGAACTAAGTTTTCAGCGCACAGGATAACAAAATGCGAGTCTACTCAAATATTACATCTTTGGAGCACTCGCCCGCAATAGTGCGGGCACCCTTCACCACACTCTTATAATACATCTCGGGTGTGCGATGCTCCTTGCCCTGCGGCGGCGCGTCTGTCACGAGCTTCTGAGCATCCATCTTGCCCCAGTGCACCTTTGCGCGGGCAAGGGCCCAACGGGCACCATCAATACAGGCGGAGTGCTTGATGACTTCAACCCATTGACACGCATCCACCAGCCGCCGCACCAAGATGAAGTAGCTCCCAAGCATGGCCTCCTTCGGCCACAGCCGAACTATGAGGCCCTTCATGGCATGTTCGGCCGCCTTGTGGAGCTCGACCAGCTGCTTCAGCTGGTCGCTAAGGGGCACCGGGTGTCCGACCTCAGCATACTGAGTCCAGAAAACCTTCTCCATCGAGCTCCCCTCCTCGGCCCGGTAGAATGCGGCAGCATCGGACATGCTGCGAGGAAGATCTGCGAACGCTCCTGGAGAGCTCCGAATTCGGGTAAGCAACAGGTAATTAACACTCACATGCTTACTTTGCATGAAAAATGCCTTACCCACTGCTATTTTCTTCAATGCTTCGATTTCTTGGAGGGCCTTGTAGGTTTCGGCCTTAGCGGCTTTGGCACTCTCAAGAGCCATCGCAAGCTCGGACTCTCGAGTCTTCGAGTCACGCTCCAGGCTCTCATGTTTTTTCACGAGATCCTGGAGCTCTTGCTGTACCTCCACCACCCGCGCCTCCTACTTCTCTCGCTCGGTGCGCTCC
Source organism: Triticum dicoccoides (assembly GCF_002162155.2). Taxonomy (NCBI): domain Eukaryota; kingdom Viridiplantae; phylum Streptophyta; class Magnoliopsida; order Poales; family Poaceae; genus Triticum; species Triticum dicoccoides. The sequence continues at coordinate 751,544,399 of NC_041393.1, read as the reverse complement.
GCGGCCGCATTACGTTCGGCCGCGGCCACCGCCTCCTTCAGGGTAGCCACCTCGTTAGTGGCCCCTGCAATACCCATGTTATCCTTGTCATTCTCTTTGCAACCAAAATCCTTTTCTGTAAGGTACAATTTTCATAAGGTATTACTTACCTTCCTTGTCCTCGAGCTACTTCTTGGCACGGCCGAGCTCGTTCTCGGACCGCTCGAGGCTTTCCTTCAAAGTATTGACCTCCGCAGTCAGTGCGGTGGAGGTCAGCAGCACAGCCTGCAATCCCATATTGACATATTTTTTATGACTCCTGCGTATATATTTTTAGATCCTCAGTCCGACTTTTCTTTCTGAACACCGAACCGAGCATCAGGGGCTACTGTCTATGCGGTACCATTTTATATATATCGAAATTCTTACCTCAAAGCCTGTTAGAAGGCTGCTGCAGGCTTCGGTCAGCCCGCTCTTGGCGAGCTGAACCTTCTGAATCACCGCACTCATAACAGTGCGGTGTTCCTCTTCAATGGAGGCGCCATTGAGCGCCTCCAGCAAGTTATCCGGCGCGTCCGGTTGGACGGAGGCTGCCGGCGTCACGGTCTTGCCCTTCTTATAAAGGGGTCGCCCGCCGGACTCCGGAGCCACTATGGGTTCCGGGGCCGAGTCCGGTGCAATTTCCAGGAGGTTGTCCTGCGATACCTCCGGGGCCTCCTCCTCCTGGTGGGTCCCTTCCCGGGATCCCACCTCGGCATCGTCCGCATCACGAGGGGTGGAGGCAGTCGGAAGAGAATCCATATCCGACGCACCTAAGGACCCGCTCGACGAAGCGGGAAGATCATCCTGGGGCGGACTGTAGGGTTGTATGCGGCATTAGAAAGACAGTATGTGGCGAAAAGAAAAACCATGAAGTTATTCGGGAGTCCGGATACTTACGATCTCACCAGGGGCTTGGCCCTTGGAGGCCAGTCCTCGTCGTTGTCACTCGCGTTGGCAGAGCAGTCCGGGGAAAGAGTTTTTTCCTTCTTGGACCCTTCGGCCTCCCCTGTAGGGGAAGCCTTCCTTTTCTTCCCTCCCCCACTAGGGGAGAAGCTTTCTTCTTCTCCTTCTCACCCTTGTGGGAGGAGTCGGCCTCGGAGTCATCATCCGATAACACCTAAAAACGGGAGCTCTTCCGAGTGCCCGTGGCCTTCTTCTTGGCCTTCTTCTCCGGCACCACGTGGGGTGCCGGAGCCAGCAGCCCCGTCAAGCGGGCGTCCGCTGGGTCCTCTGGCAATGGGGCCGGACAGATAGCCCGTTCGGCCTTCTTCAGCCAGTCCTGTCAAAGGAAAGGGAGTTTAGATCCCGCATAGAGTCAAACTATGGAAAACAAGCGTCATGTAAAGGACAAAATCACTTACCTCATCAGCTGTACGCTGCGAGCTGAATCCGCGATCTTCGGTAGCGGATGCGGGAGCCTCGGCGCCCTTGAACAGCACCTTCCAGACATCTTCGTACGTAGTGTCGAAGAGCCCGCTCAAAGTCTGGTGCTGCGCCGGATCGAACTCCCACATGTTGAAGCCCCGTCGTTGGCATGGGAGAATCTGGCGGATAAGCATGACCTGGACTATGTTGACGAGCTTGAGCTTCTTGTCCACTAGCTTTTGGATGCAAGCTTGGAGTCCGGTCAGCTCCTCCGAATCACCCCATGTCCGGCCGCTCTCTTTCCAGGAGGTGAGCCGCGTACGGATGCCAGATCTGAATTCGGGGGCCGCTACCCATTCGGGGTCACGCGGCTCGGTGATGTAGAACCACCCCGATTGCCACCCCTTAATGGTTTCCACGAAAGTACCCTCAAGCCAGGTAACGTGGGACATCCTGCCCACCATGGCGCCTCCGCACTCCGCTTGGCTGCCCTTCACAACCTTCGGCTTGACACTGAAGGTCTTGAGCCACAAGCTGAAGTGGGGCTGGATGCAGAGGAAGGCCTCACACACGACGATAAACGCCGAGATGTTGAGGACAAAATTCGGGGCCAGATCATGGAAATCCAGGCCGTAGTAGAACATGAGCCCCCGGACAAAGGGATGGAGTGGGAAGCCCAGTCCGCGGAGGAAATGGGGAAGAAATACTACCCTCTCATGGGGCCTGGGGGTGGGGATGAGCTCTCCCTCGTCGGGGAGCCGGTGCGCGATGTTGCTGGACAAATATCCGGTGCTGCGCAGCTTCTGGATCTGCCCCTCCGTGACGGAGGAGGCCATCCACTTGCCTCCCGCTCCGGACATGGTTGGAGAAGGTTGAGGTGAGATGTGCGGACTTGGGCGCTGCAGCTCGAGTTCGCGGAGATGGATAAGCCAAGGAGGAAGAAGGCGCAGGTAAAAGGGTTGGATTTTTATCCCCTTATATGGACGGACAAAAACATATGTCCCCACCGGCCTGATAAAACTCGCTTATCTCCCAAGCGCCGCAATCAATGGCGCGGTTGGGTTACCCACGTCCGTATTGATGGGAATCCCGGAATAAGGGGAACACGATCTCTGCTTCGACAAGACGTGCCAAGGAAACCGCTTCGCTAAACGCGCTGAGGCAGTACAATAAAAACGATTCTATTAAAGGCTTGGTTGTGGTGTGATGTCACGCCACAAAATACGTCAGCAGATTGAACTTGTGTAATATTATTCTCTCTATGGTGGTACGTGGAATTTATTTTTGCAGAGCCGGACACTATCCTGGTGTTCACAATCTTCTATAATTATTCTGAGGAAGAACCCGCCTTGCAATGCCGAAGACAATATGCGCGTCGGACTCGTCGTCATTGAAGCCTGGTTCAAGGGCTACTGAGGGAGTCCCGGACTAGGGGGTGTCCGGACAGCCAAACTATCATCATCGGCCGGACTCCAAGACTATCAAGATACAAGATTGAAGACTTCGTCCCGTGTTCGGATGGGACTTTCCTTGGCGTGGAAGGCAAGCTTGGCGATACGGATATGTAGATCTCCTACCATTGTAACCGATTCTGTGTAACCCTAGCCCCCTCCGGTGTCTATATAAACCGGATGGCTTTAGTCCGTAGGACGAACAACAATCATACCATAGGCTAGCTTGTAGGGTTTAGCCTCCTTGATCTCGTGGTAGATCTACTCTTGTAACACATATCATCAATATTAATCAAGCAGGACGTAGGGTTTTACCTCCATCAAGAGGGCCCGAACCTGGGTAAAACATCGTGTCCCTTGTCTCCTATTACCATCCACCTAGACGCACAGTTCGGGACCCCCTACCCGAGATCCGCCGGTTTTGACACCGACATCAGCCCTCCCGAGGAAGACTAGGGCTTGGCTGCGGCTCCATATCGTAAAACGCGATGAATATTTCTCTCTAAATTTTTTCTCCCTGAACGTGAATATATAGAGTTGGAGTTGAGGTCGGTGGAGGTCCAGGAGGGCCACGAGGCAGGGGGCACGTCCCAAGGGGGTGGGCGCGCCCTGCGCCCTCGTGGACAGGGTGTGGGCCCCCATACGTTGATTCTTTTGCCAATATTTTTTATTAATTCCAAAACGTGTCTCCGTGGATTTTTAGGTCATTCCGAGATCTTTTATTTCTGCACAAAAATAACACCATGACAATTATGCTGAAAACAGCGTCAGTCCGGGTTAGTTCCATTCAAATCATGCAAGTTAGAGTCCAAAACAAGGGCAAAAGTGTTTGGAAAAGTAGATACGTTGGAGATGTATCAACTCCCCCAAGCTTAAACATTTGCTTGTCCTCAAGCAATTCAGTTCACAAACTAAAAGTGATAAAGAAAAACTTTAACAAACTCTGTTTGATCTTGTTGTTTCAAATATGTAAAGCCAGCATTCAAGTTTTCAGCAAAGATTATGAACTAACCATATTCACAATAACACTTAGGTCTCATGTTTACTCATATCAATGGCATAATCAACTAGCGACCAATAATAATAAATCTCGGATGACAACACTTTCTCAAAACAATCATAATATGATATAACAAGATGGTATCTCGCTACCCTTTCTAAGACCACAAAACATAAATGCAGAGCACCCCTAAAGATCAAGGACTGACTAAACATTGTAATTCATGGAAAAAGAGATCCAGTCATAGTCATACAAATGTAAGCAATGCATGCAAATGACAGTCGTGCTCTCTAACTGGTGCTTTTTAATAAGAGAATGATGACTCAACATAAAAGTAAATAGATAGGCCCATCGCAGAGGGAAGCAGGGATTTGTAGAGGTGACAGAGCTCGAGTTTTGAAATAGAGGTAAATAATATTTCGAGTGGCATACTTTCATTGTCAACATAACAACCAAGAGATCTCGATATCTTCCATGCTACATACATTATAGGCGGTTCCCAAACAAAATGGTAAAGTTTATACTCCCCCACCACCAGCGAGCATCAATCCATGGCTGGCCCGAAACAACGGGTACCGTCCAACTAACAACAATCCTGGGGGAGTTTTGTTTGCAATTATTTTGATTTGATTTGAGCATGGGACTGGGCATCCCGGTTACCGGCCATTTCTCATGAATGATGAGCGGAGTCCACTCATCATGAGATAACCCACCTAGCATGGAAGATATAGACAACCCTATTTGATACATGAGCTATTCGAGCATACAAAATAGAATTTCATTTGAAGGTTTAGAGTTTGACAAATACAAATTTACTTGGAACGGCAGGTAAATACCGCATATAGGAAGGTATGGTGGACTCATATGGAATAACTTTGGGGTTTATGGAAGTGGATGCACAAGCAGTATTCCCTCTTAGTACAAGTGAAGGCTAGAAAGAGACTGGGAAGCGGCCGTCTAGAGAGCGAAAACAAACATGAACATGCATTAAGTTTAACCAACAATGAGTGCAAGCATGAGTAGGATATAAGTCACCATGAACATAAATATCGTGGAGGCTATGTTGATTTTGTTTCAACTACATGCGTGAACATGTGCCAAGTCAAGCCACTCGAATTATTCAAAGGAGGATACCACCCTATCATACCACATCACAACCATTTTGATAGCATGTTGGCATGCAAGGTAAATCATTATAAAATCCTAGCAAATTAAGCATGGCATGAGCAACTATAATCTCCAATTGTCATTGCAAGCATGTTTCATTCATAATTGGCTGAATTAGGAATGATGAACTAATCATATTTACAAAAACAAGATAGGTCGAGTTCATACCAGCTTCTCTCATCTCAATCATTTCATCATATATTGTCATTATTGCCTTTCACTTGCACGACCGAACGATGTGGATAATAATAACAGTGCACGTGCATTGGACTAAGCTGGAATCTGCAAGCATTTAATACAAAGGAGAAGAAAAGTTAATATGGGCTCTTGGTTAGATCAACAATAATGCATATGAGAGCCACTCAACATTTTCATCATGGTCTTCTCCTCTCGACCCGAAAGAAAAGAGAAGAACTAAAACTATTTACACAGGAAAGCTCCCAACAAGCAGAAGAAGAACGGGAAATCTTTTTGGGTTTTCTTTTAATATTACTACTACAAGAATGGAAAGTAAAGTAGCTAAAAGCTACGACTAATTTTTTGTTTTTTCTCAAAACACGCAAGAAGAAATCAAGAAAAGAAAATAAACTAGCATGGATAGTACAATGGAAAAGTATGAACACCGACAACTACAATGAGTGTGTGACATGAATCTAATGTCGGTGAGAAATACGTACTCCCCCAAGCTTAGGCTTTTGGCCTAAGTTGGTCTATGCCCATGGATGAAGCTACCCTCTCGGGTGTACTGAGGAGGGTCCTTGGGGTGCCATTGGTTAATTAGCGAGCTCCTCCGGATCCCACTAATAAATAGACTCTCAATATGGGTCAAGTGATGGCTCAGGCTCAGGCTCTGGGACTTGTGTCAGCTCCCAGTATGCATAAATGTTCTCGGGCAGGATGAGGTACGTGCCTGAAAGTATGTTAAACAAAGAGGGTGCAGGCAAGATAATAGTCTCACATTTAGTTTTAGCAAATGTCAAGTTATACTTAAGTATCTTCTTCTTATTTTTGACAATAAAGTCATGTGCTATCATACTCTTATAGTCTAGCAAAGTAGTGGGCAGCAACTTTTCCTCTTTCTCATGATGCCTAATTGGTATCTCAAAGTGTTTAGCAAGGCATGAAGCAAAGATACCTCCAAAGATGGGGCCTTTTGTACAGTTCGGACTTAACCGTTTAGCAACAATAGCGCCTAAACTGAAAGTTGTATCATGAAATATAGCATGGCGCAAAATAGCAAGGTCTGGAGCACTAAGGTTCCCACTATTCCCGCGGCCAATTAAGCATCTACTAGGAAATATTGCAAAGTAACGTAGAACAGGAAAATGTATACTAGTAGTCCTTGCATCTGAAACTTTTCTCGTTTCCCCTACAACAATTCTATCAATAAATTCATCCACATCACTAGGATGTGGTTCCTCGATGCTGCCCACAAACGGCAACTTGCAAACCAAAAAAATCATAAAGTGACATCTCCTTAAACTCATCATATAAATAAAACTCTACTGAAGGTGGTGATTTTCTAGCATGGAAGTAAAAGTTTTGCACGAAAATATTAGTGAGTAGGAGATACTGTTCACACTGGTCGTGGAGGAAGTCAGTGAGGCATGCAATTTTAGCCAAATAATAAAATTCGTTGTGAATTCCGGCGGCTCAAGAATGCAACACAAGGCCATTCGCACAGCCGAACCTCCGTAGTGCGAGGAAGATTGTACTTGGACTTTTTATTCTCTTCATTCTGCTTATCCTTCGAGCTTTGGCTCGAGGAGCCCCTCAACAATCTCTTCATCATTTTCTTTCTCTGAAAAATTTCTAAAAATTTTAGTGACTCAAAATAAAAGTGAACCAAACTCAACAAGATTGATAGCAACTACTCCCACAAGTTCCTAGAGGCTATATCACGCATTAAAACTACTTTGGACCATATAAATTTGGCATGCAAGCTCAAGAACAGGGTCACCTCAGCAGCAAAAATTTGCAATAAATAAAACACTAGAACAAAAACTAATTGGACCATTGTAGGAGTCACATACCGAAGAACAATCCGCCAAAGCAGTTTTGTGAATGGAGCTTTGAGCAAGGAGATCGAAAATGGCAACAAAATGAGCTAGAACACGGGTTTGAGCTATGGGATGATTTTTTCTGGAGGAAGACGAAGTGTGTGGGTGCTGGAATAAGTGGAGGGGGGCCATGTGGGGCCCATGAGGCAGGGGGCGCGCCCTGTACCCTCGTGGCCAAATGGTGGGTCCCCCTGGTGTGTTCTAAGTGCCATAAATTCTTAAATATTCTACAAAAAATCATACTCCATTTTCAGGGCCTTTGGAGAACTTTTATTTTTGGGTACTTTTTATTGCAAAATTCAGAAAGCAGACACAATATAATAATTTTGCTTTATTTAATCTAGATAATAGAAAGTAAAAAGTGGGTACAGAGAGTTGTGCTTTCTAACTTCATCCAACTCATGCTCATCAAAAGGAATCCACTAACAAGGTTGATCAAGTCTTGTTAACAAACTTCTTCCGAATAACATGAAACCGGAGAATTTTTGAATAACACTAGGTTACCTCAACGGGGATATGCATGTCCCCAACAATAAGAATATCATATCTCTTTTTGACAGTAAGGAGAGGGAATTCAAAACCTCCAATAGTAATCATTGAAGTTTTCCCAATAGAATTTATACTATGAACTTGAGGTTGTTTCTTCAGAAAGTGTACCTATGCTCATTACCATGCTTCACTTTGTTGCAATCAATAACAGCCCCTGCAGTATTCAAAAAGGGTCTACCAAGGATGATCGAAATACTGTCGTCCTCGGGAATATCAAGAATAACGAAGTCCGTTAAAATAGTAACATTCGCAACCACAATAGGCACATCCTCACAAATACCGACGGGTATAGCAGTTGATTTATTGGACATTTGCAAAGAGATTTCAGTATGTGTCAACTCATTCAAATCAAGCCTATGATATAAAGAGAGAGGCACGCTAACACCGGCTCCAAGATCACATAAAGCAGTTTTAACATAGTTTCTTTTAATGGAGCATGGTATAGTTGGTACTCTTGGATCTCCTAGTTCCTTTGGTATTCCACCCTTAAAGGTATAATTAGCAAGCATGGTAGAAATTTCAGCTTCCGGTATGTTTCTTTTATTTGTAACAATATCTTTCATATACTTAGCATAAGGATTCATTTTAAGCATATCAGTCAAACAAGTACACAAGAAGATAGGTCTAATCATTTCAGCAAAGCGCTCAAAATCCTCATCATCCTTTTTATTGGATGGCTTAGGAGGAAAAGGCATGGGTTTCTGAACCCATGGTTCTCTTTCTTCACTGTGCTTCCTAGCAACGAAGTCTCTCTTATCATAATGTTGATTCTTTGATTGTGGGTTATCAAGATCAACAGCAGGTTCAATCTCTACATCATTGTTATTGCTAGGTTGAGCATCAACATTAACATTATCACTAGGTTCATTACCGGATTGTGTTTCAGCATCAGAAATTGAAATATCATTGGGATTCTCAGGTGTATCTATAACAGGTTCACTAGACGCAATCAAAGTTCTATCATTTTTCTTTTTCTTTTTCTTAGAAGGACTAGGTGTATCAATATTAGTTCTCTGAGAATCTTGCTCAACTCTCTTAGGATGGCCCTCAGGATACAAAGGTCCCTGGGTCATTCTCCCTCCTCTAGTCATAACTCTAACAGCATTATCATTATTCTTATTATTTAACTCATTGAGCAAATCATCTTGTGCTTTAAGCACTTGTTCTACTTGAGTGGTAATCATGCATGCATGTTTACTAATAAGCTTAAGGTCACCTTTAACTCTAGACATATAATCACTCAAGTGTTCAACCATATAAGCATTACGCTTCAATTGTCTACCGAATTAAGCATTGAAGACTTCTTGTTTAACCATAAAATTATCAAACTCGTCCAAGCATTGACTAGCAAACTTAGTAGATGGGATTTCACACTTATCAAATCTATAGAGAGAAATTACCTTTACTACCTGTGTCGGGTTATTAAGACCATGTATTTCTTCGATAGGTGGTAAATTATTGTAGCGACCCGACCTCAAACGGTCAAGTCTATGTGCCTCAGTGTCATCCCTGGATCAGTAACGCTGACACGCACAGTACTCAAAGGATTTATAACAGAGTAGCAATCACACACTTATTACATCGAATGTCTCAAAAGAGAACTCATTACAATAATATGGCTTAAGGCCATCTAATGCGATAACAGCGGAAGGCTTGGAAGATAAAGTGAGTCCATCAACTCCAACGGCAGAGCTGAGCTGCACGGCAACGACCTAACGAACCTTACTCCTCGTCTGAAAAGTCTGCAACATAATATATTGCAGCCCAAAAACGGGTCAGCACATGGAATATGCTGGCAATATAACATAGTAGAGCAAGAACAGAATAATGTTATCATTACATGCATATTTGGCTGGTGGAAAGCTCTATGGTCATAGTTTTGCGGAAAGCAAATTTTTCCCTACAACAAAGGAATAAATTTAATTTAACTATCATGGTGGTTGAAACATTGAGAAGGTATAACCCCAACTCAATCCCAAATTAAAGTAATTAACAACCCAACAATATTAATTATGAGTGATGAGATACATGTGATAACCTAAGTACTAGATACTCAAGAATTGTCCATAACCGGGGACACGGCTAACCATGATTAGATTGTACACTCTGCATAGGTTTGCGCACTTTTCCCCACAAGACGCGATCGCTTCCGTTGGATTTCTCACACTGCATGGTGTTTGAGAAACGGATGACTGAGACATAGTCTTTCAGAAACATTAACTCCCTACTCCGGGTAGACCATACCAAACCTACAAAACCCACTACCTGCTGATCTACCTCTTCAAGAGCTTCACGTAACTTACTCAACTATGCTAGAGCCCATAGTAGCTTGTGGATGCACACGGAAGTTTCTAGCATGAATCATCTCAGTTCCCTTTGATCCTGGGTGGCGGTCCATAGGAAGATCACACGGGTACCCCGGGATTTCCAAAAAAATACAGACAACACTAGGTTCCCCAGGTGCCTCAATCCACCCAGATGTGTATTAATGTTGCCACCTTAAGTTGAACCATTAATTAATAATCTCACATCTTTCATGGATACACTCAAACCCAATCCACGTCTACGAGCATAGCATGGCAATATAAACAACGCGTAGAAGTAACTCCCAAGGGTTTGATAATAACAGGGCAATAGGTTCTACCTCAACAACTACTTCCCAAACCACAAGTTAAAGACATCCTAATCATGCGATGCCTGAGGATTGAAATAATGCAATAAAACTGGGTATGAAAAGAGTATGATCAATATGTTACTTGCCTTGCTGACGATCCGTGAATCCTAGAGACTCGTAGTAACACGCTTCGCACTCTGGGAATTCTATCGCAAATAAACAATAACATACATAAGCAACTAGCAACGATGCACAAGCAAAACTTCAAATAAAAGCGATTGACCAGAAAGTTCAACTTAAGAACTCCGGTTTGCAAAAAGAATCAAATCAAACGGAGCAACGAAACTCAAACGGCGAAAGAAACAAGATCCGTTTACTAATCTGAACTAAAGTCAAATTTTTACAGTATCAAAATCTTGTTTAAGTTGTTTAAACAGAAAGAGAATCTCGAGACGAAACTCTAGGCGTTTGAATCACCTGATTCCGACTAACGAGCGAAAAGATAAACAGAAACTAAGATCGGATCAGAAATCGCGACTGAAAATAATCGCAGATAAATCCGATAAAAGAAAACTGACGAACAGGCTAACGAACGAGCGTTCATTATCTGTAACTAACAGAAGAAAAACCTTTCGTTAGAGGAATGTACGAACGAGCGTCCGCAAAATAGAAGATCCGCGAAAAACCGGTGAATCGAAACTAAAAAACGAACTAGGGTTTCTAAAAAAATCGAACGGTTTTAAAAAAACGGCAGCTTGGATCGGCACGGTACCTCCGGCGAGGTGGCTCCGGCAGGGCGGGGCTTGGCGGCGGGGCGGCGGCTCGCGGGGCGGCGGGCTTGCGGGACGGCGACAAGCGGTGGTGGTGGCGGCGGCGGCGAGGCGCGGCGGCAAGCGGCGGCGGTGACTTGGGGCTCCAGGGGGCGGGGTGGTATTTAAAGGGGGGGCGGCGGCTCCGACTTGGGGAGGGGATCGAGTGGCGGCGGCGGCTCGGACTCTCCCGAGTCCTGCGGCGGCACGGGAGGAGGAGGCGGTGGCGCGGCGGGCCGGCCTGGCTCAGCTGGGCTTCGGCCCAGTCGGGTGCGGGGAAGTTTTTTTTAATATAATTTTACCGGTAGAAATAAAATCCTAGAAAATAAAATAAAAACCTAAAAATACCAAAACAAATTTTCACCGTCTAAATAAAATATTTAGAACGAGATGAACATTTACTTGGCCCCTAAAATGCAATTTTAAAAACGTGCAATTTTTCTAATGCAAATAAAATCCAAATAAACTCAAATAAAATCCAACAAATGATTTTAAAAATTTTCCTCCAATATTTCATTTATTTTGGAGAAGTCATTTTATCTCCTCTCATTTATTTTTTTATAAGAAATATTTCGGGAAGAAAAATAATTAAAACCAAAATCCTCGTTTCATTATTTGATAGGAAATCAAATATGAAAACCGGGAAAATCCCCAACTCTCTTCGAGGGTTCTTGAGTTGCTTAGGATTTCAAGGATTGCAGAGGGGAAAAGAAATAAAATATGATATGCATGGATGACCTATATATAACATTCCAAATTGAAAATTTGGGATGTTACAAACCTACCCCCCTTAAAATGAATCTCGCCCTCGAGATTCGGGTTGGTCAGAAAATAAGTGCGGGTGGTCCTTGCGAAGATCATCATCTCATTCCCAGGTGGCTTCATCCTCGGTATGGTGGCTCCACTGAACTTTGCAAAACTTGATAACCTTGCTGCGCGTGACTCAGCTGGCAAACTCAAGAATCTTCACTGGCTTCTCCTCATAAGTCAAATCACTGTCTAGCTGAATTGCCTCCAAGTGTACTGTATCTCTTAACGGTATGTCGGCCATCACAGCATGACACTTCCTCAGCTGTGAGACGTGGAACACATCGTGAACTGCTGACAGTCCTTCAGGTAATTCCAGCTTGTAGGCAACTTCTCCCATCCGTTCCAAAACACGATACGGTCCTACAAATCTCGGAGCTAGTTTTCCCTTAACTCCAAAACGTTTCACTCCTCGCAAGGGTGATACTCGCAGATATGCTCTGTCTCCTATTTCATAAGTTACCTCCTTGCGTTTCGAGTCTGCATAACTCTTCTGCCTGGATTGAGCTACCTTCAGTCTATCCCGAATCAACTTAACCTTCTCCTCAGACTCTTTGACCAAGTCTGGTCCAAACAGCTGTCGGTCTCCTACCTCATCCCACATCAATGGTGTTCTGCATCTGCGTCCATACAGAGCTTCAAATGGTGCCATCTTCAAACTGGCTTGGTAGCTATTGTTGTATGAGAACTCTGCGTAAGGCAAATTGTCATCCCAACTAGATCCATAATCTAGCGCACGGGCTCTCAACATATCTTCCAGTATCTGGTTGACTCTCTCGGTCTGTCCATCTGTCTGTGGGTGGGATGTTGTACTGAACTCCAATCTCGTACCCAAGGTCTGGTGTAACGGATGCCAAAACTTTGAAGTAAACTGTGTCCCTCTATCTGATATGATGCTCCTCGGAACTCCATGCAGACATACGATCCTGGACATATATATCTTGGCCAACTTTGCACTTGTATAGGTGGTTTTCACTGGGATAAAGTGAGCCACTTTAGTCAAACGATCCACTACTACCCATATTGAGTCATATCCTGCCTTGGTCCTGGGTAGCCCGGTGATAAAATCCATGCCAAGTTTATCCCACTTCCATTCGGGTATCGGCATAGGCTGTAATAGTCCTGCTGGCTTCTGATGCTCTACCTTCACTCTCTGACATACATCACATACGGCTACATACTCAGCAATATCCTTCGTCATACTAGTCCACCAGAAATGTTCCTTTAAATCCAAATACATCTTGGTGTTTCCATGGTGTATCGAGTATGGTGAGTCATGAGCCTCCTAAAGTATTAACTTCCTGATCTCTGGGTTATTGGGCACATAAACTCGGTCCTCAAACCATAAGGTATCGTGCTCATCCTCACGAAATCCTTTGGCCTTTCCTTTGCTCATCTTCTCTTTTATCTCGGCAATCTCTTTGTCCTCCTTCTGAGCTTCTCGAATTTTGTTCAACAAGGTCGACTGAACCTCCATTGTTGCGACGGAACCTCTTGGAACAATCTCCAATCAAAGCTCCATGATATCCTCGGCTAACTTCTTTGACAATCCCTTACTTTCAAGTATATTGGCATAACTCTTCCGTCTCAAAGTGTCTGCTACAACATTGGCCTTTCCTGGATGATAGTGTAACTTCATATCATAATCCTTTATAAGTTCCAACCATCTCCTCTGTCTAAGGTTCAGCTCCTTTTGCATGAAAATATACTTCAGACTCTTATGATCCGTGTACACATCACAACGGTTTCCAATAAGGTAATGTCTTCAAGTCTTTAATGCATGCACTACGGCTGCTAACTCCAAATCATGCGTGGCATAGTTCAACTCATGGGGCTTCAGTTGTCATGAGGCATAAGAAACAACTTTTCCGTCCTACATAAGCACACATCCCAATCCCAAGCGTGAGGCGTCGCAATACACTTGAAACTCCTTGTGTAAATCTGGCATTGTTAGCACTGGGGCTGTAGTCAAACGTTTCTTCAACTCCTGAAAACTTGCCTCGCAATCTTCTGTCCATTTAAACTTAGTATCCTTCTTTAATAGTTCAGTCATTGGCTTTGCAAGCTTGGAAAAATTCTCAATGAATCTCCGATAATAACCCGCGAGTCCAAGGAAACTGTGGATCTCGCCAACTGAAGTGGGTGCCAACCATTCAGTGACCGACTGAACTTTGCTGGGGTCTACTGCTATACCTTCTCCTGATATAACATGCCCAATAAATCCAACTTCCTTCAACCAAAATTCGCACTTGCTGAACTTGGCGTATAACTGGTGTGCCCTGAGTTTCTCGAGAACTAATCGCAAATGCTCCTTGTGCTCCTCTTCATTCTTTGAGTATACCATAATATCATCGATAAACACCACGACGAATTTGTCCAAATACTCCATGAACACTTTGTTCATCATACTCATGAAATAGGCAGGGGCGTTGGTTAGTCCAAATGACATGACCGTATACTTGTATAATCCATACCGCGTAGTGAACGCTGTCTTTGGTATATCCTTCTCTCGGATCTTCAACTGATGGTATCCTGATCATAGATCAATCTTCGAAAACACCTTAGCTCCTTGCAGCTGATCAAACAGATCATTGATCATTGATAGTGGATACTTGTTCTTAATCGTTACTCTGTTCAAGGCCCGATAATCAACAACCATCCTCAGGGATTTATCCTTCTTCTCGACCAAAAGTACTGGGGCTCCCCAAGGTGATGAACTCCTTAGAATATAACCTTTCTCCAAAAACTCCTTGATCTGTTTCTTAATTTCCTCCAGATCATTTGCGGGCATCTGATAGGGTCTCTTGGATATTGGCCCTATACCTGGCAATAGCTCTATCAAAAACTCAATGTCTCGATCCGGTGGCATGCCTGGTAACTCTTCAGGAAAAACATCCGGGTAATCCTTTACTACGGGCACTTCCTCCTGCACAACTCTTGTGAGGGCATTTACTTGTGTCCTCCTAGGCACATGCCTCGATACATACTTAATCCTTTTCCCCTCCGGGGTGGTGAGATAAATTGACTTACTAGCACAGTCAATACTTCCTCCATACTTTGACATCCAGTCCATACCTAATATCACATCCAATCCTTGTGACTCCAAGATAATTAGGTCAGATGGAAAAACATGAGTCCCAACGGTTAGCGGTATCTGGTTGCACCATCGGCTAGCCATATACTCTGCTCCAGGCGAGCTCACTAAAAGAGGGGTCCTCAGAGTTTGGGTTGGTAGGTTAAACTTATCCACGAATCCCCTTCATATGTATGAATGCGATGCACCAGTATCGAAAAGAATAAGAGTGGTAAATGACTTAACCAAAAACTTACCTATTACCACGTCCGGCTATTCTTCAACCTCCTCCATGTTAACGTGGTTCACTTGTCCTTTGTTGAATGGATTAGGCTTCTTCCCGGCGCTCCCGTTTCCGTTTCCATTCCTTCCTTCAGGCCAATCATTGGCATAGTGCCCAGTTGAAAGGGCATTTCCCTACCTTATGTTTTGGATGATGATGACAACCCTTTGTTGGTCTAATCCTGTGCTAAATGTTTCAGGTTCTCAATGATTAGGCTTTCATCGGTTAGTGGTTCTCTCTTGAAGGAATCATTTGAAGACGGAATCCTCTATGCTTTTTATCTCTTTGGTCGTAGGGATACCGTACTATCGAGAGGGAATCCACTTTGGAAACAATAGGGGAGTCCTTTCACGTACACCTCCATCACCCCTCTTCTTGTCGAGAGAGTGCCTCCATTTTAATCTAACCTTTGCTGTGTATTCCCAGCGGTTGTACCGCTCGTCCGAGCGGTAGTACCGCTGGCTCCTGATGCTTTTCTGCCATTGTCGAGCGGTGGTACCGCTGCCTCCGGGCGGTGGTACCGCTACCTGACTCTGCAATGACCAGCAGCGGTTGTTCCGGCCATGCACCGCCCATGTACCGGTCAGGCTTCTGTTCTGATGCGGTGTGAGCGAGTCCTGTATTAGGGGGTGTCCGGATAGCCGGACTACCATCATCAGCCGAACTATCATCGGCCGGACTATCACCATCGACCAGACTCCAAGACTATGAAGATACAAGATTGAAGACTTCGTCCCGTGTCCGGATGGGACTTTCCTTGGCGTGGAAGGCAAGCTTGGCGATACGGATACGTAGATCTCCTACCATTGTAACCGACTCTATGTAACCCTAGCCCTCTCCGGTGTCTATATAAACCGGATGGCTCTAGTTCGTAGGACACAACAACAACCCTTACAATCATACCATAGGCTAGCTTCTAGGGTTTAGCCTCCTTGATCTCGTGGTAGATCCACTCTTGTAAACATCCACAATATCAATATCAATCAAGCAGGACGTAGGGTTTTACCTCCATCAAGAGGGCCCGAACCTGGGTAAAACATCGTGTCCCTTGTCTCCTGTTACCATCCGCCTAGACGCACAGTTCGGGACCCCCTACCCGAGATCCGCCGGTTTTGACACCGACATTGGTGCTTTCATTGAGAGTTCCTCTGTGTCGTCACTGATAGGCTTGATGGCCTCTTCAATCGACAACGACGCAGTCCTGGGTGAGACTTTTCTCCCTGGACAGATCTTCGTATTCGGCGGCTTTGCACTGCGGCCCAACTCACTTGGCCATCTGGAGCAGATCGAAAGCTACGCCCCTGGCCGTCAGGTCAGGTTTGGAAGCCTAAACTTCACGGCCGATATCCACGGGGACTTGATCTTCGATGGATCTGAGCCACAGCCGAGTGTGCCGCGCTGTCACGATGGGCATGACCTAACTCTGCCGCCGGACAGCACCTTGGAGGCCGCACACGAATCCGCTCCGGCCCATAGTCCGGAGCCGATCGCTCAGATCGAGGACGGATGGCTGGACACCACCTCGGGAGCTGCAACTTCTATGGCGATGGAGCTGAACACTTACCTTGTCCCGCATAAAGCTCATGACTCCGAGGTGTCGGACTCTCTGTCGGACTCCGAACCTCCTGCGCCCCTGCCAGTCGAATCCGATTGGGCGCCGATCATGGAATTCACCGCTGCGGACATCTTTCAGCACTCACCCTTCGGTGATATCTTAAATTCGCTGAAGCATCCCTCGCTATCCGGAGAGCCCGGGCCGAACTACGGCCAGGATGGTTGGGACGCGGACGACGAAGAAATTCAGAGCCCACCCACCACCCACTTCGTAGCCACCGTCGACGATCTAACCGACGTACTCGACTACGACTCCGAAGACATCGACGGTATGGACGACGATGCCGGAGACTATCAAGAACCAGTGCCTACAGGACACTGGAAGACCACCTCGTCATATGACATATATATGGTGGACACCCCAAAAGATGGGGCCGGCAAAGAAGCAACGGAGGCCGATTCCTTAAAGAAACAGCCCAAGCGCCAACGTCAGCGGCGCCGCTCTAAATCCCGCCACAGCAAGAATGGAGATTCTGGCATAGGAGATAATAACACCCCAGAAAGTGCCGAAGACAACCCCCTCCAGCACGATCCAGCACAGGAGGAGGTAGAAGCAAGCCCTCATGAGAGGGCGGCAGACGAAGAGGTCGAGGATGATAATTACTTACCTCCCTCCGGAGACGAGGCAAGCCTCGACGACGACGAATTCGTCGTTCCTGAGGATTCCGTCGAACAAGAGCGTTTTAGACGCAGGCTAATGGCCACGGCAATCAGCCTAAAGAAAAAGCAGCAATAGCTTCAAGCTGATCAAGACCTACTGGCCGACAGATGGACCGAGGTCCTCGCGGCCAAAGAGTATGAACTCGAACGCCCCTCCAAAAGTTACCCAAAACGCAAGTTGCTCCCCCGACTAGAGGAGGAAGCGTACAAACTTGCATCACCAGCGCACAATACGGCAGACCGACCACCTCGTGGCCGCGACAGAGAGGCGTGCAAGCCCTCCACCAAAACCGTACCCCGGCATCGCTCAAAAAGCATGAAGCCACGGGGGAATGCGCTGGACTTGCGGGATATATTGGAGGACAAGGCAAGACAATCCAGATCTATTTATGGATCACGTGGGCGCCCCAAGACCCACGACGAATACTGTCGCACCGGATACAACTACTCCGGCCAAACCGAACACAATAGTCAACGCTCTCTTGAGCTACGTCGCGATATTGCTCAATACAGAGGCGCCGCGCACCCACTATGCTTCACTGACAAAGTAATGGATCATCAAATCCCTGAAGGGTTTAAACCCATTAATATCGAATCCTACGATGGCACAACAGACCCCGTGGTGTGGATTGAGGATTATCTCCTCCATATACATATGGCCCGCGGCGACGATCTTCACGCCATCAAATATCTCCCGCTCAAGCTTAAAGGACCAGCTCGGCATTGGCTTAACAGCCTGCCCGCAGAGTCAATTGGATGCTAGGAAGACCTGGAAGCCGCATTCCTCGACAACTTCCAGGGCACGTATGTGCGACCACCGGACGCAGATGACCTAAGCCACATAATCCAGCAGCCAGACAAATCGGCCAGGCAATTCTGGACACGGTTCTTAACAAAGAAAAATCAAATCGTTGACTGTCCGGATGCAGAGGCCCTCGCTGCCTTCAAACATAACATCCGCGACGAGTGGCTGGCCGGCACCTAGGACAGGAGAAGCCGAAATCCATGGCAGCCCTCACATCACTCATGACCCGCTTCTGTGCGGGAGAGGATAGCTGGCTAGCTCGCAGCAACAACCTCAGCAAAAACGCTGGCAGTCCAGATACCAAGGACCGCAATGGCAGGTTGCGTCGAAACAAAAACAAATGCCGCATTAACGGCGACAGCAATGAGGATACGGTAGTCAACGCCGGATTCCGAGGCTCCAAGCCCGGTCAACAGAAGAAGCCATTCAAAAGAACCACTCCGGGCCCGTCCAATTTGGACCGAATACTCGACCGCTCCTGTCAAATACATGGAACCCCCGAAAAGCCAGCTAACCACACTAACAAAGATTGTTGGGTATTCAAGCAGGTAAGCAAATTAATCGCCGAAAATAGTGACAAGGGGCTACACAGCGATGACGAGGAAGAGACCCGGCTGCCGAACAACAGAGGACAAAAGGGATTCCCCCCTCAAGTTCGGACGGTAAACATGATATACGCAACGCATATACCCAAGAGGGAGCGGAAGCGTGCACTAAGGGACGTATACGCGATGGAGCCAGTCGCCCCAAAATTCAACCCATGGTCCTCTTGCCCGATCACTTTCGATCGAAGAGACCATCCGACCAGTATCCGCCATGGCGGATTCGCCGCATTGGTCTTAGACCCAATCGTCGATGGATTTCACCTCATGAGAGTCCTGATGGACGGCGGCAGTAGCCTGAACCTGCTTTATCAGGATACAGTGCGCAAGATGGGCATAGACCCTTCAAGGATTAAACCTACAAAGACAACCTTCAAAGGCGTCATACCAGGTGTCGAGGCCAGTTGTACAGGCTCAGTTACACTGGAAGTGGTCTTCGGATCCTCGGATAATTTCTGAAGCGAGGAGTTAATCTTCGACATAGTCCCATTCCGCAGTGGCTATCACGCTCTGCTCGGACGAACCGCGTTCGCAAAATTCAACGCGGTGCCACATTATGCATACCTTAAGCTCAAGATGCCAAGCCCTTGTGGAGTCATCACGGTCAATGGAAACACGGAACGCTCCCTCCGAACGGAGGAACATACAGCGGCTCTCGCGGCAGAAGTACAGAGCAGCCTTTTAAGGCAATTTTCGAGTCCGGCCATTAAACGACCGGACACAGCCAAACGCGCCCGGAGCAACATCAACCAAGACCACCTGGCACGTTCCGAGCACGCGTAGCAATGCGGCCTCAACCCCAGCCCTCGCACAATTGTAAGACAAACTCTCCGTGTACATAATTACGCCCTGGAGGTACCATGGGCATAGGGGGAGAGGCACAACCACAACAGACCCAGAGTGCGGTTCGACCACACCAGGGGCTCCCAAGTGTGTCGCTCTTTTTATATTTTATTTCTCTCTTTTTTTACAGAACTCTGCCCGGTGGCGAATCTGCCGAACTCATGATGCAACGGCCAGGGAGGGACAAAGGCCGCGACGAACACTCAGGTGGTCTCCATTACGAGCATTAAATTTGTTAAATACACCATTCCGCGGCCTACCCCTGGAGGGAGACGCCTTTAATTCGTCCAATCCCTTGCTTTCCACACTATTTGTATCATTCCGCACTCATAGCAGATCTTCTCGAATAAAATGCAGCACTTTTTGCCCATAATTGCATTACCTTATATATATATGTTCATTTACGACATGTTGCATCCGTACATTTTGGTACGGCCAAATACACCAGGGGCTTATGTTCCCCGCATTATGGTGTGATAAAGTCCGAACACTTTCACAAGTGCGGCACCCCGAACTTATAGCATTATATGAATCGGCTCCGAATCATGTCTTGGGTCAATAGTTGGGTTTGCCCGGCTCCCAAGTTTGGCATCATACGTTCCGTTCTATCGGTTAAGGTAGCACTGGGAGAACCACTGCGATTGCGCCCTGGTTGAGTCGGGTTAACGCCTCAGTGGAGAAAGCTAAAACTGACTGTCATGATAAGGCGAGAGACTGGTCGCTGTTCGAGAGGTCCTTTCGGGTCCTTAAAGACCTACGCCACTTCGAGCGAAGTTCCGGATAATGTCCGACGAAGAAGTGGATAGAGCCCCTAATTCGGTCTTCCGAATACTAGGGGCTTCGCCGAAATTTAAAATTACAGAATTCTATGGCTAAGTGAGAGTGTTCAAGCACTATAAGTCCGGTTGCCTTGTTCGTTGTGTTGAGCGCCTCCCTAGATGGACCCAAAAATGGGAACAAGAGTGCTCAAGTTTATCCCGAACACCCCAGCACTCGTGGCATGGGGGCTGAAGCCGACGACTTGCCATCTCTCAGATTTAATAAACGGCCGCACAGAAGGTAATATTTTAAATTAACAAGCGTTGCTTAGCGCATATGAACAAATTTTTCAGCGCACAGGATAACACATTGCGAATTTACTCAATAATTACATCCCTGGGGCACTCATCCGCAATCTTGCGGGCACCCTTCAGGACAGTCTTATAGTACATTTCGGGCGTACGATATTCCTTGCCCGCTGGTGGCGCGTCAGTGATTAGCTTCTCCGCATCCAGCTTGCCCCAATGCACCTTTGCGCGGGCAAGGGCCCGACGAGCACCTTCAATACAGGCGGAGCGCTTGATAACCTCCACCCAGGGGCACGCATCCACCAACCGTCGCACGAGGCCGAAGTAGCTCCTAGGCATGGCCTCTCCAGGCCACAGCCGGACTATGAGGCCCTTCATGGCCTGCTCGGCCACCTTGTGGAGCTCGACCAGCTGCTTCAGCTGGTCGCTAGGGGGCACCGGATGGCCAGCCTCAGCATACTGAGACCAGAAGACCATCTCCGTTGAGCTCCCCTCCTCGGCTCGGTAGAATGCGGCGGCATCAAACACGCTGCGAGGCAGATCTGCAAACGCCCCTGGAGAGCTCCGAATTCGGGTAAGTAACACATAATTTACATTCACATGCTTGCTTTCCATGAAAAATGCCTTACCCGCCGCTATCTTCCTCACCAACTCAATCTCCTGAAAGGACTTATGGGCATCGGCCTTGGCAGTTTTGGCACTTTCGAGAGCCGAGGCAAGCTCGGACTCTCGAGTCTTTGAGTCACGCTCCAAACTCTCATGCTTTTCCATGAGAGCCTGGAGCTCTTGCCGAACCACCGCCACCCGCGCCTCCTGCTTTTCTCGCTCTGCCCGTTCTGCGGCCGCATTGTGTTCGGCCGCAGACACGGCCTCCTTCAGGGTCGCCACCTCGTTCGTGGCCCCTGCAGTACCCATGTTATCCTTGTTATTTTTTGTTGCAACCTAAATCCTTTTCTGTAAGGTACAAGTTCAAAGTGGTGTTACTCACCTTCTTTG
This sequence comes from Triticum dicoccoides, assembly GCF_002162155.2. NCBI lineage: Eukaryota > Viridiplantae > Streptophyta > Magnoliopsida > Poales > Poaceae > Triticum > Triticum dicoccoides. The sequence continues at coordinate 751,522,613 of NC_041393.1, read as the reverse complement.
TCCTGGAGCTGCTTCTTGGCGCGGCCGAGCTCTTGCTCGGACCGCTCGAGCTCCTGCTTCAAAGCACCGACCTCCGCAGTCAGTGCGGCAGAGGTCAGCAGCGCAGCCTGCAACCCATATTGACATATTTTTTAGCAACCCTGCGTATATCTTCTTTTTTTCAGATCCTCAGTCCGGCTTTTCTTTCCGAACACCGAACCGAGCATAAGGGGCTACTGTCTATGCGGTATTACATTGCATATTTTTAACTTCTTACCTCAAAGCCTGATAGAAGGCTACTGCAGGCTTCGGTCAGCCCGCTCTTGGCAAGCTATACCTTCTGAATCATCGCACTCATAATAGTGCGGTGTTCTTCCTCGATGGAAGCGCTCTGCAGCGCCTCCAACAAATTGTTTGGCGCCTTCGGTTGGACGGAAGCCGCCGGTGTCACGGTCTTGCCCTTCGTGCGAAGGGGCCGCCGGCCGGACTCCGGAACCACTACGGGTTCTGATATGGAGTCCGGCACAAAGTTCGGGAGGACGCCTTGTGGTGCCTCCGGAGCCTCCCCCTGATGGGTCCCTTCTTGGGATCCCACCTCGGCATCCTCGGTGTCGCGAGGGGTGGAGGCAGTCGGGATGGAGTCTACATCCGACGGAGCCAACGACCCGCTCGATGAAGCGGGGAGATCATCATTGGCCGGACTACAGGCAGCATGCGGCATCAGAATGACACTATGTGACACAGAAAAAGAAATTATAAATCACTCAGGAATCCGGATACTTACGATCTCGCTGGAGGCCTGGCCCTTGAAGGCCATTCTTCCTCGCCAACGTTGATGTTGGCGGAGCTGTCCGAGGGAATAGTCCTTCCCCTCTTGGACCCTTCGACCTCCCCTGTTGGGGAAGCCTTCCTCTTCCTCTCTCCCTCCTCTGGGAGAGAGTCCTCTTTCTCCTCCTCGTTTTCGGGGGAGGAGTCTGCCCCGGAGTCGTCGGACACCTGAAAACGGGAACTCTTTCGAGCACCCGTGGCCTCCTTCTTGGCCTTCTTCTCCGGCACCACGTGCGGTGCCGGAACCATCAGCCTCGCTAGAGGGGCGTCTACTGGGTTTTCTGGCATGGGAGCCGGGCAGATAATCTGCTCCGCCTTCCTCATCCAGTCCTGTCAAAGGAAAAGGGGAAATTAAAACCCGCGTAGAGTCAAACTATGAAAAGCAAGTGTCCCGTAAAGGGGTAGAATCACTTACCTCGTCGGCTTGGCGCTGCGAGCGAAATCCGCGATCTTCAGTCGCGGATGCGGGGGCTTCGGCGCCCTTAAAAAGCACCCTCCAGGCGCCTTCGTACGTCGTGTCAAAGAGCCCGCTCAGCGCCTGGTGCTGTTCCGGATTGAACTCCAACAGATTGAAAGCCCGCTCTTGGCATGGGAGAATCCGGCGGACGAGCATGACTTGGACCACGTTAACCAGCCTGAGCTTCTTCACCAGCTTCTGGATACAGGCTTGGAGTCCCGTCAGCTCCTCCGAACTACCCCACAGCAAGCCCTTCTCTTTCCAAGAGGTGAGCTGCGTGGGGATACCAGATCTGAACTCGGGGGGCCGCCGCCCACTTAGGGTCGCGCGGCTCAGTGATATAGAACCACCCCGATTGCCACCCCTTGACGGATTCCACGAAGGCCCCTTCGAACAAAAGGACATTGGGCATCTTGCCCAACATGGCGCCTCTGCACTCCGCTTGAGTGCCCTTCACTACCTTCGGCTTGACATTGAAGGTCTTGAGCCACAAGCCGAAGTGGGGCTGGATGCAGAGGAAGGCCTCGCACACGACGATAAACACCGAGATGTTGAGGATGAAGTTCGGCGCCAGATCATGGAAATCCAGGCCGTAGTAGAACATGAGCCCCCGGAAAAAGGGGTGAAGTGGAAAACCCAGTCCGCGGAGGAAGTGGGGAAGAAAAACGACCCTCTCATGGGGCCTGGGGGTGGGGATGAGCTGCCCCTCGTCGGGCAGCCGGTGCGCGATGTCGCCGGACAGGTAGCCGGTGCTGCGCAGTCTTTCGATGTGCTCCTCCGTAACGGAGGAGGTCATCCACTTGCCTCCCTCTCTAGACATGACTGGGGAAGGTTGAGACGAGATGTGCGGGCTTGGGCGCTGGAGCTCGAGTGCGCGGAGATGGATAAGCAAAGGAGGAAGAAGGCGTAGGTGAAAAGGTGAATCCTTATCCCTTATATGGGCGGGCGAAGTCTACGCGTCCCCCACCGTCCTGGTAAAACTTGCTTATCCCCCAAGCGTCACCATCAATGGCGCGGTTGGGTTACCCACGTCCGTATTGATGAGAATCCCGAATTAAGGGGGAATACGATCTCTGCTTCGACAAGACGTGCCAGGGAAACCGCTTCGCTAAATGCGCTGAGGTGGTAGAGTAAAAAACGATTCAAGTAATGGCTTGGTAGTGGCGTGACGTCATGCCGCACAAAACGTCAGCAGATTGAACTTGTGTATATATTATTCTCTCTACGGTGGAATGTGGATTTTATTTTGCAGAGCCAGACAGTATCCTGGTGTTCACAATCTTCTATTCAGAGGAGGAACCCGCCTTGCAATGCCAAGCAATATACGCACCGGACTTATCGTCATTGAAGCCTGGTTCAGGGGCTACTGAGGGAGTCCTGGATTAGGGGGTGTCCGGATAGCCGGACTACCATCATCAGCCGAACTATCATCGGCCGGACTATCATCATCGACCGGACTCCAAGACTATGAAGATACAAGATTGAAGACTTCGTCCCGTGTCCGGATGGGACTTTCCTTGGCGTGGAAGGCAAGCTTGGCGATACGGATACGTAGATCTCCTACCATTGTAACCGACTCTATGTAACCCTAGCCCTCTCCGGTGTCTATATAAACCGGATGGCTCTAGTCCGTAGGACACAACAACAACCCTTACAATCATACCATAGGCTAGCTTCTAGGGTTTAACCTCCTTGATCTCGTGGTAGATCCACTCTTGTAAACATCCACAATATCAATATCAATCAAGCAGGACGTAGAGTTTTACCTCCATCAAGAGGGCCCGAACCTGGGTAAAACATCGTGTCCCTTGTCTCCTGTTACCATCCGCCTAGACGCATAGTTCGGGACCCCCTACCCGAGATCCGCCGGTTTTGACACCGACACGGTGGCTGGGCGGTGGTGGCACAGTTGGTCCGGTTGTTCCTTTTCAATCGGTACAACCGGAGGTTCGAGCGGTTCTTCCGCTCATTCCTTAACCGCTCAAGCGATCAAGACGAGGCGGTTGCACCGGCCCTGCACCGCCCAACTACCGCCCTCAAGGGTGACTCCGTTCTGTTTCGGGGCGGTAGCTGGGCGGTTGGTCCGGTTATTTGCTAATGACCGGTACTACCGCCCGATGGCCCGGTTGTACTGCCTGGTAGGGTTCTGCAGCTACATCGTGAGTCCCGGTTGTACTGGGACAAGGAGCGGTTGTACCGTTGCAGTACTGAAAACGCAGTAACGGTTGGATTTTAGTGGGGTGCTATATAAGGTGGTTCCTCCACCTACCACGCCTACCTCTTACCTCTCTCACTCCACCGTTGATGCTCTCAAGCTCTCTTGCCCGATCTCTCTCTCTAGCCACTCAAACTTGTTGATTTGCTAGGGTTTGAAGGAGGAGACCTAGATCTACACTTCCACCAAAGGATATTTACTTCCCCCATACTTTCTAGTGTGGATTTTGTTACTCTTGGGTGTTTGAGCACCCTAGACGGTTGAGGTCACCTCGAGGCCATATTCCATTGTGGTGAAGCTTCGTGGTTTCGTTGGGAGCCTCCAATTGTTGTGGAGATTGCCCCAACCTTGTTTGTAAAGGTTCGGTTGCCGCCTTCAAGGGCACCAATAGTGGAATCATGGCATCTCGCACTGTGTGAGGGCGTGAGGAGAATACGGTGGCCCTAGTGGCTTCTTGGGGAGCATTGTGCCTCCACACCGCTCTAACGGAGACGTACTTCCCTTTAAAAGGAAGGAACTCCGGTAACACATCCTCATCTCCAACGGCTCCACTCTTGGTTATTTCGTGCCTTTACTCTTGCAAGCATACTTGTGTTGTATCCCTTGCTTGCTCTTGTGTTAGTTGTTATTGCATCATATAGGTTGCTCACATAGTTGCATATCTAGACAACCTATTTTGTTGCAAAGTTTAATTTGGTAAAGAAAAGCTTAAAATTGTTAGTTGCCTATTCACCCCCCCCCCCTCTAGTCAACCATATCGATCCTTTCAATTGGTATCAGAGCCTCATCTCTTTATTAAGGACTTTGCCGTCCGAAGAGTATGGTTGACACCACCGACGGTGCGGAGGAGCACTCCGGTGTGAATCCCGTCTCGTCTTCGGCCGAAGGGGGGACCTCGGTCTCTCATGAGGAATTCAATGTGGCTTTAGACACATTGAAAACCTCCATGACGGCCGAGGTTAAAAGCATGTTTTCTGAATTCCAAGAGGGACTCAAACTATCTACCTCGCCGATGAAAGTGGGTGATCCCATTAACAAGGTGACGGATGCTAACCCCGACAAGGGGGAAGCTAATAGTGAAAAGAGTCCGTCTACTAGTGGTAGAAATGGCACCGGCATCTTTGCCAATGTGGAACCCCCGGTGTATAGAGGACCAATCCCCTCTACTCATTTGAATCATGCCGGTCCTCCTCCTAAATATGTGAAAAATGAAGATTTTGATTCTTGGGTTTATCGCTCCAAGCGTCATTTAAAACATGTGAATACTAACCTTTGGAGAATTATTGAAGAAGGTTTCTATCCTCATGATCCAAGCAACTTCACCCCTCGAGAAGAAGTGGACAATCAATTCAATGAGAGTGCTCTCTTCATCATCCAAGATGCAATCCTTCCCAAAGATCTCCCTCATCTTCGACCTCATGTCATGGCTAAAGAAGCATGGAAATGTGTCGAGCGTCTCTATCGAGGAAGTGCTAGCATTCAACGCTCCAACTATGAAGTGGTGCAAGATGAAGCCGATGAGTTTGCAATGAAAGAGGGTGAAGAACCTCGTGAGCTCTTTCGAAGAGTGACCAAACTCGCGGTCGCACTCCGAGATCATGGGAGCAAGGACACGGATGACAACTGGATCAAGCGCAAGTTCCTCAAGGCCATGATGCCCTACAACAAGGCCATGTCCTCCGTCATCTGCCAAAGACCGGACTTCCACTCCATGACCTCTGGTGAAGTGTTGGATGAGTTTGTTGCAATGAGCATCTTGGACAAGACCGCCGACAATGCGGTGCTCCGTTCTCAAAGGGCAAAGAAGCCCAATCTTGCCTTGAAGGCCAAGGTTAGTGTGGAAGAAGAAGAAGAGGAAGATGAGGAGAGCAACCCCGAGGACACGAAGTATGATTATCATGAGCACATGGCTCTTGCCTCAGGACAGTTTTGGAGTAAGAAGAATACAAGACCCAACTTCAACAAGAACAACTCAAGTGGCCTCAAGGGGAAGCAACGAGTTAGAACTTGTTTCAACTGTGGCAATGTTAGCCATTTCATTGCGGATTGTCCATACGAGAAGCGGGAAGACAATGGTGGCAAGTCCATCCGAAAAGACAAAGCCAAGTCCTTCCCCAACAAGAACAACTTCACCAAGAAGACTCCTTCTCGCGGGTTGGTGGTTCAAGAAGAATACCGTGAGGATGACGATGATGATGAAGATGGTGAAACAATGGCCATGGCATCCGTTGCCATTGTCACAACTCCTCGGGTGTCTCTCTTTGATGCACCTAACGAGAACAACACCGCCAAGTGCCTCATGGCTAAGGCCACCAACAAGGTAACCCCCAACATCAAAACCACCATTATTCCTAACCCTCCTTCAACGGATGACCTTGATAATGGTAAGGGGTCTAATGAGGAGATCAATGAATTTGAGTCCTTTATGAGTAAGCTCAAGGGCAAATCCAAGAAGCACTTTGTTGCTCTCTTGGAACAACTTGGTGAAGCCAATGACATGATCGAGGCTCATGAAGAAACTATCTTTAAGATGGAAAGTCATAGTCGTGACTATGCCGATGAGATATCGGATATCTCTAATGCTCTTGAGGAAGAGTGTGGGCATCGTTTGGCTCTTGAGGAGTCACACAATGATGGTCATGCTAAACTAAAGGAAGATCTTGATCATGCTCTTGATGTGTCTCGTGTTCTAGCTTCCGAGAAGGCTAAACTTGGGGTTGATCATGTTAGACTCACGGAGGAGCTTGATGTACTTGACAAGGCCCACAAGGTCTTGAAAGGTGCTCATGACACCCTCAAGGAGTCTCATGCTCAACTTCAAGTTAAGCTAACCAAGGAAAAGGCCACATTTCCTCACATGGTCTTAATTGATAATGCAAATGCAACTAACACATGTTGTGAGCATGTGCATCTTGTGGAGGAAAATGCCAAGTTGAAGGAACAACTCGAGAAAGGTCTTGTGTCATGCATACAGGGCGAGAAGAACCTAAATGACCTTTTGAGCAATCAAAAGGAAGTTGTGGGCAAGGAGGGAGTTGGGTTCTCACCCAAGTCCAAGAACAATAAGAAGAACAAGGAGAAGAAGAGCAAGACCAATCGACCTCCTCCACTCATGCAAACCTTTGTGAAGGAGGGAGAAGGTGCTCCTAAGGAGAAGAAGAACAATGGGAAGAATGGTGAAGTCAAAGAGCGCAACGCCATCTCTCCCAACAAAGCCGGCGACTTTAACCCCTCTTATGTGTTGTGCCGTGCTAGTGATGGACATGTTTATGCTAAATTTGTTGGTTCTCCTTATGAGTACATTGAATGGTATATTTGGGTTCCTAAGACCCTTGTTACTAACATCAAAGGACCCATTACTCAATGGGTACCTAAAACCAAGCATTGATCTCTTGTAGGTGTTTGCTTCCGGTGGGGGATCATGGTTGCTCGATAGTGGAGCAACAAATCATATGATCGGGAGCAAGGACTTGGTGGTGGACGTGCACAAGATCCCATCTATGCCCACCAATGTCGAATGGGGTGATGCCTCACATTCTAAGGTATTGGGTCTTGGCAAGGTTGTCATTTCTCATGATCTAACAATCGAGAAAGTCATGCTTGTTGAGTCCCTTGCGTTCAATTTGCTTTCCGTTTGTCAACTCGCACTCATCGGTTTTGCCACCTTCTTTGATATTGATACTGTGGCCCTCTTGTGGAGCAAGACTCTTAAAGTAGCCTTTGTTGGGCATGTCGAGAACGGTCTCTATGTGGTTAACTTTTCGGAGCAACCCACTAAGACCGCGACATGCCTAATGGCTAAAGTTGATGTGGGACGGCTTTGGCATCGCCGCTTAGCCCACGTCAATATGAGATCTTTGCAAAGTCTTCTCAAGGGGGACCATGTTCATGGACTAACGAATGTTATTTTCGCCAAAAATCGTGCTTGCGGTGCTTGTATCGAAGGAAAGCTTCATGAGACGGCTCACCCTCCCACGACTATCATCTACTCGAAGAGACCCTTGGAGCTCCTGCACATGGACCTCTTTGGGCCCCCATCCTTTGATAGTCTTGGGGGTAGAAAGTATTGCTTGGTGATTGTGGATGATTATTCAAGATACACTTGGGTATACTTCTTCAAGAGGAAGAGTGAGACTCAACAAACCGTCATCGACTTTGCAAATGAAACTCAACGTCAACACAATGCAAAGATCTTGACAATAAGAAGTGACAACGGCACCGAGTTCAAGAACTACACCTTGGATGAGTTTCTTAGTGATGAAGGGATCAAGCATCAATATTCTGCACCATATACCCCTCAACAAAATGGTGTTGCGGAGAGGAAGAACCGGACGTTGATGGATGCGGCAAGGACCATGATGGCGGAGTTCAAGTCTCCATACAACTTCTGGGCCGAAGCCATCAACACAGCTTGTCATGCATCCAATCGGCTCTACCTCCGCAAAGGCTTGAACAAGACTCCGTATGAGATACTCACCGGGAACAAGCCCAATCTCAAGTACTTCTGGGTGTTCGGGTGTAAGTGTTTCATTCTCAAGAAAGGTGTTCGTTTGTCTAAATTCGAAGCTACAGCTCATGAGGGCATATTTGTTGGTTATGCTACTAACTCTCATGCTTACCGTGTTCTCAACAAGTCCAACGGACTCATTGAGGAGACGTGTAACGTAGAGTTTGATGAAAATAACGGCTCCCAAGTGGAGAAAAGTGGTACTTGTGATGTAGGTGATGAAATTCCTCCCCAAGCCATAAGAAGAATGGGTATTGGTCATATCCTACCATTGAGGAACCCCTTATGGCCAAAGGAGAAGGACAATGCTCCACTCAAGTGGAGCCATCACCTCCCCAAGACCCACACGCTTCCGAAGAACAAAGTGAAGGCCCTCACCCTCATGAACAAGACCAAGGGCAAGATCAACCTCAAGATGGTGGTGAACCTCTAAATGATGCCCAAGGTCAAGTTCTCCCCCTCGAGCAAGTTCAAGAGCATGAGCAAGCTCAAGACGGCGCTCAAGATGATCAAGTCAACCTTCCTCCTTCCACACCATAGGAGGAATTAGAGCGTCGTGCCGCGAAGATTGCTTCCAAACTCACCACCCAAGGCCATCTCATGGAAAACGTGGTTGGAAGCCTAAGAAAGGGGGTAAGCACTCATAGACAATTAGCCAACTATTGTGAACATCATCCGTTTGTCTCTTGTGTTGAACCCCAAAAGGTCTATGAGGCGCTCGAAGACTCGGATTGGCTCAATGCCATGCATGAAGAACTCAATAACTTCGAGTACAACAAGGTGTGGAGATTGGTGCGAAGACCTTCGGGGAACCACAACGTCATTGGAACCAAGTGGATCTTCAAGAACAAGCAGGACGCTCATGGGAACATCATTCGCAACAAGGCAAGATTGGTAGCACAAGGCTACTCCCAAGTCTAGGGTATCGACTACGGTGAAACTTTTGCTCCCGTTGCTCGTCTTGAATCCATTCGTTTGTTGATTGCTTATGCTTCCCATCACAACTTTAAGTTGCAACAAATGGATGTGAAGAGTGCTTTTCTTAATGGTCCCATTAATGAGTTGGTTTATGTCAAGCAACCCCCCGGGTTCGAGGACCCCTACTTCCCGGATCATGTGTATCAACTCGATAAGGCACTCTATGGCCTTAAACAAGCCCCACGTGCGTGGTATGACCACCTTACCGAGTTGCTACAAGATCGTGGATTTGAAGTAGGACAAATCGATCCCACTCTTTTTACTAAGAAGGTCAAAGGGGAGTTGTTTGTATGCCAACTATATGTTGATGATATTATCTTTGGTTCTCCTAACAAAGCGTTCAATGAGGAATTTGCCGCTCTCATGACCTCCAAGTTCAAGATGTATTCGATGGGAGAGTTGAAGTTCTTCCTTGGTTTTGACATCAAACAAAGAAGAGAAGGAACCTTCATCAACCAAGCCAAATACACTCAAGACATGCTTAAAAGATTCAAGCTAAGTGATGTCAAGCCGGCTTCTACACCAATGCCTACCAAGTGCCAACTTGACATCGATCCCAATGGTAAAGTGGTGGATCAAAAGGTATATCGCTCCATGATTGGCTCCTTGCTTTACCTTTGTGCATCTAGACCAGATATCATGTTGAGTGTGGGGATGTGTGCACGATTTCAAGCCGCACCAAAGGAAAGTCACTATGTGGCGGTCAAGCGAATCTTTCGATATTTGGATCATACCCCAAACTTTGGCTTATGGTACCCAAGAGGAGCAAATTTCAAGATTGAAGGTTTCACGGATTCCGATTGGGCGGGGGACAAAGTGGATAGGAAGTCCACTTTCGGAGGGTGCCAATTTCTTGGTTTCTCTTTGGTAAGTTGGTCTTCCAAGAAGCAAAGTTGTGTGTCTCTCTCGTCCACCGAAGCGGAGTATGTGGCGGCCGGTAGTTGTTGTGCTCAACTCCTATGGATGAGGCAAACTCTAAAGGAGTACGGTGTCATTTGTGACAAAGTGCCTCTTTGGTGTGATAATGAAAGTGCCATCAAGATTTCTCTCAACCCAATACAACACTTCAAGACGAAGCACATTGAGATTCGGTATCACTTCATCCGGGATCACATAAGGCGAGGGGAGATCGAGCTCAAGTATGTCAACACTCATGATAACCTTGTAGATATTTTCACGAAGCCCTTGGATGAAGCAAGATTTCGCGAGTTAAGGCATGAGCTAAATATCAATGATTTGAGCAATGTGACTTGAACTCGTACACCCCCCACCACACTCAACGTGTTGTCTAGTTTAGGTGTGGGCATAGACATAGGGGGAGTGTTGTTCTCTCAATGAACTCTCCCTCCCCCCATCATGCATAAATCGATCACCTTTTTCACATTAGCCATTTTTGATGGCACTTGTGCTTCAAAGATGAGTTTTGGTCATGGGCCCAAGGATAATTCTTCGCGGTGCCATACCATTTAACTCAAACATAGGTGGCTTCGGCCATCGCCCTCTCTTAAGAGAGAGGATGGAGCTCGCTCTGCTTGTGTGCGGTTGCTTTTGTTTTCCCTTCGTGTTTTTCTTTTGTTTTTTTGTTGTCTCGTTTGTCTTGTTCTCTTCCTTTTGGTCTTGGCTTTGGTGGTTGGGCGGTACAACCGGTGTCACGGGCGGTTCTACTGCTGATACCTGGTTGTGCTGCCCCAGTTGGGTTGCCTTCGGTGGTTGGGCGGTTATACCGCCCATTTTCACTGGGGCTTCTCCGTCCGGTTCTACCGGTTGTCTCCGGGCGGTACATCCGGTGCCCTTCAGGAAACGGAAGCACCGCCCACTACAATCTGTCAGCACCTGACTTGCGTACAACCGGTCCTAGGAGCGGTTCTACCGCTGCGCGGCTATGGGCCTATTTATATCCGACGGGGCGAAGAGTTTTTCTTTTTTCCCTTCGTCCCTGCTCGCCTCCTCCTTGCCCTAGCCGCCGGTCACCTCTGCCTCGCCCCGGAGTGCGCCCCGCGCTTCGGTCCCGAGGGTTCTCCGTGGATTCTCTCCGTGGAAGCCTTCCGGTCTTCTCCCATGGATGGTGGTAATGCCCTTGTTCTTCGTTCTTTGTTCTAGGTTTTCTTCTTGTTTTAGGGCATTACTTTATCCTCCTACATTTGTGTTTGTTCTTTGGTTGGGAGAGATCGTTGTTTTTCTTGTGTCTGTGCAGTACATAGAACTCCGAATATTGCTTGAGTGATTTGCACGTCTTGAACAGATCTAACTACCTTGGTAGTGCCACTATCAGTGGTTCTACCGCCCAGAAGGGCGGTACAACCGGTGGGGCGGTTCTACTGGTGGGGGATCCGGTTCAACCGGAATATATGAACCACACAGCACTGTTCTGGTTTCTATGGTGTTGCATTTCCCGTATGCTTTCCTCTCATTCCTATTGGTTTCGTGTGTCCCCTTCGTATTTGTGTTCAGGTGGCTCTAGTTCTCGCCCTGCTCCTCGCAAGACCAAGAAGAGGGTTCGACGGGCTCCGCGCCCGGCTGACTCTGAAGAGGAAGTTGTGATCCCCACCAAGCCCACTCGCCGTGAAAAGTCTGCTGCTATCAAGCAATGTGTGATAATGCCACTCCACCATTGGAAAGCCAAGGATTGGGAAGCCTTCCGCTCAAAGAATCCTTATGTGGTTCCCGTAGCTCCTTGTTGGACCACTGTTCAGTTTCGGAATGAGATGCAAGTACGAATTGTTCATGAACTCTTTGAGCACAACAAGAACAGATATGCCAAGCAATGGACCATCGATCTTGATCATTGGCGGAACAACCTGGAGTATTTTGGTGAGGCTTTGGCTCTCTGTGAGGAGTTTGATCTTGTCAAGCTCATGTCCGTCAACTGTGACTTTGATGTTCAACTCATCCATCAGTTCTATGCCACCGTTCACTTTGGAGAAGATGACGTGCGCACCCTCACTTTCATGTGTCGTGATGAGCTCTTTCAAGTTCCTTGGAGGACCTTCTGCAATGCTATTGGGTATGATGATGCCGGTCTGGAAGGAAGGGGTGGCATTCGGCCCCATGATCATCCTGACCCCATGCCTAAGGAGAAGCTTGCCCCTCTGTACATTCGGGGCCGTGGTATTATTGGTGAATCTAAGGATTTGGTGAAGGTCTATGACATCATGCATCGTGTTTTTCGCAATGTGCTTCTGCCCAAAGTGGGGAATCAAGATGAAATCCATGGCTATCTTGTTGACTTGTTGGTTGCTATGAAGACCAAGGTTGGATCTGGGGAGACGTTTGATGTGTCCAACTGGCTGTGGCACGAGATGTACAACATGGTCATCTACAGGAAGGTCCCCATTTATGCTCCGTTTGTCATGTGCTTTCTGAACTCAGTGTGGGGAGTTCGCCGTCCTGGAGAGCCCCTCACCTCTCCTGACAATCTTACCAATCATGAAGTCAAGCTCCTTAAGAAGAAGAAGCACGCCGAGCCACGTTTCCCGGTTAATGCTCCTGAGGATGTCTATGCCATTTCTGATGATGAGGATTTTGAGCTGGAACCAGGGGCCAAGCCCTCGTGGGTGGACAAGCTCGCTGCCAAGGTGAAGAAGACTTTCTGCCTTCAGTCTGACATCCAGAAGAGGATGTATGAGGCACATGTCAATGAGAAGCTTGCGTGGCATCGCAAAATTGCTATGACGAGGCACCTCAGCATGTCAGTTCAGAGTGGTTCTGAGAAGAGCATCACACCGGAGGAGCGTTGGATATCTTCCCACAGCACCTGGACTGATGATGAAGCCCCTCCTCAGCCCTCCACCACCGTTACTGCTGCTGATGATATTATGGAGGACTCAGATTGGGACGATGATGAAGTTTCTAATGATGGTGAAGATTCTGACAATGATGAAGATCTAGATGCTACCGAGGAGTCAGAGGAGGACGACTGAGCCTGGGGCGATAGCTTCGCTCTCTTCCTTTTTGGTGTCCTGATGCCAAAGGGGGGGAGAGTGTGATAGGACTCGGGAGTTGCATGGGTGGTTGCATAGTGTGTGTCTCGTGTTGAACTTGTCTGTGGTCTCCTGCTGAACTTTGGTCGTTCTCGTTTGATTTGTGTGGATTTTGTGCCACTCCTGCTATCTCTTCTTTATGCTTGTTGGTCTTTATTGGTAGTATTGCTCTTGTTTCTTTGTGTTGGCTACCTTCATGTTATATGCTTTATGTGACTAGCCTATAAAATCTAGGGGGAGTCTCGACCTAGGGCTCACATCTAGGGGGAGCTCCGTCTAGATTCTATAGTCTTCTATCTTGTTTCATGTTGTTGTCATCATCCACCAAAAAGGGGGAGATTGAAAGGGCATTTCCCTACCTTATGTTTTGGATGATGATGACAACCCTTTGTTGGTCTAATCATGTGCTAAATGTTTCAGGTTCTCAATGATTAGGCTTTCATCGGTTAGTGGTTCTCTCTCGAAGGAATCGTTTGAAGACGGAATCCTCTATGCTTTTTATCTCTTTAGTCGTAGGGATACCGTACTATCAAGAGGGAATCCACTTTGGAAAGAATAGGGGAGTCCTTTCACGTACACCTCCATCACCCCTCTTCTTGTCGAGAGAGTGCCTCCATTTTAATCTAACCTTTGCTGTGTATTCCCAGCGGTTGTACCGCTCGTCCGAGCAGTAGTACCGCTGGCTCCTGACGCTTCTCTGCCATTGTCGAGCGGTGGTACTGCTACCTGACTCTGCAATGACCAGTAGCTGTTGTTCCGGCCATGCACCGCCCATGTACCGGTCAGGCTTCTGTTCTGATGCGGTGGCTGGGCGGTGGTGGCACGGTTGGTCCGGTTGTTCCTTTTCAACCGGTGCAACCGGAGGTTCGAGCGGTTCTTCCGCTCATTCCTTAGCCGCTCAAGCGATCAAGACCAGGCGGTTGCACCGGCCCTGCACCACCCAACTACCGCCCTCAAGGGTGACTCCGTTCTGTTTCGGTGCGGTAGTTGTGCGGTAGCTGGGCGGTTGGTCCGGTTATTTGCTAATGATCGGTACTACCGCCCGATGGCCCGGTTGTACCGCCTGGTAGGGTTCTGCAGCTACATCGTGAGTCCCGGTTGTACCGGGACAAGGAGCGGTTGTACCGCTGCAGTACTGAAAATGCAGTAACGGTTGGATTTTAGTGGGCTGCTATATAAGGTGGTTCCTCCACCTACCATGCCTACCTCTTACCTCTCTCACTCCACCATTGATGCTCTCAAGCTCTCTTGCCCGATCTCTCTCTCTAGCCACTCAAACTTGTTGATTTGCTAGGGTTTGAAGGAGGAGACCTAGATCTACACTTCCACCAAAGGATATTTACTTTCCCCATACTTTCTAGTGTGGATTTTGTTACTCTTGGGTGTTTGAGCACCCTAGACGGTTGAGGTCACCTCGAGGCCATATTCCATTGTGGTGAAGCTTCATGGTTTCATTGGGAGCCTCCAATTGTTGTGGAGATTGCCCCAACCTTGTTTGTAAAGGTCCGGTTGCCGCCTTCAAGGGCACCAATAGTGGAATCACGGCATCTCGCATTGTGTGAGGGCGTGAGGAGAATATGGTGGCCCTAGTGGCTTCTTGGGGAGCATTGTGCCTCCACACCGCTCTAACGGAGACGTACTTCCCTTTAAAAGGAAGGAACTCCGGTAACACATCCTCGTCTCCAACGGCTCCACTCTTGGTTATTTTGTGCCTTTACTCTTGCAAGCATACTTGTGTTGTATCCCTTGCTTGCTCTTGTGTTAGTTGTTATTGCATCATATAGGTTGCTCACATAGTTGCATATCTAGACAACCTATTTTGTTGCAAAGTTTAATTTGGTAAAGAAAAGCTTAAAAATTGTTAGTTGCCTATTCACCCCCCCCCTCTAGTCAACCATATCGATCCTTTCACCAGTCTTCCCGCACTTAAAGCAAGTAACTTGACTTAGGTCTCTGTTGGCGGGTGTGGGTGGATTGGAGCGATTCTGATTGTTGTTAGCTCCATTCCCATTTCCATTCTTACCACCATTGTGGTTATGTGATCCTCCTTCGGTGTGGGTGTGACCTCCATGGTTATGAACAAGTACTCCCGAATTCGGGGTTAAGCGAGGCTTCTGCTGAGCTCCTGAGTTATACTTCCCTTGTCCATACTTCCTCTTACGGCTCTCAATCTCCTGCTGCTTCCCTTCAATCATAAGAGCCTTATCTACCAACTCCTGGTAGTTGTTGAAGGTTGCCACCATCAACTGCATACTCATCTCATCATTCAACCCTTCCATAAACTTCTCCTGCTTCGCGGCATCTGTGGCCACATCATCAGGGGTATAGCATGATAACTTGCTAAAATCATCCACGTACTGGCCAACAATACGGTTCCACTGGCGTAAATTGCAAAACTCCCGCTTCTTCATCTGCATAGCTTCAGTGGAAACATGGGCAGTACAAAAAGCCTGCTGAAACTGAGCCCATGTGATAGCGTCGATAGGATAGGTGGCTGTGAAATTCTCCCACCATGCTGCTGCAGGTCCATCCAGTTGGTGTGCTGCAAAACGCACCTTCTCCGTATCTGTGCATCCTGCGGTGATCAACTCCCTTCCGATACGGCATAGCCAATCATCAGCAACTATTGGCTCGATGCTACTGGAAAACACCGGCGGTTGTAACCTTAGAAAACGGGCTAGGTTGTCCACTGGTGGAGGGTTATTGTTATTGTTGTTGTTGTTGTTGTTGTTGTTGTTTCCCTGGTTCTGAACTAACAATTGCATCTAGGCATTCTGCTGCTGGATCAACTGGGTGAGCTCCGGTGGGAAAGCAAAACCTGTGTCTCGTCTCGGAGGCATCTGATGGGTTTAGATGGAAGAGATTAGAATAGAAAAAGGTCTAGTGAGAAAGCACTACCCATATGCACATGAGACAAACAAACATATCACTCAATCAATCAAGCAAGGGCATACAACGGTCTCGGACTATCGCAAAAGTGCTCAACTAAATACATGGAGAAAATACTACTAATTTATGGTGGTCATCTAGAAATTTTGATCGGTGGAAGATTCCATAATGTCCGCTCCAGCTTCGTCTTCAAAGTCATCATCACTAGGATCAAAATCAGTGTCGTCGATGATGATGTAGTTGTCTGGGCAAGTGGGGTCGTCATCTTCGTCTCCCGGTGCTGGTCCTCCCAAGAATATTCCGATCTTCTTAACCAGGTCGTCGTTCTTCTCCAGTAGTGTCTTGATTTCCTCCTCATATCCATCGCGTGTGAACTTGAGTTCTTCCTCCAGCTCGATGATCCTAGTCCTTGCCTTCTTCAATTCCATCATGTTTGCGCACATCTGGTTCTCCTGACGTTGAATGTGCTGGTTTAGCTCCTGGATAAAAGTTGCAATGGATCTATCCTTCCTGGTGCTGATCATCTCCCATTGCTCGTCTCGGCGCCCACATATTTGATAGGTAGTGTCCTCGAGTACCTTGTTGTAGACTTCTCCAATGCGTCCTATGGTAATGGGGTTGCCACGCTCTTGCCTAGACTCCAGGTTGGTGCATCGAAAGAAAATTCTATGGGTTTAGAAGTTGGCGAGAACGTCCTTCCTGGAACTTGTATCCAGTGCTCCTCTTCTGGTAAGGTGGCGTTGTACGTCCCCGGTGAAACTTGGTATTCCAATGTTCAAGTACCTAGTGACTTCCTTTAAGTGGCGTCCAAAAGGTGTATCCTCATCTGGTTGCGCGAATTTGTTCTTCATCTCCGGCATCCTAAGGAGTGGAAAAAGGAGAGGAGTTAGAAATGAGTAGAGAAGAGTGACCTATGGTTTATCTTAGTGGTCGTGTCCTACACTCAGCGTGTGCTCTGATACCATCTTGTAGTGACCCGACCTCAAACGGTCAAGTCTCTGTGCCTCAGTGTCATCCCTGGATCAGTAATGCTCACACGCATAGTACTCGAAGGATTAATAACAGAGTAGCAATCACACACTTATTACATCGAATGTCTCAAAAGAGAACTCATTACAATAATATGGCTTAAGGCCATCTAATGCGATAACAGCGGAAGGCTTGGAAGATAATGTGAGTCCATCAACTCCAACGGCATAGCTGAGCTGCACGACAACGACCTAACGAACCTTACTCCTCGTCTGAAAAGTCTGCAACATAATACGTTGCAGCCCGAAAACGGGTCAGCACATGGAATATGCTGGCAATATAACACAGTAGAGCAAGAACAGAATAATGCTATCACTACATGCATATTTGGCTGGTTAAAAGCTCTATGGTTGTAGTTTTGTGAAAAGCAAATTTTTCCCTACAACAAAGGAATAAATTTAATTTAACTATCATGGTGGTTGAAACATTGAGAAGGTATCACCCCAACTCAATCCCAAATTAAAGTAATTAACAACCAAACAATATTAATTATGAGTGATGAGATACATTTGATAACCCAAGTACTAGATACTCAAGAATTGTCCATAACCTGGGACACGGCTAACCATGATTAGATTGTACACTCTGCAGAGGTTTGCGCACTTTTCCCCACAAGACTCGATCGCTTTCGCTGGATTTCTCGCACTGCATGGTGTTTGAGAAACGGATGACCGAGACTTAGTCTTTCAGAAACATTAACTCCCTACTCCGGGTAGACCATACCAAACCTACAAAACCCACTACCTACTGATCTACCTCTTCAAGAGCTTCACGTAACTTACTCAACTATGCTAGAGCCCATAGTAGCTTGTGTCTGCACACGGAAGTTTCTAGCTTCACGTAACTTACTCAACTATGCTAGAGCCCATAGTAGCTTGTGTCTGCACATGGAAGTTTCTAGCATGAATCATCTCAGTTCCCTTTGAGCCTGGGTGGCAGTCCATAGGAAGATCACACGGGTACCCCGGGATTTCCAAAAAAATACAAACAACATTGGGTTCCCCAAGTGCCTCAATCCACCCAAATGTGTATTAATGTTGCCACCTTAAGTTGAATCATTAATTAATAATCTCACATCTGTCATGGATACACTAAAACCCAATCCACGTCTACGAGCATAGCATGGCAATATAAACAACGCGTAGAAGTAACTCCCAAGGGTTTGATAATAACAGGGCAATAGGTTCTACCTCAACAACTACTTCCCAAACCACAAGTTAAAGACATCCTAATCATGCAATGCCTGAGGATAGAACTAATGCAATAAAACTGGGTATGAAAAGAGTATGATCAATGTGTTACTTGCCTTGCTGACGATCCGTGAATCCTAGAGACTCGTAGTAACACGCTTCGCACTCCGGGAATTCTATCGCAAACAAACAATAACATACATAAGCAACTAGCAACGATGCACAAGCAAAACTTTAAATAAAAGCGATTGAACAGAAAGTTCAACTTAAGAACTCCGGTTTGCAAAAAGAATCAAATCAAACAGAGCAACGAAACTCAAACGGCAAAAGAAACAAGATCCGTTTACTAATCTGAACTAAAGTCAAATTTTACAGTATCAAAATCTTGTTTAAGTTGTTTAAACGGAAAGAGAATCTCGATACGAAACTCTAGGCGTTTGAATCACCTGATTCGGACTAACGAGCGAAAAGATAAACAGAAACTAAGATCGGATCAGAAATCGCGACTGAAAATAATCGCAGATAAATCCGATAAAAGAAAACTGATGAACAGGCTAACGAACGAGCATTCGTTATCTGTAACTAACGGAAGAAAAACCGTTCGTTAGACGAACGTACGGACGAGTGTCCGCTAAATAGAAGAACCGCGAAAAACCGGTGAACCGAAACTAAAAAAACAAACTAGGGTTTCTAAAAAAATCCAAACGGTTTTAAAAAAACGGCGGCTTGGATCGGTGTGGTACCTCTGGCGAGGTGGCTCCGGCGGGGCGGGGCTCGGCGGAGGGGCGGCAGCTCGCGGGGCGGCGGGCTCACGAGGCAGCGGCAAG
>NC_041393.1:751358045-751503213 GCF_002162155.2 Triticum dicoccoides | reverse complement strand
CGGGAGGCTGCAGGCGGCGGGGCGGGCGTGGGCTGCGGCGGCGGCGACTTGATGCTCCAGGGGGGGCCCGGGGTGGTATTTAAAGGGGGGGCGGCGGTGGCTCCGACTTGGGGAGGGGGTCGGGCGGTGGCAGCGGCTCGGACTCTCGCGAGTCCGGAGGCGGCACGGGACGGGGAGGCGGTGGCGCGGCGGGACGGCCTGGCTCGGCTGGGCTTCAGCCCAGTCGGGCGCGGGGAAGTTTTTTTTTAATATAATTTCACCGGCAGAAATAAAATCCTAGAAAATAAAATAAAAACCTAAAAATACAAAACAAATTTTCACTGTCTAAATAAAATATTTAGAACGAGATGAACATTTACTTGGCCCCTAAAATGCAATTTTAAAAATGTACAATTTTTCTAATGCAAATAAAATTCAAATAAACTCAAATAAAATCCAACAATTGATTTTAACATTTTTCCTCCAATATTTCATTTATTTTGGGAAGTCATTTTATCTCCTCTCATATATATTTTTTATAAGAAATATTTCGGGAAGAAAAATAATTAAAACCAAAATCCTCGTTTTATTATTTGATAGGAAATCAAATATGAAAACCGGAAAAATCCCCAACTCTCTCCGAGGGTCCTTGAGTTGCTTAGGATTTCGAGGATTGCGGACCGGAAAAGAAATAAAATATGATATGCATGGATGACCTATGTATAACATTCCAAATTGAAAATTTGGGATGTTACAGTTCTTAACATCTTCAGCTTTAATACCTTTTTCTTTCATAGATTTCTTTGCCTCTTGCATATCTTCAGGACGGAGAAATAGTATACCCCTTCTCTTCGGAGTTGGCTTAGGAATTGGTTCAGGAAGTGTCCAATCATTTTCATTGCTCAATATATTATTCAATAGCAATTTAGCTTGCTCAACAGTTATTTCCCTGAAAACACAACCAGCACAACTATCCAGGTGGTTCGTGGAAGCATAAGTTAGTCCATTATAAAAGATATCAAGTGTTTCATTTTTCTTGAGAGGATGATCGGTCAAAGCATTAAGTAATCGGAGAAGCCTCCCCCAAGCTTGTGGGAGACTCCCTTCTTCAATTTGCACAAAATTAAATATTTCCCTTAAGGCAGCTTGTTTCTTATGAGCGGGAAAATATTTTGCAGAGAAGTAATAAATCATATCCTGGGGACTACGCACATAACCAGGAGCAAGAGAATTAAACCATATCTTAGCATCACCCTTTAATGAGAAAGGAAACAATTTAAGGATATAATAATAGTGGGTTTTTTTTTCATGAGTAAATAGGGTGGCTATATCATTCAAATTAGTAAGATGTGCCACAATAGTTTCAGATTCATAGCCATAAAAAGGATCAGATTCAATCAAAGTAATTAACTCGGGATCGACAGAGAATTCATAATCCTTATCAGTATCACAGATAGGTAAAGTAGCAAAAGAAGGGTCATATTTCATTCTAGCATTCAGAGACTTTTCTTTCAGCTTAGCTAACTGTTTCTTAAGATCATATCTATCATTGGAAGCAAAAAGGTCTCTAGTAGTTTCTTCATCCATAACATAACCCTCAGGTACAACAGGCAATTCATATCTAGGGGGAAAATCTTCATCATCACTTTCATTAATATTATCAGTTTCAATAATTTCATTCTCTCTAACCCTAGCAAGTTATTCATCAAGAAATTCACCTAATGGCATAGAATTATCAAGCAAAAAAGTTTCATCATAAGCATCATGCACAGCAGAAGTGGCATCATCAATAACATGCGACATATCAGAATCAATAGCAGGTGCAGGTGTAGGTGTCGCAAATTTACGCATAACAGAAGTTGAATCCAGTGCAGAGCTAGATGGCAGTTCCTTACCTCCCCTCGTAGTTGAGGGAAAAATCTTGGTTCTTTCATCTTTCAAATTCCTCATAGTGATCAACAGATATAAATCCCAAGTGACTCAAAGAATAGAGCTATGCTCCCCGGCAACAGCGCCAGAAAAAGTTCTTGATAACCCACATGTATAGGGTGTTGGAAATATGCCCTAGAGGCAATAATAAAAGGGTTATTATTATATTTCCTTGTTCATGATAATTGTCTTTCATTCATGCTATAACTGTATTATCCGGAAATCGTAATACACGTGTGAATACATAGACCATAACATGTCCCTAGTGAGCCTCTAGTTGACTAGCTCGTTGGTCAACAGATAGTCATGGTTTCCTGACTATGGACATTAGATGTCATTGACAACGGGATCACATCATTAGGAGAATGATGTGATGGACAAGACCCAATCCTAAGCATAGCACAAGATCGTGTACTTCGTTTTGCTAGAGCTTTTTCAATGTCAAGTATCTCTTCCTTAGACCATGAGATCGTGTAACTCCCGGATATCGTAAGAGTGCTTTGGGTGTACCAAACGTCACAACGTAACTGGGTGACTATAAAGGTGCACTACAGGTATCTCCGAAAGTGTCTGTTGGGTTGACACGGATCGAGACTGGGATTTGTCACTCCGTATGACGGAGAGGTATCTCTGGGCCCACTCGGTAATGCATCATCATAATGAGCTCAAAGTGACCAAGTGTTTGGTCACGGGATCATGCACTACGGTACGAGTAAAGTGACTTGCCGGTAACGAGACTGAACGAGGTATTGGGATACCGACGATCGAGTCTCGGGCATGTAACATACCGATTGACAAAGGGAATTGTATACGGGGTTGTTCAAATCCTCGACATCATGGTTCATCCGATGAGATCATCGAGGAGCATGTGGGAGCCAACATGGGTATCCAGATCCCGCTGTTGGTTATTGCCCGAGAGCCGTCTCGGTCATGTCTACGTGTCTCCCGAACCCGTAGGGTCTACACACTTAAGGTTCGGTGACGCTAGGGTTGTATGAATATGAGTATGCAGCATACCGAATGTTGTTCGGAGTCCCGGATGAGATCCCGGACGTCACGAGGAGTTCCGGAATGGTCCAGAGGTAAAGAATTATATATAGGAAGTGGTATTTCGGCCATCGGGAAAGTTTCAGGGTCACCCGGTATTGTATCGGGACCACCGAAAGGGTCCCGGGGGTCCACCGGGTGGGGCCACCCATCCCAGAGGACCCCAAGGGCTGAAGTGGGGAGGGGAACCAGCCCATAGTGGGCTGGTGCGCCCCCCTTGGCCCACTCCCTGCGCCTAGGGTTGAAACCCTAGGGTGGGGGGGCGCCCCACTTGCCTTGGGGGGCACTCCACCCCCCTTGGCCGCCGCCACCTTGGGAGATTGGATCTCCCAGGGCCGGAGCCCCCCCCTAGGGGCCTATATAAAGGGAGGGGGAGGGGGGCAGCCGCACCCTGAAGTCCTGGCGCCCCCTCCCCCTGCTACACCTCTTCCTCCTCCGTCACGTGCTTGGCGAAGCCCTGCCGGAGTGCTGCTGTTCCACCACCACCACGCCGTTGTGCTGCTGCTGGAGGCATCATCATCTACCTCTCCTTCCCCCTTGCTGGATCAAGAAGGAGGAGACGTCATCTGCTCCGTACGTGTGTTGAACGCGGAGGTGCCGTCCGTTCGGCGCTAGGATCTCCGGTGATAGGATCACGACGAGAACGACTACTTCAACCCCGTTCTTTTGAACGCTTCCGCTCGCGATCTACAAAGTGGTATGTAGATGCATCTCCCTTGACTCGTTGCTTAGATGAACTCATAGATGGATCTTGGTGAAACCATAGGAAAAATTTTAATTTTCTGCAACGTTCCCCAACAGTGGTATCAGAGCTAGGTCTATGCGTAGTTCTCTATTGCACGAGTAGAACACAATTTTGTTGTGGGCGTAGATCTTGTCAACTTGCTTGCCGCTACTAGTCTAATCTTGCTTCAGCGGTATTGTGGGATGAAGCGGCCCGGACCAACCTTACACGTACGCTTACGTGAGACCGGTTCCACCGACTGACATGCACTAGTTGCATAAGGTGGCTGGCGGGTGTCTGTCTCTCCCACTTTAGTTGGAGCGGATTCGATGAAAAGGGTCCTTATGAAGGGTAAATAGAAGTTGACAAAATCACGTTGTGGTTATTCGTAGGTAAGAAAACGTTCTTGCTAGAACCCAATTGCAGCCACGTAAAAGATGCAACAACAATTAGAGGACATCTAACTTGTTTTTGCAGCAATTGTCATGTGATGTGATATGGCCAGAAGTTGTGATGAATGATGAATGATATATTGTGATGTATGAGATCATGTTCTTGTAATAGGAATCACGACTTGCATGTCGATGAGTATGACAACCGGCAGGAGCCATAGGAGTTGTCTTTATTTTTGTATGACATGCGTGTCATTGAAGAACGCCATGTAAATTACTTTACTTTATTGCTAAACGCGTTAGCCATAGAAGTAGAAGTAGTCGTTGGCGTGACAACTTCATGAAGACACGATGATGGAGATCATGATGATGGAGATCATGGTGTCATGCCGGTGACGAAGATGATCATGGAGCCCCGAAGATGGAGATCGAAGGAGCTATATGATATTGGCCATATCATGTCACTATTATATAATTGCATGTGATGTTTATTATGTTTATGCATCTTGTTTACTTAGAACGACGGTAGTAAATAAGATGATCCCTTATAATAATTTCAAGAAAGTGTTCCCCCTAACTGTGCACCGTTGCTAAAGTTTGTCGTTTCGAAGCACCACGTGATGATCGGGTGTGATAGATCCTTACGTTCACATACAACGGGTGTAAGACAGATTTACACATGCAGAACACTTAGGGTTAACTTGACGAGCCTAGCATGTACAGACATGGCCTCGGAACATAAGAGACCGAAAGGTCGAACATGAGTCGTATGGAAGATACGATCAACATGGAGATGTTCACCGACGATGACTAGTCCGTCTCACGTGATGATCGGACACGGCCTAGTCGACTCGGATCGTTTAACACTTAGATGACTAGAGGGATGTCTAATCTGAGTGGGAGTTCATTAAAATAATTTGGTTAGATGAACTTAATTATCATGAACTTAGTCTAAAACTTTTTGCAAAATATGTCTTGTAGATCAAATGGCCAACGCTCATGTCAACATGAACTTCAACACGTTCCTAGAGAAAACCAAACTGAAAGATGATGGCAGCAACTATACGGACTGGGTCCGGAACCTGAGGATCATCCTCATAGCTGCCAGGAAACAATATGTCCTAGAAGGACCGCTAAGTGACGCTCCCATCCCAGAGAACCAAGACATTATGAATGTTTGGCAGTCTCGTGCTGATGATTACTCCCTCGTTCAGTGCGGCATGCTTTACAGCTTAGAACCGGGCTCCAAAAGCGTTTTGAGCAACACGGAGCATATGTGATGTTCGAGGAGCTGAAACTAGTTTTCCAAGCTCATGCCCGGGTCGAGAGGTATGAAGTCTCCGACAAGTTCTATAGTTGTAAGATGGACGAAAATAGTTCTGTCAGTGAGCACATACTCAAAATGTCTGGGTTGCACAACCGCCTGTCCCAGCTGGACATTAACCTCCCGGATGAGGCGGTCATTGACAGAATCCTTCAGTCGCTCCCACCAAGCTACAAGAGCTTTGTGCTGAACTACAATATGCAGGGGATGGTGAAGACCATTCCTGAAGTATTTTCAATGCTGAAGTCAGCAGAGGTTGAAATCAAGAAAGAACATCAAGTGTTGATGGTCAATAAGACCACTAAGTTCAAGAAGGGCAAGGGTAAGAAGAACTTCAAGAAGGACGGCAAAGATGTTGCCGTGCCCGGTAAGCCAGTTGCCGGGAAGAAGTCAAAGAATGGACCCAAGCCTGAGACTGAGTGCTTTTACTGCAAGGGGAAGGGTCACTGGAAGCGGAACTGCCCCAAATACTTAGCGGATAAGAAGGCCGGCAACACCAAAGGTATATTCGATATACATGTAATTGATGTGTACCTTACCAGTACTCGTAGTAACTCCTGGGTATTTGATACCGGTGCCGTTGCTCATATTTGTAACTCACAGCAGGAGCTGCGGAATAAGCGGAGAATGGCGAAGGACGAAGTGACGATGCGCGTCGGGAATGGTTCCAGAGTCGATGTGATCGCCGTCGGCACTCTACCTCTACATTTACCTACGGGATTAGTTTTGAACCTTAATAATTGTTATTTGGTGCCAAGTTTGAGCATGAACATTGTATCTGGATCTCGTTTGATACGAGATGGCTACTCATTTAAATCCGAGAATAATGGTTGTTCTATTTATATGAGAGATATGTTTTATGGTCATGCTCCGATGGTCGATGGTTTATTCTTAATGAATCTCGAACGTAATGTTACACATATTCATAGCCTGAATACCAAAAGATGTAAAGTTGATAACGATAGTCCCACATACTTGTGGCACTGCCGCCTTGGTCACATTGGTGTCAAGCGCATGAAGAAGCTCCATGCTGATGGACTTTTAGAGTCTCTCGATTATGAATCATTTGACACATGCGAACCATGCCTCATGGGCAAAATGACCAAGACTCCGTTCTCCGGAACAATGGAGCGAGCAACCAACTTGTTGGAAATCATACATACCAATGTGTGCGGTCCAATGAGTGTTGAGGCTCGTGGAGGATATCGTTATGTTCTCACTCTCACAGATGACTTGAGTAAATATGGGTATGTCTACTTGATGAAACACAAGTCTGAGACCTTTGAAAAGTTCAAGGAATTTCAGAATGAAGTAGAGAATCAACGTGACTGAAAGATAAAATTCTTACGATCGGATCGTGGAGGAGAATATTTAAGTCACGAATTTGGTACACACTTAAGAAAATGTGGAATCGTTTCACAACTCACGCCGCCTGGAACACCTCAGCGAAACGGTGTGTCCGAACATCATAATCGCACTCTATTGGATATGGAGCGATCTATGATGTCTCTTACCGATTTACCGCTATCATTTTGGGGATACGCTCTAGAGACAGCTACATTCACTTTAAATAGGGCACCGTCTAAATCCGTTGAGACGACACCGTATGAATTATGGTTTGGGAAGAAACCTAAGCTGTCGTTTCTAAAAGTTTGGGGATGCGATGCTTATGTCAAGAAACTTCAACCTAAAAAGCTCAAACCCAAGTCGGAAAAATGCGTCTTCATAGGATACCCTAAAGAAACTATTGGGTATACCTTCTACTTAAGATCCGAGGGCAAGATCTTTGTTGCCAAGAACGGATCCTTTCTGGAAAATGAGTTTCTCTCGAAAGAAGTAAGTGGGAGGAAAGTAGAACTCGATGAAGTACTACCTCTTGAACGAGAAAGTAGTGCAGCTCGGGAAAATGTTCATGTGATGCCTACACCCACTGAAGAGGAAAATAATGATGATGATCAAGGTACTTCGGATCAAGTTGCTACTGAACTTCATAGGTCCACAAGGACACGTTTCGCACCAGAGTGGTACGGCAACCCTGTCCTGGAAATCATGTTGTTAGACAACGGTGAACCTTCGAACTATGAAGAAGCGATGGCGGGTTCCAACAAATGGCTAGAAGCCATGAAATCCGAGATAGAATCCATGTATGAAAACAAAGTATGGACTTTGACTGACTTGCCCGATGATCAGCGAGCGATAGAAAACAAATGGATCTTTAAGAAGAAGACGGACGCGGATGGTAATGTCACCATCTATAAAGCTCGACTTGTCGCTAAGGGTTATCGGCAAGTTCAAGGGATTGACTACGATGAGACTTTCTCTCCCGTAGCGAAGCTTAAGTCCGACCGAATCATGTTAGCAATTGCCGCATACTATGATTATGAGATATGGCAGATGGACGTCAAAACAGCATTCCTTAACGTGCATCTTAAGGAAGAACTGTATATGATGCAGCCGGAGGGTTTTGTCGATCCTAAGAATGCTAACAAAGTATGCAAGCTCCAGCGATCCATTTATGGGCTGGTGCAAGCATCTCGGAGTTGGAACATTCGCTTTGATGAAATGATCAAAGCGTTTGGGTTTATGCAGACTTATGGAGAAGCCTGCGTTTACAAGAAAGTGAGTGGGAGCTCTGTAGCATTTCTCATATTATATGTAGACGACATACTTTTGATGGGAAATGATATAGAATTCTTGGACAGCATTAAGGCCTACTTTAATAAGTGTTTTTCAGTGAAGGACCTTGGAGAAGCTGCTTATATATTAGGCATCAAGATCTATAGAGATAGATCGAGACGCCTCATAGGTCTTTCACAAAGCACATACCTTGATAAGATTTTGAAGAAGTTCAAAATGGATCAGTCCAAGAAAGGGTTCTTGCCTGTATTGCAAGGTGTGAGATTGAGCTCGGCTCAATGCCCGACCACGGCAAAAGATAAAGAAGAGATGAGCGTCATCCCCTATGCCTCAGCCATAGGATCTATTATGTATGCCATGCTGTGTACCAGACCTAATGTAAACCTTGCTGTAAGTTTGGTAGGAAGGTACCAAAGTAATCCCGGCAAGGAACACTGGACAGCGGTCAAGAATATCCTAAAGTACCTGAAAAGGACGAAGGACATGTGTCTCGTTTATGGAGGTGACGAAGAGCTCGTCGTAAAGGGTTACGTCGACGCTAGCTTCGACACAGATCTGGATGACTCTAAGTCACAAACCGGATACGTGTATATGTTGAATGGTGGAGCAGTAAGCTGGTGCAGCTGCAAGCAGAGCGTCGTGGCGGGATCTACATGTGAAGCGGAGTACATGGCAGCCTCGAAGGCAGCGCATGAAGCAATTTGGGTGACGTAGTTCACAACCGACCTAGGAGTCATACCCAATGCGTCGGGGCCGATCAAACTCTTCTGTGACAACACTGGAGCTATTTCCCTTGCCAAGGAGCCCAGGTTTCACAAGAAGACCAGGCACATCAAGCGTCGTTTCAACTCCATCCATGAAAATGTTCAAGATGGAGACATAGATATTTGCAAAGTACATACGGATCTGGATGTCGCAGATCCGTTGACTAAACCTCTCTCGCGAGCAAAACATGATCAACACCAGAACTCTATGGATGTTCGATTCATCACAATGTAACTAGATTATTGACTCTAGTGCAAGTGGGAGACTGTTGGAAATATGCCCTAGAGGCAATAATAAAAGGGTTATTATTATATTTCCTTGTTCATGATAATTGTCTTTCATTCATGCTATAACTGTATTATCCGGAAATCGTAATACACGTGTGAATACATAGACCATAACATGTCCCTAGTGAGCCTCTAGTTGACTAGCTCGTTGGTCAACAGATAGTCATGGTTTCCTGACTATGGACATTAGATGTCATTGACAACGGGATCACATCATTAGGAGAATGATGTGATGGACAAGACCCAATCCTAAGCATAGCACAAGATCGTGTAGTTCGTTTTGCTAGAGCTTTTTCAATGTCAAGTATCTCTTCCTTAGACCATGAGATCGTATAACTCCCGGATACCGTAAGAGTGCTTTGGGTGTACCAAACGTCACAACGTAACTGGGTGACTATAAAGGTGCACTACAGGTATCTCCGAAAGTGTCTGTTGGGTTGACACGGATCGAGACTGGGATTTGTCACTCCGTATGACGGAGAGGTATCTCTGGGCCCACTCGGTAATGCATCATCATAATGAGCTCAAAGTGACCAAGTGTTTGGTCACATGATCATGCATTACGGTACGAGTAAAGTGACTTGCCGGTAATGAGACTGAACGAGGTATTGGGATACCGACGATCGAGTCTCGGGCATGTAACGTACCGATTGACAAAGGGAATTGTATACGGGGTTGTTCGAATCCTCGACATCGTGGTTCATCCGATGAGATCATCGAGGAGCATGTGGGAGCCAACATGGGTATCCAGATCCCGCTGTTGGTTATTGCCCGAGAGCCGTCTCGGTCATGTCTACGTGTCTCCTGAACCTGTAGGGTCTACACACTTAAGGTTCGGTGACGCTAGGGTTGTATGAATATGAGTATGCAGCATATCGAATGTTATTCAGAGTCCCGGATGAGATCCCGGACGTCACGAGGAGTTCCGGAATGGTCCGGAGGTAAAGAATTATATATAGGAAGTGGTATTTCGGCCATCGGGAAAGTTTCGGGGTCACCCGGTATTGTACCGGGACCACCGAAAGGGTCCTGGGGGTCCATCTGGTGGGGCCACCCATCCCGGAGGGCCCCAAGGGCTGAAGTGGGGAGGGGAACCAACCCATAGTGGGCTGGTGCGCCCCCCTTGGCCCACCCCCTACGCCTAGGGTTGAAACCCTAGGGTGGGGGAGGCGCCCCACTTGCCTTGGGGGGCACTCCACCCCCCTTGGCCGCCGCCCCCTTGGGATATTGGATCTCCCAGGGCCGGTGCTCCCCCCTAGGGGCCTATATAAAGGGAGGGGGAGGGGGCAGCCGCACCCTGAAGTCCTGGCGCCCCCTCCCCCTGCTACACCTCTTCCTCCTCCGTCACGTGCTTGGCGAAGCCCTACCGGAGTGCTGCTGTTCCACCACCACCACGCCGTTGTGCTGCTGCTGGAGCCATCATCATCAACCTCTCCTTTCCCCTTGCTGGATCAAGAAGGAGGAGACGTCATCCGCTCCGTACGTGTGTTGAACGCGGAGGTGCCGTCCGTTCGGCGCTAGGATCTCCGGTGATAGGATCACAACGAGAACGACTACTTCAACCCCGTTCTTTTGAACGCTTCCGCTCGCGATCTACAAAGTGGTATGTAGATGCATCTCCCTTGACTCGTTGCTTAGATGAACTCATAGATGGATCTTGGTGAAACCGTAGGAAAATTTTTAATTTTCTGCAACGTTCCCCAATATAGGGGATCGCGAGGGTAGAGTATTCAACCCAAATTTATTGATTCGACACAAGGGGAGCCAAAGAATATTCTCAAGTATTAGCAGCTGAGTTGTCAATTCAACCACACCTGAAATACTTAATATCTGCAGCAAGTATTTAGTAGCAAAGTAGTATGGAAGTAACGGTAATTGTCGGGGATTACGAGTGACAGTGCGTCTCCGGTTACGTCAGGTGAAGCCAAATCGGTTTTTTATTCTTGTCAAAATTCTAATTGGTGTGTGTGTACAAGGAAAACTACTAGAAGGAAAGGATGACTGTGTGAGTTTCGTCCATGGTTATCAAAGAAAGGGATCTCTCAGGGGAGATAACAACAAGTAGGACTAGGTCTCGATCTCCGCTTCGGTCTTCACTTTCGAGTCGCACGTCATCGAGCCGTCACCGGGTCTCCGCTTCTGCGCGTCTGTAACCTAAGCCTCCCGCCAGTGGGCTCTGCCTGCCGGGTTAACTCCGTCCCGCATGGCCATCAACTCCTCTCGCACATGTGCCTTGCCTCATCTTCCGCTGCGACCCGCCTACCACGTCTCGCTCCAGTCTTGAGTCGACTGCGTCTGTTGCGAGCCGCCGTCGAGTCACCTTGCTCCGCGCTCCAAACTCCGCTGCTATTAAAGCCATGCCTGATTGGCACCAGGATCAATCCCAAGGCGGTGGTCTACATTTTCACTACGTCGCTGTTTTCAGTCTGCTACACATGCAAGTGGAGACAAAAAACAATAGTGGGGCAGAAACAAGTTGCATCAACACTCATGCTACTGTTCATGTGAAGGATTTCATGGACAAGTACTAATTGAGTACTTTTTGCTCACGTGATCATCTAGTACAAGTTTGTACTATTGAAAAACCATTGCTACATCCGCTCAAAAGCAGCCCTACATAATCACTTGGTTGCAGAAAAAAAAGGGAGGTCAACATTGACTAGTGTACATATGGCAATTATTGTGAGCCACTGCGGTCTCTGTTTCTGTGGCTCCCTATGCTAAAGTTCCTCCTACAGCCATTTCTTGCCTCCACCAGCGCAGCGTCTGTGAGTCGCTGCCTCAGCCTTGTTCGGAGCCGCTGGCCGCGCTCCGCCTCACTATAAAGCACTCTCCTTCGCCGTTGCGTCTGCTGCAAGCCGCCTTGTCTCTGCAGGAGAGTGCTTAAATCGCCATTGAAATTACAGCGGATTATTCATGGACGCTATATACATAGATCATCCGTCGTCCGAATGAATCAAATGATATCCATTCAAGTTTGTTTTATTAGCACATATTGTTTTTGTCAAAGAACAGTTTATGTTTGCCTTCGTCTGCAATATTGTTTATGCAGGACAATTGTTCATTGCAAGGGCGATGGTCGTGTCATGGATGTATAGCTTGCGCCACCATTATCATGTGCTAGCATCTGACCGTGCCATGATGCTCGATGAATATATGTGCAAACCGTCATTTTTACAACCCAATTTACATCCATATGACGTGGTTGATTCGCCCGTCCATGCAGCTTACCGCACCTATGATTGACTCGCCCGTCCACGCTGGCTTACAACGCCACAGGCGGCTCATCTGTCTGCTCCCGCAGCCGACTCAGCCGTGATTGATTTCAGCTTCACCATGGTGATTATCAAACTCCACGGTGGATAATTACTGGCCTGACTGTAACGCCCCGAGACCGGCGCCCCAGAAGACTTCCAGCTATTCCGAGCTTTGCCATATGTTTCTTTTTTGCTTGCTCTTTTATTTTTGCATTGCATCATGTCATCATGCCATAATGCCATTTAATTTTTTAAAACTCAACTAAATAAATTGCATAGATCTTTTGATGTATTTAAACCGAGGGAACTCACATGGTGGCTTCTCTTTATAACATATCCTCCAATATTAGGGAGCTATATTAAATATTTCTTTATTTTGGAAATCACAAAACACACTTGCAAAATAATTCCGTCCCTTTTCTGCTTCAAGTTTGGTCTCTCTAACCTTGCCAATAATTATTTCATCATTTCCCGGAGCTCCACCAAAAATCCGAACATTTTTGGACCTTCCCAAACATCACTTCCTATTCAAATCATTTGAATTTAAATTAAATGAGTTTGAATTTAAACTTTCGGTCATGCCCACTTCTATTTTCCTGGTTCAAGCTCATTTTTGTGAGCTCGAGAAAATTACCCGCATGCCCAAATTCTTCCTCTAAACCTTTTCTTCTCTCTTTTCTTTTCTTCCTGTTCTCTGTTAATTTAAAGAATAGAGAGAGAGCCCAGCCAGGCCTCTTAGGCCCGACCATCCAAACCGGCTCTAGCCCGCAGCCTAACCAGCAAACCAGGCCGGCCCATTTGCCCTGGAGGTCCAGCCCACCTAACACCCTCCTAACCCAAGCCCGCATCTCATCTCTCCCTCTCGCTCCCTTGGAGCGCCGCCAGGCACCCGCATCGCCCGCGCCAGAGGACGCGCTCGACCCCATCGCCCTCTCCTGCGCCCGTTCCCGATCCTCCCGCATCCCTCCTCTCGATCCCCATCTCCCTCTCGTTCCCGTGCCCGCAGCCATGGCTCTCCTCGCGCGATCCCCTCTCCCTTTCCCCTCGCCGCCTCCTCCCTCCACCGGCGCCAGCCGTCCCCGTCGCCCGAGCGCTCAAGGAGAGCAGCTCCTCGAGCTCGTCGCTGTTGCCTCCTCCCTCCGCCGCCAGAGAGGAGCGAGAGCCTCTCGCTCGAGCCGCGCCGCCGGCCAAGTCCCTCTTCCTCTCCAAGCCACGCCGGTGACCCCATCGGGGCAGCCAACTCCGGCGGCTCTCCGTCGCCTGCGCCTCCAGCGCCTGACCCCGCGCCCGTCCGCCTCGAAGCCGGCCTCCACCGCCTCCTCCCTCACCTGCGGCCTCCTCCTCGTCGCCTCCGCGCCACCACCTTGCTCTGAAGCCCGCCATCCACCTTCCCCGTGGCTGAGATGCTCTCCGCCGTCTGCCTTCCCGGCGTCCTCTGCATCCCCTGGCTGCATCGAGCAGCAGCATGCCAAGTCCATCGCCACCTCGCCAGAGAGCCCCGTCCTCGCCCGGATCTTCATCGCCAGCCCCAAGCCTCGCCGCCGCTGCCTTCGTTTTGCCTGAGCTGCGCCCCTGCTTCGCCTCGAACAGCAGCAGCTCGCCCGCTTGTCCTCGTGGACTCGTTTCAGTCAAATGCCAGGTCCACGGGTCGGCCTCCTATTCGTTGACCACCGAGACCTGAGGCCCTTTTGTTTTTCTTCGCCATGGATACGCCAAGTTCCGCTCCGTACGTGTACGACTACATCCGAGGTGGATTTCGTCAAGTACCCCTTCGGATGCGCCAAGCTCGACTACATGATGCGTCAAGTACCTCTACTGACGACCCCGGTCATCTACGAAACGTGTACAACTACCGCTACCGTCGCGTGAACAACTACTTCCACTACGAGAAGTACCACTACCGTCGCCAAGATCGCAAGTACCTCTACCGTCGCCGCGAACGACTACTTCCATGACGTCCGAGAACAACTACTTCCACTACCGCCGCCGCGAGAACGACAACTTCCACTACGACCCGTGAACGATTACTTCCCTCGACGACTCGAACCGCTCCAAAAACGCACGCTTCGAAGGTATAAACCCCGAGACGACCGCCCGTGAACGAATGCATGTGATGTATGAGATGCACCTTATGTTGTACCATGTAGGATTTGTTGCATGTTCCTTGTTTGCCATGTCACCGACAAGTGGGACACCCGGTAATCGGGATCACCCCACCATCTCTAGCACGTTGCGTACATCCGCACGCCTTTGTTTGCACCGGTATCTCCGTGAGCTACCGTAACCAATATGTTGCCGTGGCACCATTTTCGGATATGCTGCCGTGGCACCATTTTCGTTATCGTTGTCGTGGCACCATTTTCGTTATCGTTGCCATGGCACCATTTTCGTTATCGTTGCCGTGGCACCCCTTTTGTTCCGCCATGGTGACCAAATGCTCCCTATCATATTAGATGTCAACATTTTCATAAAAATTGCATAAACTTGATTATGTCATCCGCATCATGATAACAACATTTAAATGCTTAAAAATTGTGTTTGCTTTAAATTGCTAAATAACATATGGGGACTTTCCGGAATTGTTTTTTATTGTTTCCGGTCTCATTTAAAATTGCCTAGCTAGGTGGTTTGCTCATGCTTCACCCCTTGTGCCATGTTTAATAACATTTAATAATGTTGGGTAGCCTAACCGAGAGAGAACCAAATAATTGATGTGGTGTTTCGTCAATATGCAACTCGTTGCATATTGAGCTCCACTTAACTTGTAGTGTTGTTTGTGCATATTGCCACACCATGCCTCATTAAACCGGACATGCATCATACTTGATTGTGCATCATGCCATGATTATGCTTGTGTGTTCACCATGTTGTTTGCTTCTTTCCTATTTGCTTCTCTCGTTAGCTTCGGTTTCATTCCGGAGTTGTGAGGATTCGTTCGACTACATTCGTTTGTCTTCTTCATGGACTCATTCTTCTTCCTATCGAGATTTCAGGCAAGATGACCATTACCCTTGATATCACTTCTATCTTTGCTTGCTAGTTGCTTTGTTCTATCGCTGTGCTGCGTT
The DNA here is from genome assembly GCF_002162155.2 of Triticum dicoccoides. Lineage (NCBI taxonomy): Eukaryota > Viridiplantae > Streptophyta > Magnoliopsida > Poales > Poaceae > Triticum > Triticum dicoccoides. Next base: position 751,487,804 of record NC_041393.1, on the reverse strand, counting down.
ACCTATCACTTGTTTACCATGCCTCCCATATTGCCATGTCAGCCTCTAACCTTTGACACCTTTCCTATGCAAACCATTGCTTGGCTACGTTACCGCTTTGCTCAGCCCCTCTTATAGCATTGTTAGTTACAGGTGAAGTTGAAGATTGCTCCATGATGGACAGGATTATGTTGGGATATCATCAATATCTCTTATTTAATTAATGCATCTATATACTTGGTAAAGGGTGGAAGACTCGGCCTTATGCCTGGTGTTTTGTTCCACTCTTGCCGCCCTAGTTTCCGTCATATCGGTATTATGTTCCTGGATTTTGCGTTCCTTACACGGATGGGTGATTTATGGGACCCCCTTGACAGTTCGCTTTGAATAAAACTCCTCCAGCAAGGCCCAACCTTGGTTTTACCATTTGCCACCTAAGCCTTTTTCCCTTGGGTTCTGCAGACTCAAGGGTCATCTTTATTTTAACCCCCCCGGGCCAGTGCTCCTTCGAGTGTTGGTCCGAAATGAGCAGCCTGCGGGGCCACCTCGGGGCAACTTGAGGGCAGGTTTTACTCGTAGCTTGACTTATCCGGTGTGCCCTGAGAACGAGGTACGTGCGACTCCTATCGGGATTTGTCGGCACATCGGGCGGCTTTGCTGGTCTTGTTTTACCATTGTCGAAATGTCTTGCGAACCGGGATTCCGAGGCTGATCGGGTCTTCCCGGGAGAAGGTATATCCTTCCTTGACCGTGAGAGCTTGTGATGGGCTAAGTTGGGACACCCCTGCAGGGTATAATCTTTCGAAAGCCGTGCCTGCGGTTATAGGCAGATGGATGTCCGGTTGTAGTTAACTTGACACTTGACCTCTTTAAAATACATAAAAAGCGTGTGTAGCCGTGATGGTCTCTTTTCGGCAGAGTCCGGGAAGTGAACACGGTTTTGGGTTATGTTTGACGTAAGTAGGAGTTCATGATCACTTCTTGATCATTGCTAGCTTCACGACCATTCCGCTTGCTCTCTTCTCGCTCTTATTTGTGTATGTTAGCCACCATATATGCTTAGTCGTTGCTGCAACCTCACCACTTTACCCCTTTCCTTTCCCATAAGCTTAAATAGTCTTGATCTCGCGGGTTTTGAGATTGCTGAGTCCTCGTGACTCACCAGATACTACCAACAGTTGCAGGTGCCGATGATACCATTGCAGGTGATGCAACTGAGCTCAGATGGGAGCTCAACGAAGATCTTAGTTGTTGCTATGTGTTGTTTCTTGTTGATCAGTAGTGGAGCCCAGTCGGGACGATCAGGGATCTAGCAGTTGGGTTATCTTCTTTTCTTTTGGCTTCGTCCGTAGTCGGACTATGTGTGTATGTTGAATGATGTATGATTTATTTAAGTACTTGTGTGAAGTGGCGATTGTAAGCCAACTCTTTATCCCATTCTTGTTCATTACATGGGATTGTGTGAAGATGACCCTTCTTGCGACAAAACCACCATGCGGTTATGCCTCTAAGTCGTGGTTCGACACGTGGGAGATATAGCCGCATCGTGGGTGTTACAAGTTGGTAATGAGAGCCATCCCCGACTTAGGAGCCCCCTGCTTGATTGTTTGCTGGCGTTGTTGAGTCTAGAACAAAAATGTTTTGAGTCTTAGGATTATATATAACGGAGAGTAGGATTCTTTTTACTCCTCAGTCCCTTCGTCGCTCTGGTGAGGTCTCCTGACGTAGATATTTTGACTTTCCTCTCCTCAAATTTCACAATTTTTTTTAGGATCACGCGGGTATCTTGGAATCGTTCTGATGGTTTTGTGACGAGAACATTGTTCTTGGTGCCTCCTGTCTATTATGTGGCTTTGACCCGGGGAGTTGAGCTCCGAGGTGTTGTCGTCATAATTTTATCATTGCAGTTCTGGAATACCTGAGTTTTGCCGACATCGAAAATCTCTTTTATGCAGTTGTTGGTGAGATAACCTCGACGTCACCCAGTACTGGGGAGTTAGGGAGTATTGCCATAACTCGTATAACGGATGCTTTTCGAAGGTTGAGGTACACGATTTTCGAAGGTTTCTTGGTTATGTGTTGACGGATGGATACAGCTTGGATGTAGGTCTTGTTAGTTTTGGGTGAGATATATATTGCTTCCCCTGTATCCCCAACACCAGATTGCATAACCAGAAAGTTTCAGGAGTTTTATAGGTGGGAATTCAAGTAGCTCCTAGAATATCTTTTCGACAGATGCATGATATGAGATTGGGGTTTGACGTCTAGTGGTCCGCCTTTCCACGGTCGTTTTTACAGTGGTCTCGTTGTGTCTTAAAGAACCCTTGCCTATGCTGGTTCGGGGACACTTCATATGTCATGTGCACTGCCTTGTACATGATGGTGCTGTACACTCGAGCCCATGTGGGCCCCACCATGAAAACTTCCGACGGAATCTCTATCATATGTTTGTTCCGGCTTATTCTGCAAGCCAAATCCTTGTTTTGTTTTGAGTTGTGGTATTCGAGTTGCTTCGAAGTCAAATGTTGAATCCATACCTTTCCTAAACGTTATTCTCATATTGCTATGGGAATACTAATCCTTCTTGATCATCGAGATTGTCATGTGAATTCTTTCCGATCGGTGTGCTTCTCTTCAAGTGGATCCGATCATCTCAACATCCGCAAGATCAATTCTAAGTTTTCTCAACGGTGTTTGTTTCGTTCATCCCAAGTTGTCTTTGTTTTTCCCCACCCTCCCACCCTTTTCTTCAAGGACTCAGATTTCTTAATCAAGTATCCATTTATTCATGTGAAGTAACTTCACCCTTTTCAATCAATGTTTTGATTCGGTGATCCCTCGTGAAGATACTAACGGAGCTTCAAGTTTATTATTCTTCGTCTCTTTTCTTCTCCGGTGGATTTACCTCAAGCTTTCGGTGTTGATCATATCCTTATCCTCGTTCAAATGCTATCCCATGCCGGTGCCTCTCATAATTGTTCATCTCTCTCTATTCTTATTCGGAGTGCTCAAGATATCTCAGAAGATTCATGTTTCCATTCTCAATCCATTCAAGTTATTTTGAGGTTTTTATCTCATTCAAGCCATTTAATTCAACCGGTGCAACCCCACCTTTCAATCAATCGTTCAACGGTGTTTTCCTTTTGAGTGGGCCCTAACCCACAGGTCTTTTCCCAGGATCTTACCTGACTCTTCTAATTATCAGGAGTGATTCCCAAATTCATTTCAAAGTTTGATGTAAGAATGAATTCTCATCAGTCATATGTCTTTCTCCAAGATCTTTCAAATTCTTTCGTCGTTGGTTCAACCTTTCTAATTTTCATTCTGGAGTGTCTCAACAATTCATGGTGGTGTTTCCCGTTGTCATTCTCGAATTTTGAAGACCGAAGAAGGATTTTTCTTAAATCTTGCTCCATTCTCTTCAAGATTCATGGTTCTAGCGTGATGCCATCCTCTCATAATTGCTTTCGATTGTGAGAATTCTTTTCACCCATCCAGAGCAATTCAGGAGTCTTTTCAGTTTCATTCTCCGGAGCCAATCATCTCAGAATTATTCATTCTCAGCTTTCAGCTCTCGTTCTTGAATTCTTCCGGTGCATCGTCCAAATATCCTCTAATTAGTTCATGATCTCTTCGTTCTCATGTATCTAAATCCCCTCAAGTATCTTCATTCGTTTTCCAATTCTTCCCGGTGAATTGTGCCTTCGCTACTCTCATTTTCAATTCTTACAGTGGTTTGTTCAAGAGTTCTCTTCCTTGGTTATCATTCATTCATTCGTTGTTTCCAAATCCCACTGGTGGTTCCATCAATACCTTCTGAAGTTTGTGCTATATCTCTCTTAATCCTTTCTACGGGAATAAGTAGTATGCCAAATCCATTGCTTGTCATCAATTTAATTTGATGAAGGATAAACATACAATAAATATTATTCTTATTTCCTCGAGGTGATTCAATTCTTTTCTTTCGGAGATTGTTCATGATGAAGTAATTCTCGGTTCTAGTGTTCATCTTTTCCTTTTCTGGAGTTCCAAGTTTTCTCGGTTATATCGTCGCGAAGTTTCATCTAAATCATCGCAAGGCTTCACCTTGTATTTTCAACTTCTCTTTCTTTCTATCATTCTTTTATTACCGGAGTTCTTCATGGAGGCTCTACATGGTGGTTCATCAAGGATTCTTTTCATTCTTCAATTGTTCTTCAAGATTTCTCTCGAAGTTATGACCCGCCAAGCTAAACTCAAAATTAAACATGGTGCTCAACACATGTTTTGTTTTGAGGAGTTCAAGCATTCTTTATCGTGCATTTCGAAGTGCAATTCTTTCTACCTTATCTTTTGAGATGGTGTTATGTCACTCTTGACAATTTCCTTCATGTTTCATGATTCAACAGTTGTCAAGAATGAGATAGTTAAACCCATCAACTCCTTCGAGCATGAGTTCTTCTCAATCCATCAATCTCTTCATTGGAATTATCTTGTGTCATATTTCACCTAAAGCCTTCCCTAAGGAATGTTGCTATTGTGGTGCTTATCAATGATCCAAGTTTTCTCCTATCCTCTCGGCGAAAGCAGTTTTCATCTCTTCGTTGATCTCAAGCAAGCAATTGTTTCCGTTAGTGGCCGGTTGTCACCTCATAATTTTGAGATGTTTGCCATAAGCCCACAACAAGCTTGTGCTTTTCGTTGTTGATTTTCCAACAACTCCGTTCAATTCTTCTTTGCAAGGATGCTTTCCAAGCTCATTTGTGGCAGAGGTTGGCATTTTCTTCTCCATTCTGTTATTCCAATGATCTATCTTCTATTATTTCTTCCGGAGGCATTGTGATGTTGCTCTTTTCACTCATCATCTCGAATTGTGAGGATCGTGTTCTTTTCGTGCTTATCCATTTAACCGGAATGTTGTGTCATCTCTTCAAGTTCTTTTCATCTTATCAAGTCTTGCATCTCTTTTCAATCGGAGTGTTGTCCGAATTTGATCTTCCTTGTTCCTTGTTTATCTTGTTTCAACCAGAGTGGTTCCAATTCCTTCTTGTCCATTGTACTCGTCATTCATAGCTTTGCAGCCTCCAAGGTTCACATGGTGTTCCTTCTTTCTATTCTCTACCGTAGTGCTCTCAATTTCGTTCAACTCTATTGTGTTATTCTTCAACTTTTCAACCTCTCAAGGTTCTTTGGTTTCACCCATTTGTTGAAGAAGCAACTTAGTTTTATCTCTTCTCTTCCTCTTCTGTTTCCCTCCGGTGCCATCCTGGATCTCGGGACGAGATCCTCTTGTAGTGGTGGAGTGTTGTAACGCCCCGAGACCGGCGCCCCAGAAGACTTCCAGCTATTCCGAGCTTTGCCATGTGTTTCTTTTTTGCTTGCTCTTTTATTTTTGCATTGCATCATGTCATCATGCCATCATGCCATTTAATTTTTAAAACTCAACTAAATAAATTGCATAGATCTTTTGATCTATTTAAACCAAGGGAACTCACATGGTGACTTCTCTTTATAACATATCCTCCAATATTAGGGAGCTATATTAAATATTTCTTTATTTCGGAAATCACCAAAACACACTTGCAAAATAATTTCGTTCCTTTTCTGTTTCAAGTTTGGTCTCTCTAACCTTGCCAATAATTATTTCATCATTTTCCGGAGCTCCACCAAAAATCCGAACATTTTTGGACCTTCCCAAACCTCACTTCCTATTCAAATCATTTGAATTTAAATCAAATGAGTTTGAATTTAAACTTTCGGTCATGCCCACTTCTATTTTCCTGGTTCAAGCTCATTTTTGTGAGCTCGGGAAAATTACCCGCATGCCCAAATTCTTCCTCTAAACCTTTTCTTCTCTCTTTTCCTTTCTTCCAGTTCTCTGTTAATTTAAAGAATAGAGAGAGAGCCCAGCCAGGCCTCTTAGGCCCGACCATCCAAACCGGCCTCTAGCCCGCGGCCTAACGAGCAAACCAGGCCGGCCCATTTGCCCTGGAGGTCCAGCCCACCTAACCCCCTCCTAACCCTAGCCCGCATCTCATCTCTCCCTCTCGCTCCCTTGGAGCGCCGCCAGGCACCCGCATCGCCCGCGCCAGAGGACGCGCTCGACCCCATCGCCCTCTCCTGCGCCCGTTCCCGATCCTCCCGCATCCCTCCTCTCGATCCCCATCTCCCTCTCGTTCCCGTGCCCACAGCCATGGCTCTCCTCGCGCGATCCCCTCTCCCTTTCCCCTCGCCACCTCCTCCCTCCACCGGCGCCAGCCGTCCCCGTCGCCCGAGCGCTCAAGGAGAGCAGCTCCTCGAGCTCGTCGCTGCTGCCTCCTCCCTCCGCCGCCAGAGAGGAGCGAGAGCCTCTCGCTCGAGCCGCGCCGCCGGCCAAGTCCCTCTTCCTCTCCAAGCCACGCCGGTGACCCCATCGGGGCAGCCAACTCCGGCGGCTCTCCGTCGCCTGCGCCTCCAGCGCCTGACCCCGCGCCCGTCCGCCTCGGAGCCAGCCTCCACCGCCTCCTCCCTCACCTGCGGCCTCCTCCTCGTCGCCTCCGTGCCACCACCTTGCTCCGAAGCCCGCCGTCCACCTTCCCCATGGCTGAGATGCTCTCCGCCGTCCGCCTTCCCGGCGTCCTCTGCATCCCCTGGCTGCATCGAGCAGCAGCATGCCAAGTCCATCGCCACCTCGCCAGAGAGCCCCGTCCTCGCCCGGATCTTCGTCGCCAGCCCCAAGCCTCGCCGCCGCTGCCTTCATTTTGCCTGAGCTGCGCCCCTGCTTCGCCTCGAACAGCAGCAGCTCGCCCGCTTGTCCTCGTGGACTCGTTTCAGTCAAATGCCAGGTCCACGGGTCGGCCTCCTATTTGTTGACCACCGAGACCTGAGGCCCTTTTGTTTTTCTTCGCCATGGATACGCCAAGTTCCGCTCCGTACGTGTACGACTACATCCGAGGTGGATTTCGTCAAGTACCCCATCGGATGCGCCAAGTTCGACTACATGATGCGTCAAGTACCTCTACCGACGACCCCGGTCATCTACGAAACATGTACAACTACCGCCACCGTCGCGTGAACAACTACTTCCACTACGAGAAGTACCACTACCGTCGCCAAGATCGCGAGTACCTCTACCGTCGCCGCGAATGACTACTTCCACGATGTCCGAGAACAACTACTTCCACTACCGCCGCCGCGAGAATGACTACTTCCACTACGACCCGTGAATGACTACTTCCCTCGACGACTCGAACCGCTCCAAAAATGCACGCTTCGAAGGTATAAACCCCGAGACGACCGCCCGTGAACGAATGCATGTGATGTATGTGATGCACCTTATGTTGCACCGTGTAGGATTTGTTGCATGTTCCTTGTTTGCCATGCCACCGACATGTGGGACACCCGGTAATCGGGATCACCCCACCATCTCTAGCATGTTGCTCACATCCGCACGCCTTCGTTTGCCCCGGTATCTCCGTGAGCTACCGGAACCGATATGTTGCCGTGGCACCATTTTCGGATATGCTGCCGTGGCACCATTTTTGCTATCGTTGCCGTGGCACCATTTTCGTTATCGTTGCTGTGGCACCATTTTCGTTATCGTTGTCGTGGCACCCCTTTTGTTCCGCCATGGTGACCAAATGCTCCCTATCATATTAGATGTCAACATTTTCATAAAAATTGCATAAACTTGATTATGTCATCCGCATCATGATAACAACATTTAAATGCTTAAAATTTGTGTTTGCTTTAAATTGCTAAATAACATATGGGGACTTTCTGGAATTGTTGTTTATTGTTTCCGGCCTCATTTAAAATTGCCTAGCTAGGTGGTTTGCTCATGCTTCACCCCTTGTGCCATGTTTAATAACATTTAATAATGTTGGGTAGCCTAACCGAGAGAGAACCAAATAATTGATGTGGTATTTCGTCAATATGCAACTCGTTGCATATTGAGCTCCACTTAACTTGTAGTGTTGTTTGTGCATATTGCCACGCCATGCCTCATTAAACCGGACATGCATCATACTTGATTGTGCATCATGCCATGATTATGCTTCTGTGTTCACCATGTTGTTTGCTTCTTTCTGGTTTGCTTCTCTCGTTAGCTTCGGTTTCGTTCCGGAGTTGTGAGGATTCGTTCGACTACGTTCGTTTGTCTTCTTCATGGACTCATTCTTCTTCCTATCGGGATTTCAGGCAAGATGACCATTACCCTTGATATCACTTCTATCTTTGCTTGCTAGTTGCTTCGTTCTATCGCTATGCTGCGTTACCTATCACTTGTTTACCATGCCTCCCATATTGCCATGTCAGCCTCTAACCTTTGACACCTTTCCTATGCAAACCATTGCTTGGCTACGTTACCGCTTTGCTCAGCCCCTCTTATAGCATTGTTAGTTGCAGGTGAAGTTGAAGATTGCTCCATGATGGACAGGATTATGTTGGGATATCATCAATATCTCTTATTTAATTAATGCATCTATATACTTGGTAAAGGGTGGAAGACTTGGCCTTATGCCTGGTGTTTTGTTCCACTCTTGCCGCCCTAGTTTCCGTCATATCGGTATTATGTTCCCGGATTTTGCGTTCCTTACACGGTTGGGTGATTTATGGGACCCCCTTGACAGTTCGCTTTGAATAAAACTCCTCCAGCAAGGCCCAACCTTGGTTTTACCATTTGCCACCTAAGCCTTTTTCCCTTGGGTTCTGCAGACTCAAGGGTCATCTTTATTTTAACCCCCCCGGGCCAGTGCTCCTTCGAGTGTTGGTCCGAAATGAGCAGCCTGCGGGGCCACCTCGGGGCAACTTGAGGGCAGGTTTTACTCGTAGATTGACTTATCCGGTGTGCCCTGAGAACGAGGTACCTGCGACTCCTATCGGGATTTGTCGGCACATCAGGCGGCTTTGCTGGTCTTGTTTTACCATTGTCGAAATGTCTTGCGAACCGGGATTCCGAGGCTGATCGGGTCTTCCTGGGAGAAGGTATATCCTTCGTTGACCGTGAGAGCTTGTGATGGGCTAAGTTGGGACACCCCTGCAGGGTATAATCTTTCGAAAGCCGTGCCTGCGGTTATAGGCAGATGGGAATTTGTTAATGTCCGGTTGTAGATAACTTGACACTTGACCTCTTTAAAATACATCAACAGCGTGTGTAGCCGTGATGGTCTCTTTTTGGCGGAGTCCGGGAAGTGAACACGGTTTTGGGTTATGTTTGACGTAAGTAGGAGTTCGGGATCACTTCTTGATCATTGCTAGCTTCACGACCGTTCCGCTTGCTCTCTTCTCGCTCTTATTTGTGTATGTTAGCCACCATATATGCTTAGTCGCTGCTGCAACCTCACCACTTTACCCCTTTCCTTTCCCATAAGCTTAAATAGTCTTGATCTCGCGGGTTTTGAGATTGCTGAGTCCTCGTGACTCACCAGATACTACCAACAGTTGCAGGTGCCGATGATACCATTGCAGGTGATGCAACTGAGCTCAGATGGGAGCTCAACGAAGATCTTAGTTGTTGCTATGTGTTGTTTCTTGTTGATCAGTAGTGGAGCCCAGTCGGGATGATCAGGGATCTAGCAGTTGGGTTATCTTCTTTTCTTTTGGCTTCGTCCGTAGTCGGACTATGTGTGTATGCTGAATGATGTATGATTTATTTAAGTACTTGTGTGAAGTGGCGATTGTAAGCCAACTCTTTATCCCATTCTTGTTCATTACATGGGATTGTGTGAAGATGACCCTTCTTGCGACAAAACCACCATGTGGTTATGCCTCTAAGTCGTGCTTCGACACGTGGGAGATATAGCCGCATCGTGGGTGTTATACTGACGTATTAGGTGAAACCCATCCAGTATATTTTTATATTACAAATTGTTTTCTTTAAAAGAGTAATTGCTCTGGCTTGCAAGTGTTCCGATGCAGGATAAGTTATCTAATGCAAAAGGGATTTTTATATCACTAAGTTGTTGAAAGACTCATACCGGTTTATATCACGGTCAAATATGGAGAATCTCAAGACAACTCCTCGAGTCATCTTAAGACTCAGGGGCTACATGGACACGGCTCAGTAAATGTTGCCAGTTTAAGCAGATTTAAGAACTCCGGGTCATTGGAGGGAAGATAACTCTGCCCCGGAGACTACTGTTATATTGATGAAAATTTAAAGGCCGTCAGAGTACTTCCGGCTTAAAAAGAAGATTCCGGTTCAATTTCCGGTTTAAGGTAAATCTATCTCCCACGAAGCTTTGAAGCTATTAATATCCGGCTTAACATCTGGTTCAAAAAGAATTAATCTCTCGCGAGTTCGAGTTCTCAGAAAAAGTAAAGGTTGCCAAAGAGAACTTGTTGCCATGATGCGCGGTTCAAACATGGGTATCCTGCCTTATGGGCTTATCTTATTGGTCACTTGGGGGCTTCCTGCTCATCGAGCATAGCTATGACTACCCTCTTGATCCGGCTTGTACGCCATGATTACTAAATACTTGGGGGCTTCCTGGTCGTTGAGCATAGCTGTGATTACCCTATTGATCCGGCTTGAATGCCGTTGCTACAACCCACTTGGAGGCTTGATGCTCGGGCTAAAGGGACCAAAGAGAGTTTGTTGCATAGGACAGCTCAAATATAGGTACCCTACCTTGACGGCTCAATATATATCATTTGGGCGCTTCCTGCTCATTAGGCATAGCTATGACGACCCTTGTTGATCCGGCTTGTATGCCTAGAGTAAAATATTACTTGGGGGCTCTTTGTTCAATGGACAAGAGTTTTTATGACCCTTGTAATAGGCTTAAAAGCCAGGCTTGGAAGCCAGCTGTATTCACTTAAAAACCTGGTTTATCCTGCCTTTTTAAGTCTGCCACTCCGCCCAGGTAATCCTGGAATGACCCGTCGAACTTTTGACAGTCAATCTTATTAAGACCCTGAACTTGTCAAAGTTAAAACGGTGATTGGTCATGTGAGGCTCGGCTTATAAGGTTTTCATGAAGGTTTAACTCAGCGACTGTGCGGCCCTTTGAAAGCACTTGATTTTTAGGCCTGGCAGCCTATGAAAAGCCTTGTTTTTATCTTTTGATTTATATTTGAAAGTTTTTTGAGGTTCATCTTTTGTGACATGTTAATACATTGTTGAAAATCGATGAGGTCTATGATGCCTTATGGTTCATATATGAATTTACCCGAAGTTTATTAACCCGGCCTGGCTTTGGACTATAAGTCGCCAGTATATGATGATCTTATATACTTAGAAGTGTTGTGCTCTAGGGTATTACCCCTTGCTTCATATGGTGTGATAAGCCGGCGGCGTGACTAAAGTAAACAGGGCATTGTGCTCTATATCTTCAGGGTTATTACCCTTACTGGCATGATAAGCTGGCAATGTTCATAAGTATCACAGGTATGATATTTATTTTTGTTATCTGAGGTTTGATAACCAACCCTGGCTTTTAACTTTAAGATGCCAGTATGTTTAGGCTTGAATGGCCTTAATGCTAGTCTTTTCCATAATTGCTTAAGACTATATTATGTTTGGGTGGTTACCCGCCCTGGCTTTGACGTTAAGTCGCCAGGACATATGTTATTTAAACTCTGTGCAGGATTTGCAGAGCTATGACTTACATAAATGATTAAGTTCAAGCCCATCATCAAAAAATGAATTTGGTGTTTCAAAAGGGTTATCAATTATTGATTTTCACAAAGGCTATAAGTCGTCGGGTTACAAAAATCCTAGATTACAATGGATGCGCGTCAAGTCGCCATCGGCCAAGAGCCACTGAGTATTTAGACTCCGGATTTAGTTGTCAACCGATAAGGTATTCAAATCTTTAATAGCCAAACTTGGCTGGATTGTCATGATGATATTGAATGATTGAGGTTTTCATACCGGATTATATTATTCAAATCTTGAATAGTCAACATGGCTGGATTTTTATTATGATTATCAATAACAAGTATTATGAGTGAGGTTTTCAAAGTCGATTTAGTGCAAGGGCTATTATTTTATCAATAAATATGATTTATTCTACAAGGGAAGGAATAGTCTCGAGTCGCTGCAGGCTTACGACCCGACACTTGGGGGCTACATTATTCAAACCCTGATTATATCAAATATGGAAGTCCCATGTCGCTGCAAGCATGCACCATGACACTTGGGGGCTAATGCAAGGTCATTTTTTACTTGCCTTATTGAAGACCTGACTCGTCGCATTGTAATGAGCCGGCCCTTGGGGGCTACCAATTGCTCCTGTCAAAAATTCAAAGTACACAAGTCTTAATCCATTATATTGAAGGGTCCACTACTCAGTTGGTAGAGTACGAATCTCTTAAACCTTATGGACGTGGGTTCGAGCCCCATGGTGGGGGTTACACCATATGATGTTATTTTCAATGACGAATATATAAAGTCCCAGCTCCATATTATCTTACTGAGCCAGCACTTGGGGGCTACACGTTGTTGTTCAAGTCTACATGATCATATCTACAAAGTCCCTACTCATTATTGCATAATGACCCGACCCTTGGGGGCTACACTGGTTGAAGTTTTTATGAGCATAAGGCAATTACAAGTCCCAGGTTGCTGCAAGCATGACAACCCGGCACTTGGGGGCTACATATGTGGAATATTCAATTTTGGCTAGTGATTGATATGGACAACTTGGATTTCTTCAAGGTTGCAACATTTATATTGAAGCAAGTCTTAAGCTGTTACTACGCTCCCTTCTTAAGACTTGGGGGCTACAAGTGTATGCATATAAGGAGGTACATTTTCAAGCTTGATGTTAGCAACAATTATGACCCGGTTCCATCAAATATTTACAAACCGGCAATTTTGGCAATGATAGACCGGCAAGTTCTACATCTTTAAGCCGGCTGAAAATCAGGATAGTATTTCAAGACCAATATTTTTGTTAAGCATTGGGAGCTGAATCAAATGAATTTTTCTTCACAATATTTTTCTGGGAGAAACCAATGTCAGCAAATTGTTTATGAAGCTGGCTTATTGACCCGGATTTTCTAGAAGAAGGAAATGACAAGGACTTAAGGGTGATCAGGTGCCGGCTTACAAGAATATTTAACCCGGAGCACAACCTGTCACATTTGTTCTTGAGTTATTCTGCAGGATCAGTTTAACATGGATAAATCCAAATTAAACTGGGGGCTAATGTCGGGGATATACCCCGCGGTATGACCTGACTGGATATATGACCCGGCTGGGACTTGGCTTTTCATTGGTAACCCGCCGGAGGATTGGAGACTCACGAGTCTAGCGGCTCACTGGTCTGACGACTCACAAGCCTGGCGACACACTAATGGTTCCGACAGCGGGTCAGATAGAAGACTAGGCCCAAGGCCCAGAAGGTAGGCTCATGTTATGGTAGGTCGGCTTAAGAGGAAAGCGTAAAGAATATTCCCTTACAAAGGAAGCAAGACTAGGACTCCACTTGTAATAGAGTAATCCTAATCCTACTAGGAGTAGTCATGTAACTCGCCCCTTCAACATATATAAGGAGGGGCATGATACGTCTCCAACGTATCTATAATTTATGAAGTATTCATGCTATTATATTATCCATCGTAGATGTTTTATATGCATTTATATGCTATTTTATATGATTTTTGGGACTAACCTATTAACCTAGAGCCCAGTGCCAGTTTCTGTTTTTCCTTGTTTTTGAGTTTTACAGAAAAGGAATACCAAACGGAGTCCAATTGACGTGCCAATTTTTGATGATTTTTTATGGACCAAAAGAAGCCCCTGGAGTAAAAGAGTTGGGCCAGAAGAGTCCCGGGCTGTCCACGAGGGTGGGGAGCGCGCCCACCCCCCTGGGCGTGGGCCCCTATCTCGTGGGCGATTCGGAGACCCCCCTGACGTGGGACCGGCGCCAAAAATTCCTATAAATACAGAAACCTCCAGAAAATAACCTAGATCGGAAGTTCCGCCATCGCAAGCCTCTGTAGCCACGAGAAATCAATCTAGGCCCTCTCTGGCACCCTGCCGGAGGGGGCCATCATCACCGGAGGCCATGGAGGAGGATCTCGGAGGGGCCACCATCGCCATGAAGGCCAAGGACCAGAGGGAGAACCTCTCCCCATCTAGGGGGAAGGCCATGGAGGAGGAAGCCAAAGGGGGAGAACCTCTCCTCCTCTCTCTCGTTGGTGCTGGAGTGCCATCAGGAGGGGAATCATCACCGCGGTGATCGTCTTCATCAACATCACCATCATCATCACCACCCTCATCTCTTTTACGCAGTCCACTCTCCTGCACCCCGCTGTAATCCCTACTTGAACATGGTGCTTTATGCCACATATTATGATCCAATGATGTTTTGCCATCCAATGATGTTTTGAGTAGATATCCTTTGTCTTTGGGTTGATTGATGATCTAGATTGGTATGAGTTGTATGTTTTATTTTGGTGCTGTCCTATGGTGCCCTCCGTGTTGCGCAAGCGTGAGGTATTCCCGTTGTAGGGTGTTTCAATATGTCCATGGTTTACTTATTGTCTGCATTGCTTGAGTGACAGAAGCATAAACACGGATAGGTGGGTCACGGCGTATGGGATAAAGGGGACTTGATGCTTTAATGCTATGGTTGGGTTTAACCTTAATGATCTTTAGTAGTTGTGGATGCTTGCTAGAGTTCTAATCATAAGTGCATATGATCCAAGAATAGAAAGTATGTTAGCTTATGCCTCTCCCTCATATGAAATTGCAATGACGACTACCGGTCTTGTTAACAACTGCCTAGGATAATTCCGCACACCGATCCATCGCTACTCCACACTTGCTATTTATAATATTTAGTAATATATTCTAACTTTATGATAACAGAACCTACTTTTCTATTTTAGCTCTCCGATATCATGCAAAGTTATCCTCTTCATACCCACAACGTAGTTTTATTTCTCATATCTAGTTGGAAGCAAATGTTTGGTGTACGTAGAGTCGTATCAATGGTAGATAAGACTTGAGAGAATATTGATCTTACCTTTAGCTCCTTGTGGGTTCGACACTCCATACTTATCACTTCCACCTTTGGAAATTGCTATGATGATTCCCTGCACTTGGGGATTATCAAGCTCTTTTCTGGCGCCGTTGCTGGGGAGCAATAGCATGGGGTTGATATTCTCGTGTGTGCTTGTTTGCTTTCTTCACTAAGTAGATTTTGTTTTTCCTTTTTGTTTCTATTTAGTTCTGGGTTAAACATACAAAAAAAATTAAAGAATGAAAATACAAAAAAAATACTCGCCTCTCATGCCTAAAAAAGTTTTTTTTAAAAGAGAAGTGATTGGAAAGTTATGCATTGAAGAAGTGAGGGACGACCTTGAGCACTTGTGCTCATGCTCATGGAAACAATGTAGAATTTTTCATGGAAGTTTATCTGTAAATAATTATCCCCTTGTATATATCCATTGTATTATAAAAACATTGTGCCGAGCTTTGGTTTTAGGATGATTAGATTGCTTGTTTACTATGTGCAGAACAAAAACAGAAACTTTGGTTGTAGCGCGTGATTTTACATTTTTTACTGGAAGGTCAAATGGGTCTGAAACTTTTTTGCACATTACTTATGTACAAATTTTTCAAATTTTTATATTTATTTCATAATTTTTGGAGTTACATAAGTTTACTAAACTTCCAGATTACTACAGATTGTCCTGTTTTTGACAGATTCTGTTTTTCGCGTGTCGTTTGCTTATTTTGATGAATCTATGGCTAGTATCGGGGATATGAACCATAGAGAAGTTGGAATACAGTAGGTTTATCACCAATATAAATAAATAATGAGTTCATTACAGTACCTTAAAGTGGTAGTTTGCTTTATTACACTAATGGATCTCACAAAGTTTTTGTTAAAGTTTTGTGTGGATGAAGTGTTCGAAGATCGAGGAGCTATCAATATGAGAAGAATAAAGAGAGGCAAGAGTTGAAGCTTGGGGATGCCCAAGGCACCCCAAGTAAATATTTCAAAGGATACTCAAGCATCTAATCTTGGGGATGCCCCGGTTGGCATCCCATCTTTCTTCTTCAACAAATATCGGTATACCTCGGTTTTTGTTTGTTCACATGATTTGTGTCCTTTGTGTTTTTTTTCCTTTAAGAACCATGGTAGTATGAGTTAGCCCTTCATTGATTTATAGAATACTTCATGTGCTCCACTTATATCTTTTAAGTATGATATTATAGAATTGCTCTTTGTGCTTCACTTAAATCTTTTGAGTATGGTTTTATAGAATGCTTCGTGTGCTTCACTTACATATTTTGAGCTTGGATATTAGTTAGTATATATTAATTATAGAATGCTCCATGAACTTCACTTATATATTTTGGAGTATGAATAATACTATCATCTAAAGTAGGTTTGGAAGAGTGTCAACTTTAGGAATTAGTGATCCCACTATTCCGAATGAGAAGAATTTTGCTTATGTGGAGAGTAGAAAAATTTCTATGCTTGTAGATCATGAAAATAATGCTTTATGTGATGGTTATATTTTTGAATTCATTCATGATGCTACTGAAAATTATTATGAGGGAGTAATTTATGCTTGTAGGAGTTGCAATAATACCAAGTTTCCTCTCTATGTGCTTAAAGTTTTGAAGTTATACTTGTTCTGCCTTCCTATGCTAGTTGATTCTTGTTCCTATAAATTACGTTCTCACAAAATCCCTAGGCATAGGAAGTGGGTTAGATTTAAATGTGCTAGTCATATTCTTCATGATGCTCTCTCTATGTTTCAATTCTTTTCTTTTATGTGAGCATCATTGAAATCATCATCCCTAGCTAAAAGGCATTAAAGAAAAGCGCTTGTTGGGAGACAACCCAATATCTACCCTTTCTGTGTTTGTGTGTTTACATGATTAAGATACTGTAGTAATCATTTTTTATAGCTTTTGTTTCAATAAATTGCCAAGTAAGACCTTTGGGAAGACTTGGGTGAAAGTTAATGTGATCTTGCTGTAAAAAACAGAAACTTTGCACTCACGGGATTAGCTGCCATTTTTTACAGAAGAGTGATTTTGAGTTGATTCTTTTTGCAGAAGATTAATAGACAAATTACTCACGTCAACCAATTTATTTCATAATTTTTGGAGTAGCATAAGTATGGTTGTTGTTCAGATCATTACAGACTGTTCTGTTTCTGACAGATTCTGTTTTCATTGCATAGTTTGCTTGTTTTCTAGTTTCTATGGCTTATATTTATCAATATAAATTGTAGAAATGATATGGTACAGTAGGAATTGTGTAAGAATAATTATGAACCTTGTCTTTGACAGTACCAAAGTGAATGGTTTACTCTTTATCATACTAACCTATCTCACGAAGTTCCGTTAAGTTTTGTGTGATTGAAGTTTTCAAGCTTTGGGTGAGATATTGATATGAGGAGAATAAGGAGCGGAAAGACCCTAAGCTTGGGGATGTCCAAGTCACCCCAAGGTAATACTCAAGGAAGACTCAAGCGCCTAAGCTTGGGGATGCCCCGGAAGGCATCCCCTCTTTCGTCTTCAAAACTATCGGTATACTTTACTCAGAGCTATATTTTATTCGTCACATTATATGTGTTTTGCTTGGAGCGTATTTTAAATTTTACTTGCTGTTTGAATAAAATAATTGGATCTGAAATATTGAATGAAAAAGAATCCTCTCATGGCTAGTTAATTATTTGACTACCCAGTGTTCTTCACTTATATCTTTTTGGAGTAGTTTGTCATTTACTCACAGGCTTCACATATATCCTATGAGTAAATGGTTGAATGAATTGAATATCATAAATTTGAATTTATATATGTTTCATATGATTATACCATGGGGAGTAATGACTTCACACAGAATAAGCATAGGTAGTAAACTTATTGAAAGTTAGCAAACGCAGAATTGGTCACTTGAACAATTCATGAAAGAATATTGAAGGAAGAGAGATTTCACATATAAATATACTATCTTGGACATCTTTTGTAATTGTGAGCACTCATTAAAATATGACATTCTAAAAGGTTGATGTTGGACAAAGAAGACAACTTAATGGGTTATGTTTTCCTATATTTGAAACGTTATATTGTCTTGGATCATCCAACATGTTGGGCTTGCCCTTCCCTCTCATGCTAGACAAATTCTTTGCACCAAGTAGAAATACTACTTGTGCTTCCAAACATCCCTTAAACTAGTTTTGCCATGAGAGTCCACCATACCTACCTATGGATCGAGTAAGATCCTTCAAGTAAGTTATCATCGGTGCATACAATAAAAATTGCTCTCTAGATATGTATGATCTATTAGTGCAAAGAAAATAAGCTTTATACAAACTTGTGATAGGGAAGAAATAAAAGCGACGAACTGCATAATAAAGGTCTCTATCACAAGAGGCAATATAAAGTGACGTTCTTTTGCATTAAGATTTTGTGCATCCAACCTTAAAATCGCATGCCAACCTCTGCTTCCCTCTGCGAAGGGCCTATCTTTTACTTTTATCTTTTACCCTTATACAAGAGTCATGGTGATCATCACCTTTCCTTTTTACACTTTTTCCTTTGGCAAGCACTTTGTGTTGGAGCGGTCCGGATATATATATCCACTTGGATGTAGGTTTTCGTAAAGTATTATTGTTGACATTACCCTTGAGGTAAAAGGTTGGGAGGCAAAACTATAAGCCCCTATCTTTCTCTGTGTCCGATTAAAACTTTGAACCCATAAATATCACATGAGTGTTAGCAATTGTGAAAGACTATATGATAGTTGAGTATGTGGGATTTGCTAAATCAAAGCTCTTACATAGACCCTTCCTGAGAATAAGATGAATTGCAATTGTTTAATGACTAAGAGCACTGTTTGTTAGTTTTCAAGAAACTTTATGATCTATACTTTAACATGTGAATAGCGTATTACTTGATCATGAAAAGTTTTATAGATGAGCTACTGTTATGACATATAATGATGCTATAAAAGGTGATTGAAATTATCATTGATCAAACTTGTGCACCTGCTAGCATTCACACTTCATAAATTATTTCTTGTATCATTTACCTACTCGAGGACGAGCAGGAATTAAGCTTGGGGATGCTGATACGTCTCCAACGTATCTATAATTTATGAAGTATTCATGCTCTTATATTATCCATCGTAGATGTTTTATATTCATTTATATGCTATTTTATATGATTTTTGGGACTAACCTATTAACCTAGAGCCCAGTGCCACTTTCTGTTTTTCCTTGTTTTTGAGTTTTACAAAAAAGGAATACCAAACGGAGTCCAATTGACGTGCCAACTTTTGATGATTTTTTATGGACCAAAAGAAGCCCCTGGAGTAAAAGAGTTGGGCCAAAAGAGTCCCGGGCTGTCCACGAGGGTGGGGAGCGCGCCCACCCTCCTGGGCATGGGCCCCTATCTTGTGGATGATTCAGAGACCCCCCTGACGTGGGACCGACACCAAAAATTCCTATAAATACAGAAACCTCCAGAAAATAATCTAGATCGGAAGCTCCGCTGCCGCAAGCCTCTATAGCCATTAGAAATCAATCTAGGCCCTCTCTGGCACCCTGCCGGAGGGGGCCATCATCACCGGAGGCCATGGAGGAGGATCCTGGAGGGGCCATCATTGCCATGAAGGCCAAGGACCAGAGGGAGAACCTCTCCCCATCCAAGGGGGAGGCCATGGAGGAGGAAGCCAAAGGGGGAGAACCTCTCCTCCTCTCTCTCGGTGGCGCCGGAGTGCCATTAGGAGGGGAATCATCGCCGGGGTGATCGTCTTCATCAACATCAACATCATCATCACCACCCTCATCTCTTTTACGCGGTCCACTCTCCCGCACCCCGCTGTAATCCCTACTTAAACATGGTGCTTTATGCCACATATTATGATCCAATGATGTGTTGCCATCCTATGATGTTTTGAGTAGATATCCTTTGTCTTTGGGTTGATTGATGATCTAGATTGGTATGAGTTGTATGTTTTATTTTGGTGTTGTACTATGTTGCCCTCAGTGTCGCGCAAGCGTGAGGGATTCCCGCTGTAGGGTGTTGCAATATGTCCATGGTTTACTTATTGTCTGTGTTGCTTGAGAGACAAAAGCATAAACACAGATAAGTGGGTCACGGTGTATGGGATAAAGGGGACTTGATGCTTTAATGTTATGGTTGGGTTTTACCTTAATGATATTTAGTAGTTGTGGATGCTTGCTAGAGTTCCAATCATAAGTGCATATGATCCAAGAAGAGAAAGTGTTAGCTTATGCCTCTCCCTCATATGAAAATGCAATGACTACTACCGGTCTTGTTAACAATTGCCTAGGATAATTCCGCACACTGATCCATCATTATTCCACACTCGCTATTTATAATATTTAGTAATATACTCTAACTTTATGATAACATCACCTACTTTTATATTTTAGCTCTCCGATATCATGCAAAGTTATCCTATTCATACCCACAACGTAGTTTTATTTATCGTATCTAGTTGGAAGCAAACGTTCGGTGTACGTAGAGTCGTATCAATGGCAGATAGGACTTGAGAGAATATTGATCTTACCTTTAGTTCCTTGTGGGCTCGACACTCCATACTTATCACTTCCACCTTTGGAAATTGCTACGATGATTCCCTGCACTTGGGGATTATAAGGGCAGGGCACCCCAAGAGGGAGAGGAGAAATAATCTCTAAGGCTAGACACAACTAAAGGGGACCTAGCTCATGCGGCGACTCCCTGATGAGCATAATGAGACCTAGCCACAAACAGCAAGTAGGACTATTACCGGATGATGTTTCCCGGGGTCCGAAGCTGTCTAAACCCTTGTCTTGTGCGTTAATCCGCCTCGCGTCTCTCATACCGATCAACCCCTCTCAAGCTATCACATAGATAAGTTGGCCTCACGACTAAGTCATCACACTAGGACATCTGTCATGACAATTCCACGACAGTAGTGGTGGCAAAAGTAACAGTAGCAGTTTTATAGCAATCATAACAGTGCCAACGGGGAAGTAACTTAACAAAGATCAATATGTGAAAAGTTCGTAGGCAATGGATCAATGATGGATAATTATGTGTGATTCCTCATGCAACAGTTATAACATAGGGTGACACAGAACTAGCTCCAATTCATCAATGTAATGTAGGCATTTATTCTGAATATTGTCATACGTGCTTATGGAAAAGAACTTGCATGACATCTTTTGTCCTACCCTCCCGTGGCAGCGGGGTCCTATTGGAAACTAAGGAATATTAAGGCCTCCTTTTAACAGAGTACCGGACCAAAGCATTAGCACTTAGTGAATACATGAACTCCTCAAACTGCGGTCATCACCGGGAGTGGACCCAATTATTGTTACTTCGGGGTTGCTGGATCATAACACATAGTAGGTGACTATTGACTTGCAGGATAGGATCAAGAACTCACATATATTCATGAAAACATAATAGGTTCAGATCTGAAATCATGGCACTCGGGCCCTAGTGACAAGCATTAAGCATGGCAAACTCATAGCAACATCAATCTTAGAACACAATGGATACTAGGGATCAAATCCTAACAAAACTAACTCGATTACATGGTAAATCTCATCTAACTCATCACCGTCCACCAAGCCTACGATGGCATTACTCACGCACGGCGGTGAGCATCATGAAATTAGTGATGGACGATGGTTGATGATGATGATGGCGACGGATTCCCCTCTTCGGAGCCCCGAACACACTCCAGATCAGCCCTCCCGAGGAAGATTAGGGCTTGGCAGCGGCTCCGTATCGTAAAACATGATGAATCCTTCTCTCTGATATTTTTCTCCCCGAACGTGAATATCTAGAGTTGGAGTTGAGGTCGATGGAGGTCCAGGGGGCCCACGAGGCAAGGGGCGCACCCTGCACCCTCGTGGACAAGGTGTGGGCCCTCTTACGTTGATTCTTTCGCCAATATTTTTTATTAATTCCAAAACGTGTCTCTGTGGATTTTCAGGTCATTCTGAGAACTTTTATTTCTGCACAAAAATAACACCATGGCAATTCTACTGAAAACAACGTCAGTCCGGGTTAGTTCCATTCAAATCATGCAAGTTAGAGTCCAAAACAAGGGCAAAAGTGTTTGGAAAAGTAGATACGTTGGAGACGTATCATAAAGCCTTTGGGATAGTGTGGATGATAGTTGACTTGATTCTGTGCAAAAACAGAAACTTTTGCTCCCAGTTTAGGAATTTTGAAAATTCACTGGAACGTGCTTTTGATCTGAATTTTTACACAAGATTTATATACAAATTGTTTATGTTATCCTAATTTTTCAGAATATTTGGAGTTACAGAGGTATGGAAAGTTTTCAGATTACTACAGACTGTTCTGTTTTAAATAGATTCTGTTTTGTATGTGCTATTTGCTTATTTTGATGAATCTATGAGTAGTATCGGAGGGTATGAACCATAGAGAAGTTGGAATACAGTAGATATAACACCAATATGAATTTAGAATGAGTTCACAATAGTACCTAAGAGGTTATTTTCTTTCTTATACTAACGGATCTCATATGATTTTCTTTTGAGTTTTATGTTGTGAAGTTTTCAAGTTTTCAGTAAAGTTTCGATGGACTACGGAATAAGGAGTGGCAAGAGCCTAAGCTTGGGGATGCCCAAGGCACCCCAAGGTAATATTCAAGGACAACCAAGAGCCTAAGCTTGGGGATGCCCAAGGCACCCCAAGGTAATATTCAAGGACAACCAAGTGCCTAAGCTTGGTGATGCCCTGGATGGCATCCCCTCTTTTGTCTTCATTCATTAGTAACCTTACTTGGAGCTATACTTTTATTCACCACATGATATGTGTTTTGCTTGGAGCATCATCTACTTTTATTAGTATTTGCTTGGTGTTATTTAGAGTAATGTTTTGCATCTTTTATTTCAATAAAAAGGTCAAGTATAGCCTATACCATGCTTATTTTGCAAGTCTATATGTTGCTGTTTGAAAACAGAAAGTTTGATGTTATTTCTGAATATTTGTGAATAGTCAGAACATGATAAAATCTTGAATTTTTTACACAAAGAGTAACAAAAAAATTCTACAGTGTGGTAATTTTTCAGAATTTTTGGAGTTAGGGAAGTATGATCCTCTTGCATTCTTTACAGACTTTTCTATTTAGACACATTGTTGTTATGTTTGCATTGTTTGCATATGTTTGCTTGTTTAATGATTTTATTTGAGGATAGGAGTGTTAAATATGCAGAGGCATTTAGTAGGCAATATCAAATAATAATTTTAGTGATTTTCTACAGTAGAGAATGATAAGATTTTTTGCATGGATTTATGCTAACTTATCTCACGAGTTCTTGTTGACTTTTTTGTGGATGAAGTTTTAAGATTTAGGAAACCCTTGATATAAGAGGAATTAAGGAGACACAAAAGCTAAAGATTGGGGATGCCCAAGGAATACCAAGTTAATATTTCAAGATGCTCAAGCATCTAAGCTTGGGGATGCCCCAGTTGGCATCCCACCTTTCTTCTTCAACAACTATCAGTCAGTTTTGGTTGAGCCTAAGTTTTTGCTTCTTCACATGATATGTGCTATCCTTGCAATGTCATTTTATTTTATTTTGTTTTCTGTTTGAATAATATCCTAAGATCTGAAATTCTTAATTGTTAGAGAGTCTTCACATAGTTACACAATTATTCGACTACTCATTGATCTTCACTTATATCTTTTGGAGTAGTTTGTCGTTTGCTCTAGTGCTTCACTTATATCTTTTTAGAGCACGGCGGTGGTTTTATTTTCAAGAAATTTATGAACTCTAATGCTTCACTTATATTATTTTGAGAGTCTTAAACAGCATGGTAATTTTCTTAGGCTATGAATTTAGTCCTAATATGATGGGCATCCAAGAGGGATATAATAAAAACTTTCATATAAAGTGCATTGAATACTATGAGAAGTTTGATTCCTTATGATTGTTTTGAGATATGAGGATAGTGATATTAGAGTCATGCTAGTGAGTAATTGTGGATTGGATAAATACTTGTGTTAAAGTTTGTGATTCCCATAGCATGCACGTATGGTGAATCGTTATATGATGAAGTTGGAGCATGATTTATTTATTGATTGTCTTCCTTATGAGTGGTGGTCGGGGACGAGCGATGGTATTTTCCTACCAATCTATCCCCCTAGGAGCATGCGCATAGACTTTGTTTTGATGACTAATATATTTTTGCAATAAGTATATGAGTTCTTTATGACTAATGTTGAGTCCATGGATTATACGCACTCTCACCCTTCCACCATTGCTAGCCTCTCTAGTGCCTCGCAACTTTCACCGATAACATAAACCCACCATATACCTTCCTCAAAACAGCCACCATACCTACCTATTATGGCATTTCCATACCCATTCCGAGATATATTGCCATGCAACTTTCCACCGTTCCGTTTATTAAGACACGATTTATCATCGTCATATTGCTTTGCATGATCATGTACTTGACATCGTATTTGTGGCAAATCCACCATTCATCATTCTTTCATACATGTCACTCTTGATTCATTGCACATCCCGGTACACTGCCGGAGGCATTCATATAGAGTCATATTTTGTTCCAAGTATCGAGTTGTAATTCTCGAGTTGTAAGTAAATAAAAGTGTGATGATCTTC
The DNA here is from genome assembly GCF_002162155.2 of Triticum dicoccoides. NCBI lineage: Eukaryota > Viridiplantae > Streptophyta > Magnoliopsida > Poales > Poaceae > Triticum > Triticum dicoccoides. The sequence goes on along the minus strand of NC_041393.1, from coordinate 751,463,264 downwards.
ATTATTAGACCATTGTACCAGTGAGGAAAGGATGATGGAGAGTTGGAGACTATGATTCCCCACAAGTCGGGATGAGACTCCAGACGAAAAACAAGAGGCAAAAAAAAGAGAGCCCAAAAAAACAAAAAAAATGAGAGAAAAAGAGAGAAGGGGCAATGCTACTATCCTTTTACCATACTTGCGCTTCAAAGTAGCACCATGATCTTCATGATAGAGAGTCTCCTATGTTGTCACTTTCATATACTAGTGGGAATTTTTCGTTATATAACTTGGCTTGTATATTCCAATGATGGGCTTCCTCAAATTGCCCTAGGTCTTCATGAGCAAGCAAGTTGGATGCACATCCACTTAGTTTCTTTTTGAGCTTTCATACACTTATAGCTCTAGTGCATCCATTGCATGGCAATCCCTACTCACTCAAATTGATATTTGTTGATGGGCATCTCCATAGCCTGTTGATACGCCTAGTTGATGTGAGACTATCTCCTTCTTTTTGTCTTCTCCACAACTACCTTCTATTCCACCTATAGTGCTATGTCCATGGCTCACGCTCATGTATTACATGAAAGTTGAAAAGGTTTGAGAACATCAATAGTATAAAACAATTGATTGGCTTGTCATCGGGATTGTGCATGATTTGAATATTTTGTGTGATGAAGATGGAGCATAGCTAGGCTATATGATTTTGTAGGGATAACTTTCTTTGGCCATGTTATTTTGAGAAGACATGATTACTTTATTAGTATGCTTGAAGCATTATCATTTTTATGTCAATATTAAACTTTTGTTTTGAATCTTATGGATCTGAACATTAATGCCACAATAAATAAATTTACATGGATAAATATGTTAGGTAGCATTCCACAACAAAAATTCTGTTTTTATCATTTACCTACTCGAGGACAAGCAGGAATTAAGCTTGGGGATGCTTGATACGTCTCCAACCTATCTATATTTTTTTATTGTTCCATGCTATTATATTATCCATCTTGGATGTTTTATATGCATTTATATGCTATTTTATATGATTTTTGGGACTAACCTATTAACCTAGAGCCCAATGCCAGTTTTTGTTTTTTCCTTGTTTTTGAGTTTCACAGAAAAGGAATACCAAACGGAGTCCAATTGGCCTGAAAATTTACGATGATTTTTTATGGACCAGAAGAAGCCCCCGAAGAAAAAGAGTTGGGCCAGAAGAGCCACGAGGCCTCCACAAGGGTGGAGGGCGCCCCCACCCCCCTAGGGCACGCCCTCCGGTCTTGTGGGCTTCTCGTGGACCCCCCCCTGACTTGTTCTTGATGCCAATAATTCCTATAAATACCAAAAACCCCAGAAATAAACCTAGATTGGGAGTTCTGCTACCGCAAGCCTTTGTAGCCACCAAAAACCAATCGGGACCCTGTTCTGGCACCCTGCCAGAGGGGGAAATTATCACCGGTGTCCATCTTCATCATCCCGATGGACCATGGCGAGGAGGGACTAGTTTACCCTCGGGGCTGAGGGTAGGCACCAGTAGCTATGTGTTTGATCTCTCTCTCTCTCTCTCATGTTCTTGATTTGGCACGATCTTGATGTACCGCGAGCTTTGCTATTATAGTTGGATCTTATGATGTTTCTCCCCCTTTACCTTCTTGTGATGAATTGAGTTTTCCCTTTGAAATTATCTAATCGGATTGAGTCTTTAAGGATGTGAGAACACTTGATGTATGTTTTGCATGTGCTTATCTGTGGTCACAATGGGATATTCACGTGATCCACTTGATGTATGTTTTGGTGATCAACTTACGGGTTCTGTGACCTTGTGAACTTATGCATAGGAGTTGGCACACGTTTTCGTATTGAATCTCCTGTAGAAACTTTGGGGCACTCTTTGAAGTTCTTTGTGTTGGTTTGAATAGATGAATCTGAGATTGTGTGATGCATATCGTATAATCAAACCCACGGATACTTGTGGTGACATTGGAGTATCTAGGTGACATTAGGTTTTGGTTGATGTGTGTCTTAAGGTGTTATTTTAGTACGAACTCTAGGGTTGTTTGTGACACTTAGAGGAATAGCCCAATAGATCGATCAGAAAGAATAACTTTGAGGTGGTTTCATACCCTACAATAATCTCTTCATTTGTTCTCCGGTATTAGTGACTTTGGAGTGACTCTTTGTTGCACGCTGAGGGATTGTTATACGATCTAATTATGTTATCATTGCTGAGAGAACTTGCACGAGTGAAAGTATGAACCCTAGGCCTTGTTTCCAAGCATTGCAATACCGTTTTCGCTCACTTTTTGTTACTAGTTACCTTGCTGTTTTTATATTTTCAGATTACAAAAACCTATATCTACCATCCATATTGCACTTGTATCACCATCTCTTCACCGAACTAGTGCACCTATACATTTTACCATAGTATTGGGTGTGTTGGGACACAAGAGACTCTTTGTTATTTGGTTGCAGGGTTGTTTGAGAGAGACCATCTTCAACCCACACCACGCACATATTGATAAAACTTAGGTCAGCCACTTGAGGGAGATTTGCTACTGTCCTACAAAACTCTATGCTTGGAGGACCAACACGAGTTTACAAAAAGAAGGTTGCGTAGTAGACATCAGGCACGATCCCCACCTTGATGAGAAATGTCAAACGTGGGTGGGCCTCGAGCCACGCTCCGAGAAATGCTAACCGCTTGGCGTTATGACCAGTCATGACTCTTCGTTGAAAGAGAAAAGGTTGTCAGATGAAGGCATTGTTTAGTCCTAAACATTTTTTTGTTATTGCCTTCATTGTTAAGTAAAAATACCGTTTCAGATTTCGGACATCACTTGACTCCAAATATGAACAAAGCATATTGAAGAACTCGCCTCGCAAGCCGGATACTCTTGAGTGAGCGGATACCGGATACAAGCCTTAGCGTTGGAGGCAAGTTCGGGGGCTACTATGGGAGTTACAGACTAAGGGGTCCTCAAGGCACCGACCCATCAATATGGTCCGGACTGGTGGAGCCGCATAGCGATGGAAGATCTACGAAGCTATGGTGTGTCCTCGAAGTTAAGGATAGGTAGGATCTCTTTATCCCTTATTGTAATCTACCTCCGGTAACCCTAACCCTATCGGTGTCTCCAACGCTAAGGTAGACCTACTCTGTAAACCATACTATACATGCAATATAGTAAAGCAGGACATAGGGTATTACCTCTTAGAGAGGGCCTGAACATGAGTAAACATTGTGTTCGTCGTCCCTTGTTCCCCATCGATCCTAGATCCACAGCTTGGACCCCCTACCCCGAGGTCTACCGGTTTTGACACCGACAACAATGTTTTCAAACATTTCCTGCACAATGGAAATTTTGTATCTTTGACCAGTGTAGTTGTTAGCAGGAATGTAGACCCAGGGTTTTTGCTCCTTAGCTCATGCCCATAATCCCATAGCCTACTGAACTGCTCTTCCTCATCACCATGGATCTCCTTAAGTGCTTGCTTTCTAGACCTAACTAGCTTCCGTCTATTAGGAGTAACATTGAATTCCTTAGTTATTTTCCTTGAAAATGTTCCAAGTGACATCTTCTGGTCATCTCTACTCATCAATGAAAAAATTGCATAGGAATTTAGATGTAAAATACTTTAACTTCCACTTCTTCTGGCACTTATGCAATGCATTGTAGGCCTTGATGACAAAACCTCCAGTCTTGTTGTCATTTCCAGCCTTAAGCACCCATGGGGAACCTGTTGGGGAACGAAGCATGAAAATCAAAAAATTCCTACGAACACCCAAGATCTATCTAGGAGAAGCATAGCAACGAGAGGGGAGAGTGTGTCTACATCCCCTGTAGACCTAAAGCAGAAGCATATATAACGTGGTTGATGTAGTCATACTCTTCGTGATCCAATCACGATCCAACCGATCTAGTGCCGAACGAACGACACCTCCAAGTTTAGCACACGTGCGGCTCGATGATGTCTCCTCCTCCTTGATCCAGCAATAGAAGGCAGAGAAGTAGATGGTATCACAACCAGCGCGACAACGTGGTGGTGATGGTGGTGGTGGAGCAACGGTAGCGCTTCGCTAAGCGAAAATCCGTGGACGAGAACTATGTCGGGAGGGAGAGACGGGGCAGCAGCCAAGGCCAATGTGTTGGGGTGCCTTGTTGCGCCCCTCCCCTATATTTATATGCGTGGGAGGGCTGGGAGTCTAGCCCTACTCCTAATAGGAGTTGGCGCCAAGGGGGAGAGGACTTGGACTCGAAGTCCAATCCTATTCCTACTAGGACTCCCATTTTTTCCCTTTCCTAGCCACATGGGCTTTTGAGGACTTGGTGCGCCTAGCCCAATAAGGCCAGGGCACCTCCCCTCAGCCCATGCCAGCCCTTGGCACGTGTGGACCACTTGTGGATTTTCAGACCCCTCCGGAACCTTCTGGAAGCATCCTGGTACAATACGGAAAAAACTGCACCTTTTTTCGAAACAAAAAATATTACTTCTCATATACAAATCTCTACCTCTCGACCATTTAGAGACTCCTAGTGACATCTGGGACCCCGAACAAGATTCGGTTACCTATCATCAAATATCCCAATACTATTCTAGCATCAACAAGCGTTAAGCGCGCGACCCTGCGGGTTCGGGAATCATGTAGTCGTGACCGAGACCACTCTCCGGTTAATAACCAATAACAGGACCTGGATGCCGATATTGGTTCCTACATATTCCACGATGTCAAGGATTCGGTTAATCCCGTACGCAATTCCCTTTGTTCGATGATATGTTACTTGCCCGAGATTCAATCATCAGTATCTCCATATCTAGTTCAATCTCGTTACCGACAAGTCTGTTTACTCGTTTCGTAATACAAGATCTCGTGACTAACTAATTAGGCACATTGCTTGCAAGCTCTTTACGATGTTGTATTACCGAGAGGACCCAGAGATATCTCTCCGTCACACGGATTGACAAAACTCAGTCTCGATCCATGCCAACCCAACAGACACCTTCGGAGATACCTGTAGAGCATCTTTATGATCGTCCAATTATGAAGTGATGTTTGATAGCACAAGGTATTCATCCGGTATCCGGGAGTTGCATGATTCTCATGGTCTTAGGAATAGATACTTGACGTGAAGAAAGCTATAGCAATAAACTCAAGTGATACGATCAAATGCTAAGCTTACGGTTGGGTCTTGTCCATCACATAATTCTCCTAACGATGTGATCCCGTTATCAAATGACAACTCATGTCTATGGTTAGGAAACCTTAACCATCTTTGATCAACGAGCTAGTCTAGTAGAGGCTTACTAGGGATAGTATTTATTATGTATTCACACATGTATTTAAGTTTCCAGTCAATAAAATTCTAGCATGAATAATAAACCTTTATCATGAACAAGGAAATATGATAATAACCAATTTATTATTGCCTCTAGGGCATATTTCCAACACAACCACCGTGACAAACTGCCTCTAATCTGATCTTGTTATTCTCCACCTTCTTGATCCACACTCTATTCCTTATTGCATATGCCTTAAGAGCTTTCCTAGGCTCAAGCACATCAGCAAAAACCATACCTAATTTAAATCCAGGGATTTCATGTCCACCTTGGAATTGAAAGTTTTGAACCTATACTTAAGTTGATCTTTTGCTTCAATGGAGAGGTTCAGATCTTCATCTTCAAGTACATAGTCAGGCTCAACCTTTACCTCCTCTTGCTCAGCCTCTTCATCAACATCAAAGTCAATGTTGTCTTCATAAAGATCATCATCTCCATCATCTATGTCACAATCACTGTTAATAAATTTTGAATCTCACAGCATAACATCTTCAGTCTACAAATTTTCCTCTGCACCAGCAACCAGCAAATTTTCCTCTGCACCAGCAACCAGCAAATTTGGGTCAACACCATAATTAAGCAAGTTTGGCTCTGCACCATATCTTAGCAAATTCTCTACTTCTGTTCCATCAGCTGCAACCTCTGAAATTGGATCTTCAACATTCACAGAAATGATGTTGTGAGTAGATGTTGCACTGCCTGCACCAACAATTGAGTTGGCCATTCTGGCAGGACTTTGAACTGATGGCATCTTCAATATCAAATCTGCTCTGAAATTGCGGATGAAGTTTGAATGGTCAACCATGATTGCAAGAACTTTGTGCTGAGCACTAGTTGTGATCAAATGCTGGAAATCCTCATCACCTCTAATTCTCACCAAGCCATCTGAAATTGTTTTCTCGGGTAAGCACCAGTAAATGATGTGCTCATTGAAAGGATATCCCAACCATGTTAGGTGCTCTTGTAAGACTGCATATGAATATGTGCAAGCATCAACATAGTCAAGCACCTCCAAAGAAGGGTTATAATACTCTAGGTTACTGATTGGTCCACAGAAAACTCCACCATGCTCTAGTTTCAGTGTAAAGAAAGGCGTGTGAACAATTTGTCCCATTGTTGAATCACACACTGCATCCAAAAAGTGCAGAAATTCAGTGCAAAATTCAGTTAAATGCATATAACAATGAATTTGTAACATTGAACACTTAACTGCAGAAATTCAGATAAATATCTAGTAAACTGAATATAACACTAAATGTTTAACACTGAACAGTTAACTTCACAAATTCAGTTAAAAATTTAGATAACTAAACACTTTGAGTTAACTGAATTTTAAGCATCACCAAAAATGTACCATGAGCATATATGACCTAAAAGGCACATATATTTTTCAGACATATTTAACTAAGTTTTTAACACTGATTGGAATACACTTAACTAAAGAAATTTAGTTAAAATGCAAACAACACCACAGATTCAGATAACTTTTAGCACTAATCTACTGCCAATACTCAACCTTTTCTTCAGCACTAAGATTTGAAAATAATGAAAACCATATGGCTACTTTCATAGGCATTGGGCCACCTTCTTCATCAAAATCATAACTGAAAGTTCAGAATTGTAGCCATAAAATACAGCATCATCAGAAATCTAGTACTACAATGCATGTCAGCAAATCTAGGACAAAACCCTAAGACAAATTTTAGAAGAATTGGCTACGATTTTCCACATAGGGTGCTTGTACACAACAACACTAGCTTCAAGCCTGAAACCCATACATTGTTGCCGAAACCCTAGACTAAATACATAGCTCAAAACCCTAGCTTTACTGGTAAGAATGCAACATTGCCACATCCAAGCACTACATAACAATCGATCAACCTCCAAATCACACGGATCCGTCATACTTGGCCGGGGCATAGCAGAAGAGGAACAGGGGGGAGGAGGCGCAGAGCAGACGAGGAACAGGGCAACTCACCATAGTCTAGAGGGAAGACAACCGGCGACTGGACTAGGTGAACGGAGGGAGGCGGCTCCGGACCATCGAAGAACTTCGGCGACGCAGCCATGCTTGCTGACGTCAGCGGCGGCTGATCCCCCCCCCCCCGACAGGAAGAAGAGTGGAGAAGAGGGACGAACAGATGAGCTACAGGAGATCGGCCGACACATTTAATTCAGGTGTTCTCGTGACTATCCTGTGGGTTAATTAGAAGGAAAGACGGGATTTTTTTTGCAAAAAGACGGGCGCTGACCGGCCGGGGCTAGTAGAGTCCACTTGGCGCGCTGTGATTGGTCCAGGCTAGTTAGGTGCATTTTGTAAGTTGTAGGACCAAATCAACACATTCTGGACAAGTTCTAGGACCTTGAGTGCTTGTACCTCTTTACCCCAAGCTCCGCCACTGCACCCGATGTTAGGTTTTGCATTACCCACGTCATGTCACTCCCACTGATAACTACAAGGTGAGAGAGACATAAGTAGAAACGCAAAACCTTTATGTAAAGCATGTGGGCAAAGGTCACATTACTTAATGTAACCACAAAACCGAAGATAACTAGTCTAGACCATGCCGCATCTGCCTACATTGTCACCTCGATCGCTTGACCAGTACACATGTAAAGCTGTCACGGTAGCTGAAACCCTGGAACATAGACATAGGCTGGCTGCTATGGTCTACCCACATGTGCTATCTCTACAAACCTGAGTTGAACCCCCGCCCCTGTGCGTCGCCTCTGACGCATAGGGGAAACCCTAACCGCGCCGCCAGCCACCCCTCCCCTCTCCTCCCCCGCTTCACCGCCGGAGGGGACATTGACGAAGCCCGCGTGGTCCCCAGGGAAGGTGGCGGCGGGGCGTCCTCATCGTTTCGCCATGGCTGACCGTAGATGTCGCGACGACCGGTGGCGCGCGGCGGTGTTCCGCCTGTGGCTAGCGCCTGCTTCCCGTGGGGCGGCGTCCCTCACGGCGGTGGAGCTGCCCCTGAACGGCGCTTGGTGGTGGCCACTTGGCGGCGCGTGGGTGGGCCGGATCTGGGCTGCGGGTCTGCGTCCCCGTCATGGCAGCGCTTGCCGTTGCCCTCGGCCATGGGGCGTGGTCCCGGCGGGCCTAGCGCCGGTGGTGCTGGCCAGGACCACGCTAGCAGCGCCCAACTTCATCTCGCGTCGTCTCGCTGGCCAGTGGTGGTGGTCATCTTCTTCGTCAGAGATGGCCGGCCAGAGGCTTGGTGATCGGATCTCGAGATCCATCATCTAGTCCCGGCTACGAGTTGGGGAGACAAGGTTGCTGGTGAAAACCGAGCCGACGGCAAGCGATGGCGGCGTTCTACGCTGTTACCTTGATGGAGGCATCATCGTGTAACTACTGTCGACCCACTCGTGCTGCTTCGGGGAAACCCTAGGATCTGGTGTTCCAGATCGGACGATGGCAGCACTGCGGTGTCGTTCCTCTCTTGGGAGCATCGTTTGTGGAGCAGCGCTGGAAGTCAGAGGCAGGAGGTGGAGCGGCTTCGTCTTGCACGGAGCTTCGGTGGAGATGTCAAGTCATGCCTGACCGACAGGTGCTACGCTTTGTCATGCCTCGTCGGCAGGTGCTACGCACGACAGATCTTCCAAAGGCTTCAAGCTGTGTCGGCCGGTGGCACTTGGCAGCAATGGTGCTGAGGTGTATCAGTGGCGACCGCGACGTGCTCAGCTGTTTGCGCGTAGAGAGGAGGTGCCGTTGCGCGTCGTGGTGACGTCGACGATAGTTAGACCGAGCAAGGTTGATGCATCAGTACAGTTCTAAAGATGGAGCAGTGGCAGTTGGTGGCGGCAGCCTCTAAGAGCACGCCGGACCAGTGTGTGCCCCAGGCCCGGCAAGTGGCTAGGTTGGGATCTCAGGTCTTAGATGTTAGGCTTGGCTACGATGTCTGTGGTATTAGGCCCGGACTATCAGCGTCCCTTCATCAACTGGATAGGAGTAGCGATAGATGTTACCTAGACGGTGGCTTCAGACTTACTGTTGTATTTCTTTGTAAGGACTTTTGTGAATATTAATAAAATGGCTAAATGCATCGTCCAGATGCATAGACCGGGGGTCTTCTTCTTTTTCTAAAGAAAATAATAGACTGGCTGCTATATAGGTTTATCTTTTTTCTTTTTGATTGGTCGATAGGTAGGTTCATGCCACGGTTCGTAGGCCGGGTCTAGTCATGCCCTGGGTACGAGCTACGAGGGGGACCGATCGTCCATTTCGTGGTGGGCACGCACGACGGTCCGTTTATTAACCTTTTCCTCCTGGCCCCTCTTCTTTCGGTTGCCCACGATGATGAGCCTGGGTACACGGGCTGGATCTCCGACAGATGTCCACGATCTTCTTCGGTAATGGGTAAGTCTAATGTGATGTAATCGCCGTCAAATCGTCCTAGTCGGAGGCGGTGCAGTGCAGGTGCCGACCAACATAAAGGATGAGATTACGACCTGCATGCGTCCCTTTGCTTCCCCGGATAGCTTCCAAGGAAAACGAGAGAGGGGTTGTCAAAAGTAGTATGACTTCATCGTACACAAGAGGCACGGCATAGATAGGCATCACATGTTCGCGTCGTGAGCACCATCGCACTAGTAGGCTGTGGCTGGCTAGCTGTCTGGCTAGTTGAGAGGAGATCTGATCCGGCCCTCAGTGGCAAATCGTTGCGCACTAGCCAACCCCCCCTTTTCTTTACCACGAAGTGCACTTGTGCTTTCACTCTTGGTCTCTTGGATGTGGGATCTTCAGAGGTTTGTGTGGTGCATGTGGTCGCTTGTGCTCTTTGAGCTGGCCATATGTGACGTTGCATTGGTGCGAGGAAGATGGCATTATTGGGTGATGATTTATGCGAGAACGTACGTACGTACTGTACGCCCCCTCACATCAATCAATCACCTGAGAATTAAATATTATCTTGAAAATAATTATCGCTGTCTCTTCAAATAATGTTGCTCAAAATGATTTTTCTTTTGGTTTCATTGGGCTCCGTGAAAAAAAGCAATCGCGACCTCTGTGGTCTCCTCTCATCCTCTGCACGCCAAAGGAAAAAAGAAAGTGTAGGAGTGAATGCCAAGCAACACCTAATCGTACCAGCGCATCAATAACAAAGAAAGAATACACGAGCTGCGTGCTTGTGCTTATAATAGTTGCTCGTAAACCAACATGACAACATGCATGCAACTTTTTATCGCAAAAAGAAAAAGACATGCATGCAGAGTTGCAGGACTCGACTCGAGTAGTGAACCGGCAGCCATCGGCCGACTAGCCGGTAGGCCGAAAGCTTGGAAAAACATACGCCAGCGTTGCACCGCGTCTTAGGCTAGTCATAGTGGGAGTAACTTAGGCTGGTTGTAACGGGGAGTATCATATACTAGTATCATGCATATGATACTAGTGTATGATACTACCTCCCTAATGCATAGTATTATATGTTAGTATTATGTAGTACTCTATTTATTGTCATGCATGACACATAGTAGTATATCATTTATTATGATACGGTATCATAATATGATACTCAACACTTTCTTTCTTTATTTAATTCAACGAAGCATCATCAAAATTGCCTAGTTGGTATGCATGATACTAGCTATGATACTACCATTACGACCAGCCTTAGGTAATAACATAACACATCTCAAGACAAATTTGCTTAGACTAGTCATAGTGGGGAGTAACTTAGACTAGTAACATATACATATGTTACTAGTTCATTATACCACCTTCATAATGGGAAGTGTCATAGGTGTAGTAACATGCATATCTTCATTTATTGCTTTGTAGACTCATTTTGTATTGAAAACCGCTATGTGATGATAACATATTATGTTACTTTATTTGTCTCTCTCCTTTTTAATTACATGGCATGTCATCTTTTTTGCTTAGGCTGGTCATAGTGGGGAGTGACTTAGACTAGTGTCATGCATATGACACTAGTGTAAGTTATTACCTCCATAGTGCAAAGTAACATAATAGTAGTATCATAGATTGCTTCATTTATTATCTCATAGACTCATATTGCCTCGGAAAGCGCTATGTTACAGTAACATAGTATGTTACCACAAGCACATCTTTCCTCATTAAATACTTGCCACATAAGCAAAATTGTCTTGGGATGTGTTAAGTTACTACCTAAGTTACTCCCACTATGGCTAGTCTTATGTGACATCTATGTTACTACTTATGTTACTACCACTATGAGGGCATGGAGTTAATGAGGAAAGAGATGATTGTGATAACATAATATGTTACCGTAACATAACACATCCTAAGATAGAATGAGTCTATATCTCAATTAATAAAGCCTTGTATGTTACCATCCATATGTTACTATCCATTATGAAGGTAGTAACATAGCCTAATAACATAGTGTATCGATGACCAGAAAGAATACACGAGCTGCGTGCTTGTGCTTATAATAGTTGCTTGTAAACCAACATGGCAACATGCATGCAACTTTTTATCGCAAAAAAAAAACATGCAGGCCGAGTTGCAGGCTGAACTCGACTCGAGTAGTGAACCGGCAGCCATCGGCCGACTAGCCGGTAGGCCGAAAGCTGGGGAAAACGCACACCACCGTTGCGCCGCGTCTTTAACTTAACAAGCATATCTTAGTCGGCATTCGACAGCGGAGCGTTTTTGTTCCGGCCGTAGCCTAGCCCTAGCCCGTGCCGGTCTAGCCGTAGGCCGAGGAATCAATCAGCCGGACGTGTCTTGCACATATGGCAAAGGGCAAGCCCCATCACTTGACCCGATCGACTACCGGACGACCAGCAACAGGAAGCGATATGCCTAGCTAATTGCCTAAGCAAACGTACGGCGCCACCGCCACGTACGAGGTACCAGGACCGTAACGACACGAGCCTCGCTGTTGCTGCCCCCGCCATGCGCCGCGGCGCGCACCACAGACCTACTCCCACCTTGTACCGCTCGCACGGTACGGCACCGGCCGGCAGCGAGACCGACCCGAGCACGGACGTGTCGTCGCTTCCCGAAGCTGTAGCTCTAGCCAACGGACGCGAGCCGGCCGGGCGCGCGAGCGCGTCGCTCTCGCCGTCTCGCGGGCGGCAGGATGAGGAGGAGGTGGGTGGAGCGGCCCCAACTACCCGCGCCACCTGGCGCGGCGCGGGCCAGTCACCTCCCCCCCGGGCCGGGGTCGTCGCCACGGCCCTCGCGCGCCTGCCTTGCCTGCGCTGCGTGTGCGTGGTCTGATGGCGACGGGGAGCGCTCGCGTTTTGTCTGCTGCGATCACAACGCATGGCTCAGCGCGCGCGCGCGCTGGATTTCAGGATTTGGATGGCACTTGTTTTCTAATCCTACCCTGATTTGGGGATGTCACCTTGTCTCTCTCGCGGGCAGCAGCGGCTTCGTCTCGTCACCAGCCGCCTGCCGTGTCGTCTGCATTGCCTTGTTTGGTGACCGCCGGTCGCATATACAAATGCACGGCGGCCGTGTGCGGGGATACATACGATGGTGGCGTAGTGCGATCTATCTATGCGAGTATACAAGTTCATTCAATGGATCCAGTACTGGACAGTGGACACCTGTACTCCTGCATCGTTCATACGTCATGCCACCCAAGATGAGCTTGTGCCGGGTCGAGACGGACAAACGGCTTCTTTTGTTAAGCTTGTTTGTTTTTCTCTTCTCAGACTAGATTAGAAAAGGGAACGCGAATCAGCCAGCAAAATGGTGCTGTACTGCCGTAGCAGTTGGCCACACCAGCGTGGAGGGCGATTACGTGCACTCGATGTCAACGTACGTGATCCTGTTCAAGCCCCGTAAATCGTATGTATATTCGTCAATCTGCTTTCGGAGGGGAAGCAATCATATTGCTCATTTGTCAACCCAGAACAAATATCTTCTCTGCTAACAAAAACCATCGGCATCACGCGAACAGAATTCATCGTGCTGGACCTGCCCTAAGAAAAACGAATGATTCATGACTGATTACTGAAAGGTCGGTGCAGTGGCATCAACAGATTGGCGCAACGACAGAAATAAAAGGGTCAGCTAGCTGTAGCTGATGTACTACTCGTCAAGGCTCAGGGTGCCTGCCGACCCAATAAAAGAATCGCGGGCGGCACCAGCAAGAAGATCCGGTGGAGCAGGATTTGATTGGCAAGCAGAAGAAGGCATGGAGCTTCGTTGTCCATGGCAGTGGTTGCTGCTTGATACTTGTGATACTCTATGCGATCCAATGTCCATGCTGTCATTCTTCTAGTCTCCTACAGTCCTACTGCGACCCGGCGTCGTGAGTTTTTTTTCATGAATGACACTCCCTCCGTTCTGTAATGTAATCTTATAAATTTTCGAAAATACTAACGCCCACACGTGTGAGCATCTGGCAACTCGCCCATACGCATGGATTCTCGTCCAAACAATTCTGCACGAATCTTGGCGCGTTCTACCGGTTTTTGTGTGCCACGTAGGACTGGGCTGGTGTGTGGGCATTCATCCGGTCGCCCACACGTCCTTTTTCACCACACGGGGGGCTGGTGTGTGGGCGTTTAGCAATTCACCCACACACCAGTTTTCACGCACGCAGAGGGGCTGGTGTGTGGGTGTTTACCACTTCGCCCACATGCCCGTATCCTCGCTCACACCCAAAGTCGTCAGTTGCCATATGTTTCTGCAGGGTGCATGGCAACTGCCCTAGCTTTGCTTGTAAGCAGATGGCAACTCTCTTTTATCCGAGTTGCCATGTGTTTTTGCTTGGTACATGGCAACTACCCTAGCGTGCACATAATGAGATGGCAACTCTTTTTTTTACATGGCAATTGCCCTAGCGTGCTTGTGAGCACATGGCAACTCTCTTTTTTACTCGAAATGTTTTTTTGCCATGCCTTTTTTGTAGTGTTACATGGCAACTGCCTAGTGTTAGTAGGTGACAACTCTTAAAATTTTGAAATCATGACAACTGCAGTAGACCAGACCATACATGGCAATTGCAGTTGAGCAACCATGGCAACTGTAGTTGTCCGACATGACAACTGTAGTTCAGCGACATGGCAACTGCAGTTAAATGAACATGAAAGAGGATCCAGACCATGGAAACTGCGGGGATGCGTGGTGACTGTCACGCGGCGTGCGGGATCATAAGGTAGGAGGCCTGACGTACGGGCGTGTGGGCGTTATCTATTTTGCCCACACGTAGGCATCTGAGAGGGACCGCGAGGAAAAAAGAGAGGCGTGTGGGCATTACTTGTTTTGTCCACACGTAGGCGTGTGGGCTGATCCTCTAAAACACCATAGAAAATGTGTGAGCAGACCCCTTAACGCCCGCACGTGTGGGCGTTATCGGCGTCCTAAATTTTTACAAAAATCAAACATTACAAACTTTGACCATGTTTATAGAGAAAAGTAGATACATGTAGAATACCAAATGCATATCATTGGATACATTGTGAGTTATTTTTAGAATGTACATATTTGGTATTGTAGATGTATATAATTTTCTCTATACACTTGGTTAAAGTTGGCAAAGTTTGTCTTTCAAAAAATTTATATGCACTACATTATGGATTGGAAGGAGTAATACTATAAGAGCATCTAAGCGGGGTGCCTCAAAATCCGCCACATACGCCCGGGCAGACCGCCCGGGCATTGTTCGGTCATGATTTTTTGACTCAGACGGGCCCCTCAAACTGCCCTCAAACGCTCGGACTAACGGCACCCCCCATATCCAGCCCAAATATGGGGGATATGGGGGCGCCCGGGCACGCCCGCCATGTCGGACCCGACCACGCTGGTCCACCCGACCCCACATAAAATCCTTCCCACCCGCTCGCCGGACCAAACCCTAGCCACTTCATTCCCCTCCCCTCCGCTCTCCTCCGCCACCCAAGATCGTATCCGGCTCCTTCCGGTCGTCTCCGGCATGGCGGGCAGCGGATCCGAGTCCTCACCTCCAGATCCGTCGACCCCGAGCTCATCCCATGCGCCCCCGAGGAGGAGATGGCCGTCCGGCTTGCGCTCCGCCGCACCCGGGAGGACGCCCGTGCACGGCTGCGCTCGGACTCCATCCGCCGGAAACCATTGCGTCCGCCCAAATGGCGCATGGACCCTGTGAGGCCGGCCGTAGTTGCCTTGTCGATGGTCGTGCGGTCCGTCTGGCATCCGAACGCGCTGGCGGACACGCAGCCGCTCCGGTGGCGCGCCGATATTCAGGACACACCATCGTCCCACGAGGCCATGGCACGGCGTGCCTGCTGTGGAAGGCACCGGACGCGGGAGGCGGCGGCAGCGGCCCTCGCGGTGGCGGACGTCAGCAAGGCGGAGTCGCATTCTCCGACGCCCCGTATGGCGCATCAATCCGGGCACGACAACCGCATCGTGTTGGACTTCGGCGGCTCGTCCGCGGACGGATCCGTCATCGATCTGACGTCCGCCAGCACCGTTTGGGTTCCGGTCTCCGACGAGGAAGAGTAGGGCATGGGAGACGGCGGGGCTTTGAGTCCCCTGAGCCAGCTCGTGTCCCATGAGCTACCATACCTTGTCGGCAACCGGACCAACATTTCGAGGAGCGCAGCCGGCCGCCGGACATGGCCAGGGTAGAGCCCGGCGAGCGGGGAGCGGAACCGGATGAGCTCCGCTTAGATTAGGTTTTAGGTTGCATGTAATAATATGGATTTGAGGTTTTTAATTAAGATATCCGAATGTGAAATGCGTTTTTTGAGGGGTGATCGGTCACGGTCCGCGGACACGTCCGAGCGCGTCCACGGGTGTTTGAGGGATCGGATTTACAAGTCCGTCTATAGATGCTCTAAGCAACTAGAGACTACGCAATGAAATCCATTCACACAAGCTGGACCATTGCCTTCGGCAAGGCTCTAATTCCTTTCCTATCTTTCTTCAAGGACCTGTAAGAAGAAGCAAATCCCTTTCTTGAATGGCCGAGGAAGAGGCGGCACTGAACAGAACAAGATCTCCCTCTACTTATCTTTGGGGCTGTGCGCATTCTTAAACTTGATCACTGCTCTCAAGAATGACTGGACGAAGACAACAGATGAGCTTCCTGCCACCCAAACCGGCCATGTTGTGCAAGAGTGCTGCTATATACACGACAGTGTGCGGCCGATGTTTGCAAACCGTGCATGTGTGGCACAAAGTGGAGGCCGGCCGCTGGATCAAGCGTCGTCCAGTGTTCGGCTACTGAGTAGTTCCGGTTGTGCAACTGCTTCGAGTTTCCCCTTACCAAGTTTTGGCACCAGATCGAACCTGGAAGACATATTATTTTGTACTGCTTTTTTTGGGCCAGATTCCCTCCCATCTTTGCTTTGTTCAATCCTTTTCTTTTTTTGCCAATCTCTAGAACAAAATTATTACTTCCTCCGTTCACTTTTGTAAGTCGTTTCAGACAACACAAAATAGGCTGTTTTACACATTGTCTGAAATGTCTTCAAGGTCTTATAAAAATGAACGGAAGGAATAGAAATGATGTCTGACGACCAAATTTTGGCATGAAAAAAATTGTTCCAGATACGGCGAGGACAAATTTGGCATAAAATCAGGCATTCATCATGTAGACAAAAGAAGGTCCGGTGATCGGATCCTGGGTGTACCAAAAACTATGCCGTGGTTTCTGAGACCTCCTATGTGCCGCATTTTGCGGCAAATAGGTCGCGCGACGCACAGGGGTCGTGCAACCGGGCCGGCCCATTCGCTGTCTCCGTCAAGTAATAAAAATTCGCGCAAACAAGCTTGCTGTAGCGTGGATTCGAACGCAAAACCTTCAATAGATGCACGTGATGCTCTAGCCACTGCGCTAGGCTAGCTGCTGTGATACAATAGCAGCGGGAGTTTAAATAAACTATCGTCGCGGCGAAAAATAAAAACTAATTCAGCCAATTACATTTTTCAAAACTGCAGTAGTTTTTGGAATATGTGAACAATTTTTTGAATTAGTGACAAAAATTAAACACGCGGATTTTTTTTTGAATTTGTGAACAAATATTGAAACATGAATACTTTTTTAATATGTGAACAAATTTTATGAAAACAAACAAATTTTGAATTTCCCACAGATTTTTCGAAAACAGGAACATATTTGGAATTTGTGAACAGTTTTTTAAAGGACAAACAATTTTTGAATCTTGAGAACAAATTTGGAAGCGCGGACAATGTTTTAAAGCAACAACATTTTTTGAAAATCTTGAGAACAAATTTTGAAACAGAGAACAATTTTGAAAAATCCCAAACAAATTTGGAAGAACGAACAATTTTTTAAATGATGAACATGTTTTGAATCTTGAGAACAAATTTTGAAAAAATTCCGAACAAATTTGGAAGCGCGAACAATTTTTTAAAGCAACAACATTTTTTGAAAATCTTGAGAACAAATTTTGAAACAGAGAACAATTTTGAAAAATCCCAAACAAATTTGGAAGAGCGAACAATTTTTTAAATGACGAACATGTTTTGAATCTTGAGAACAAATTTTGAAAAAATTCCGAACAAATTTGGAAGCGCGAACAGTTTTTTAAAGCAACAACATTTTTTGAAAATCTTGAGAACAAATTTTGAAACAGAGAACAATTTTGAAAAATCCCAAACAAATTTGGAAGAGCGAACAATTTTTTAAATGACGAACATGTTTTGAATCTTGAGAACAAATTTTGAAAAAATTCCAAACAAAGTTGGAAGCGCGAACAATTTTTGAATATGTGAACAAAAATTTGAAATCTGATACATTTTCTGAATTCGAAAGTTTGAACCTTTTTTGTAACAATAAGATTTTTTTTTGAATTTTGAGAACATTTTTTCAAAAACTGAACTATTTTTGGTAACATGAACAAAATTTAAAATTTCAATTTAAAAACACGAATACTTTTTGAATTTGCAAGCAATATTTGAAACATGGAATATGTTTTGAACAAGTTTTGAAAACGGGAACATATTTCTTAAAACCGAACATATTTTAGTTTGTGAACAAAACTTAAAAAGACGAACACTTTTTGAAAATAAGCAAACAATTTTCGAAATTCTAAACTTTTACGAAATTTCTGAACAAAAATTTAGAAACAGGAACAGTTTCT
This sequence comes from Triticum dicoccoides, assembly GCF_002162155.2. NCBI lineage: Eukaryota > Viridiplantae > Streptophyta > Magnoliopsida > Poales > Poaceae > Triticum > Triticum dicoccoides. The sequence continues at coordinate 751,444,910 of NC_041393.1, read as the reverse complement.
AAAAGAATGAACATAATCTGAAAATTTCACTTTTTAAAAACTGAAAAAATCAAAAAATAAAATAGCAAGAAGAAAGAAAAAAAGAAGAAAAAACAAAGAGAAAAAAGGAAAAGGGAAATAAAAAGAAAAAATGAAAACGAAAAAAAATAAAACCGGTCCAGGAACCTTCTAGAAGGTTCCCAAAACCGGAAAAAACCGGCTGGGAATGTCATAGAAGGTTCCCAAAACCGATGTAGTGGGAACGCTTAACAGGCCGGCCCACCCGACTCCGCTAGCTCGATAACCCTGTGCGGGACCCCGACATTTTGCCGCAGAGAGCGGCAAATAGGGTTTTGCGTGGTTTCTGCCTTACGTGCATGCTGCAGAGTCGGCCTATCAAATATGGGCCGGACGACTTCTCCCTCCCATTGGGCCTGCCTTTTCCGAGCTGGTACTCCACGTGACGACCCAATAAGAAACCCGTGCGTCCTTCGTGCCCACCGCCCACTCATCGCATCGTGATCTGCTTCCAGACGAGTCCCCCCCCTCTTCGCCTCCTCCACCTCCTCCGCTGTCCCACTGTCCTCCCGTGATTCTCCGCGTCCAGCCGCTCCTAGAGGCTAGAGCCCCCGGCGCCACCGCCGCTCGCTCCTCTCGCCCTCCGCGCGGCGCTCACGGCGATGGATGAGTGGGTTCGCCAGGCCGAGGAGTGGGCGGGCCAGGCCGAGCGCTGGATCCGCCAGCAGCCCCCGGAGCAGATTTACGTCGCCGTCGCCGTGATTGCCGTCACAATTCTGGTGCTCCTCGCAGGTGATTTCCCGAGCCTAAGCTTCTTCTCGCAGTGTGTCCTTGCTACCGGCTGTTCGCGCAGTAGTCAAGAGCGTGTGCAGAATGCGGTCCCTGAAAAACTAGGCAGATAGATGTGGTAATTTGGCAACTTAAGAGCTGTCTCGGGAGCAGGTCCGCTTTGCCTGAAGGTGTTGGGCTTGTTTGAATTTGTGCGTTCCATGTGCACCTCTAGTTTCTGACTGATTCAAACTAGCTGTGGATGAGCAGTTGTGTCGTTAGCTGCAGTGTAATGCCAGTATGCCACTACGTTCAAATATGATTAAGTCGTAATTGAGCCCATGCCTATGATCAAGCTGAGAGCTGGTGCATAGTTGGTGGAATTTAGCTTGAATGGGGCACCAGGTCGCAGTTTCCTGTTTAATTATACTGGGTAAAAAACGTAATCTACAGTGGACGTAGTATCCTGTCTGTACAGGAATGATGCATTGGTAAGTTTGGATTTGTACACATCCTTAGTTCTTTTTTATACTGTTGACTCAGAACGGAAGCAGAGATGTTGAATTTATCAACTGATTTACACTATACTTTGCAGTGGGTCATAAGGTGTATCAAGTTAGTGGTGTAGTTCTGTTGATTTTGTCTGTATTTACATTTGCAAGTGCAGGCTGTAAAATCTTAATACTGCAAGATGTTGGAAATTATGAGTTCTTAAACATCAATGCTTCTGGCAGAGTGATAATAACATGATAATATGTGTCGTGTTAATCTAGAGATAATTTATTTTCAGAGTGCAACATTTGAACTTATTACCTTAGTTTATGCAATGGTGCATCTCAAGATTTGAAATACATTGTTGTGTTGCTGTACTTAGTGATACTTCTGTTTTTGTGTTGCTGTACTAGTAATATTTCTGTCTTTGTGATTATAATTTCACTGGCGCTATATATGTGCAGCAATTGATGAGCAGTATATGTCTGATTTTTGTAACAGCTTCTTGTCTGAAATCATCGAAACCAAACACCATTGTGCTATCCGGGCTAAGTGGAAGTGGTAAAACTATTCTTTTCTACCAGGTAATTATCTACTATGGCAAGTTTCTCTCCCCCTTGGGTATCACAGTTACTCACATTCTAGTGGATTGACTCAAAACCATAGAATGTGGCCAGAGTAACGACCTTGCATATTTAGGTTTGCTAGTTTCTGTCTCTCTTCATTGCCAAGTTTTAGTTAGGGATTAGGCTATGATATTTGTTTGCAATATGCTCTCGTTCATGCAGACTAGAAAATGACTATCTTAGCTTTAACTTCTACTGTGATTGCTATGGTCTTATGACTTATCTGTTGTTTCTCTTGCTTAGTTGCCTTGATTTTACTTTCTGAACTCTTATACAATTTTAGTATTGCATGCCTGCTTGGAATTATTTTGATGAACCGAGACATGTTATTTTATTTACTTTTCTCCATTTGGTTTTTACTTATATTACCCTTGAAGCAATTTAACGGTGGTCTATACCATCATTCTTTGGGTGCTAATTTGGCCTTTCTCTTCCTGTTAGCTTCGCGATGGATCATCTCATCAAGGAACTGTGACATCGATGGATCCTAACAATGATACGTTTGTGCTAAATTCAGAGCTTGAAAGGGTTAGGCTGTTTTCTTGGAGATGAATCTTTGATACATCTTGATATAAATCTAAATCAAAGGATGCCATTCTTTATACAGAAATATTCATTTTCTGACTGCAATAATAGTTACTTGACTTTGCTTTTGCTCACTCTGCAGAAAGGCAAAGTAAAACCTGTCCATGTTGTTGATGTTCCTGGTCATGCAAGACTGAAACCCAAGCTGGATGAATTCCTGCCTCGGGCAGCTGGAGTTGTTTTTGTTGTTGATGCTCAGGATTTCTTGTCTAGCATGCAAGCTGCTGCAGAGTAATTTTGCTGACTTTATATCCGTTCTCAGGAAAATTTATGGTTTCTACTCCTGTTGACCCCATCACATGATGGACCAAAACTAAGAGGGTGCTTTGGAGCTTAGTTCATGTTCAAACATGCAAAAATAGTATGATCTGGTGCAGTTAGTAATTTGATAATATTCTTACAGTTATCTGGTATCACAGGTACTTATATGACATTTTGACGAAGGCTACTGTGGTGAAGAAAAGGGTTCCTGTTCTTATATTCTGCAATAAAACAGACAAAGTTACGGCTCACTCGAAGGAGTTCATCAAGAAGCAGCTGGAAAAAGAAGTGTATGTTTTACTTTTCACACAACATATTTGCATAGTTAGAAACTTATAGAATAATAATGTATTAACTTGGGCTGGAATCTACAGTAAATTATGTGAGCTCATGGATTTTGCCTCTATTTACTGCATCTTGATGTATCCTATTTTATTTCAATTATGCTTGAAAAAAACGTTTGCATACTTATATTGTTGTATGTTCTGTTCTTAACGAACCGATCCTGAAATAACTGAGGCCATTCCATAAACTCATGAACTTAAATCATCTAATAAGGGAGGATGCCCCAACCACTTGGACAGGCTAGGTTAAAGCGATTCTAAAATGCTACAAGCCCCAACGATGATTATTTTCGTTTTGCAGGAACAAGCTTCGGGAATCGAGGAATGCCATATCATCTGCTGACATCACTGATGAAGTCGAGCTTGGTGTCCCTGGAGAGGCATTCAACTTCAGTCAATGCCAGAACAAGGTGACAGTTGCTGAAGGCGCTGGTCTCACCGGCAATGTTTCAGCAGTCGAGCAATTCATCCGCGAGCACGTCAGGGCTTAGATTGTCTCATCCTTTCAGAGTAGTGATTATGTGTCTCTCCAGAATTGCTGTCTGAGTTCGGGACTAGTTTTACCTGATGAAAGAAGGGCTACCATGGGTGTGCTGACTCTGTAGATGTGTAACGATTTGCACTGCTAGCTCCTGACTGACGTTGACTCACATGATTGGTGGTTTTCACATGAATATTTCACAAGTTTCAGACGAAACTGCCATATTCCGAAAGGGGCATAAATGATTTCAAAACTATTGCTATTCTGTCTATGATATCCTGTTCGTTGTTGTTGCTTTGCCGCTAACCATTCTATCTACTCCCTCCGTTCCTAAATATTTGTCTTTCTAGAGATTTTAACAAGTGACTACATACAGAGCAAAATGAGTGAATCTATACTCTAAACTATGTCTATATACATCTGTATGTGGTTGTTCATTTGAAATCTCTAAAAAGACAAATATTTAGGAACAGAGGGAGTAGATTTCAAAATGGAAGTTTGTTTAGCCTGAGGCTCTCAATTTTCTTTACACGATGTTAAGACAACTCGGAGCATTGCATCACATCAAAAGTAGGTAATTACATTACATTGACCAATCAAAAGTACAATCAAGTACTCCCTCCGTTCACTTTTATAAGTCGTTTCAGACAAGTAAAATTGTGTTGTTTTGCACACTGTCTGAAACATCTACAAAGCCTTATAAAAGTGAACAAAGGGAGTACTTATAATTGTAGTTGTTGATAGTTTTTCTATAAATTTGGTCAAACTTTGCATTGTTTATAGAGAAAATTAACGCGCCACATATAGCAATAGATAAACCAAACTGAGGACAAAATTGCCATGTTTACCAACTAAACTTGGCATCCTCACTCAGCTAAAGTTGCAATAAAACTGTTCCATTTGTCATGGACAAAATCCGAACATTTGGGACTTTTCAGGGTCCATAATTAAAAGGTTCAGCTAAAGTTGCAATAAAACTGTTCCATTTGTCATGGACAAAATCCGAACATTTGGGACTTTTCAGGGTCCATAATTAAAAGGTTCACCTGTCTGAGCTAACCGCTTATGATGGCGTCTATAAATATGTTATCTTAGGAATGTCATATGGGATAAAATACCGAGGTGAAGGAAAGAAAAACAAACAAAAAAAAAGTTTGCGTGTTCTTAATTAAGAGATAGCCTATTAGCAAAAATATTTCTCACCATATATTTAGGCATATCTTATTACTAAAACTAAGAGATAACTCAGTTAAAAAAACAGACTAAGAGATAACTATTGTACTCCCTCCGTCTCAAAATTCTTGTCTTAGATTTGTTTAAATACGGATGTATCAAGTCACGTTTTAGTATTGGATACATCCGTATCTAGACGAATCTAAGACAAAAATTTTAAGACGGAGGGAGTATGTCATATTTGAAATGCCTCTCTAGATAAGGTTGTCCTATCAACTACTCCCTCCGTTCCAAAATAGATGACTCAACTTTGTATTAAAGTTAGTACAAAGTTAAGTCATCTATTTGAAACGGAGGGAGTATTATACTCCCTCCGTCCGTAATTACTTGTCATCAAAATGGATGAAAATGAATGTATCTAGAACTAAAATACATCTAGATACATCCATTTCAATGACAAGTATTTTCGGACGTAGGGAGCACAATATTTTAAAAAAAGAGGGAATACCATCGGTCTCAGCATCGAGTGATGCACACAACCATATATTGTTCATTATTAGTAAGGCGAACAAGTCAGCTTAGAAAGGAAAAAAAAGTGAAAAACATGAGGACATCCACATAGGACAAGCCTCGCGACATCCCTGAATCTTACCACCAATCCTACGACAACATATTAGCAAACAAAGGGTGCAACGCTCCAAGACAACGCCTTCAAGAAGGAACCGTCGCTCGCGTGCTGATGTTGGATGATCAAACAAAAAGTCAGACCAGGCGAAGTCGTAATAGAATCCGCTCGTTGGAGCGACCTGATGGCGTGCTATGTGAGAGTAAGGAGGAAGTGCAAGACGAAATTCAAAGCTTCTATACTGCGCTTTTCCAAGCGCAGGAGGAGGTGGATGTTGAAGCGGTACTGCACCATGTCCAGCCGAGGATTACAGGGACTATGAACATGAGACTGGATAGGCAATACACTGCTGAGGAAGTGCGTTCGGCACTGTTTTCAATGGGGCCATCCAAGGCGCCCGGGATTGAGGGTTTCAATGCTGGTTTCTACCAGCGGCATTGGGAACTGATCAAAGAGGATGTTACTGAAGCAACTTTGAACTTCCTACATGGAGGTCATATGCCGGAGGTAATTAAACAAACAATTATAGTTATTATTCCTAAGATCAAGAATCCTAGGAACATTACTCAATATAGACCGATATCACTTTGCAATGTGATTTATAAACTTTGTTCTAAAGTGTTGGCCAATCGCTTACGTGAGATCCTTGATGAAATCATAGCAGAGGAACAAAGTGCTTTCGTGCCAGGAAGACTAATTACAGATAATGTACTAACAGCATATGAGTGCATCCAACTCAATGAGGAAGAAGAAAGGTAAACAGGGATGGTGTGCTGTTAAGCTTGACATGATGAAAGCTTACGATAGAGTGGAGTGGCCCTACCTTCAAGGAATGATGTTGCAAATGGGTTTTAATGAAGAGTGGGTGTCTTTGATCATGCGATGTGTCACATCAGTGAGCTTCCAAATTAAAGTAAATGAAGATCTTTTACCGTCCTTTAGCCCTTCTAGGGGCTTCCGGCAGGGGGACCCAATCTCTCCCTATCTGTTTCTGCTGTGTGCGGAAGGTTTATCATGTATGTTGAAAAATTATGACGGGGGTTGGATCGACAGAGGTATTCGTGCATGTATTTACTCCCCATGGAATTCACATTTATTGTTTGCAGATGATTGCATTGTGTTCATGAAAGCTGACTCTCAAAGTGCTTTGAGACTTACAGAGATCTTATATGCCTATAATTTGGGCTCGGGTCAGTGTGTAAACAAACAGAAAAGTTCGGTGTTCTTTAGCCCGAATACAAGTGCATCTGTTAAGGTGGGTGTAAGGAATACATTGCAAATCCAAAAAGTTGTGATGTCAGAGAAGTACTTGGGTTTACCAACTGCAGCAGGAAGGATCACAACAGGTGGGTGTAAGGAATACATATTTTGTGCATGTTGTGGAGAGGTCTAGATCCAATGTACAAGGATGTTGTGAACGAACACTTTCTAGTGCTGCAAGAGAGGTGTTGATCAAGTCAGTGATCCAAGCTCTACCGGCCTATTCTATGAGATGTTTCAAGCTCACAAAAGGCTTGTGCCAAAAATTAATGACAATTATGTCCAAGTATTCGTGGGATGGATCATTGGATAAACGATGTATGCACTGGCAATCTTGGGAGGATATGTCCATCTCTAAATTTAGAGGTGGGATGGGTTTCAAGGATCTGCAATTATTTAAGGATGATATGCTAGCAAAACAAGCTTGGCGGTTGCTCGACAAGCCTGAGAGTTTATGTGCTAGAGTCCTTCGAGGACGCTACTTTCCAGAGGGGAATTTCTTGCAGGCGGGTTGCCCCGCTGGTGCTTCAACAACCTGGAGAGCTATATGTCAAGGAAGGTCAGTGCTACGGGCTGGCCTCATTAGGAGAATTGGTGATGGTCAAAAAACTAAGATTTGGCATGATCACTGGATTGAGGGAACAGTTTCTATGAAGCCCGTGTGCAGGCTATCAGATGAACCGGTCCAAGTAGTGTCAGATCTGCTACTGGAAGCATCGGGAAGGTGGGATGAGGAGAAGGTCCGCACCATTTTTATCGCATCAGATGTTGATGCTATTTTAAAGATGCCAAGGCCCAGAATCCAGCTTGAGGACTTTTGGGCGTGGGCATGGGAACACACTGGAGTATTTTCGATGAAATCGGCATACATGATGCTCTTAGAACAAAAAGAAGCAAGCCAAAACATCCCAACATCTTCCATTCATGTAGAGGAGTATTGGAAATCTTTATGGAAACTGCAAGTTCAGCCGAAGATTAGAGTTTTCTGGTGGAGGGTACTGAAAGACTTCGTACCAGTCCATGCAGAGATGAGGAGGAGACATATTCGACATGGTGCTATATGTCCAATGTGTGGGTGTGATGATGAGTCACTTTTCCATGCGCTAGTCCGCTGTGACCATGCATTACTCTTCTGGGAGGAAGCAAGGACTTTTTTCGGCTTAAAGCTTCCTGGTCTAGGGATATACTGGACCATACGATAATGAGGCGGGAAGATGCAGATGTTGTAGTGTCAATTATGTGGGCTATCTGGACAAATCGAAACAAATATACACACAATGAGATCCAATACCAGCCGCACAGGTCAATGGAGATTGTTAAGGAACTAATAGTAGCTCTTGATATACCCAATACAGTGTCTGTTAAGCCAACTGTGAGGCACAAGTGGAAAGCCCCAACTATTGGACGGGTAAAGATGAATACAGATGCAACGACGAGTGAAACCAACCGGACTTCAGGGGTTGGAATAGTTGTGAGGGACGACAATGGCCACTTCCGCTTGGTCAATGTAACAAGTACAATGCTTTTCTTGATCCATTCACAGCTGAACTGATCTCGGGATGCTATGATCCTGGCTGTAGCAAGTGACCTGCGTCAAATTATCATTGAGACGGACAGTCAAATGGTCTGCTTAGCGTGGCAACAAGGAGATGATCGATCTGTTGGTGGTTTAATTATGCGGGAGATGCGCACCTATCTCCCATATTTTCAGGAATGTGTGATACAATGGACAGGCCGGGAAGCAAATTTAGCTGTCCATACTTGTGCTAAGAAAGCCCTCTCTATAGATTCTACGTCTCTAGTTTATCATGCAATTCCTGATTTTTTTATTGAGGTTGTTCAATCAGATATGTCCCGCCAAGATGAATAAATGCCTTGAGGGCGGTTCTCAAAAAAAAAGTCAGACCAAGGGTTATCGCCCCAAAACAGATGTTAGAACCAACACCTTTAATAAGGTAATGCGACATGGACGTCAACGCTGCCTAATCAAGCGAGAAGGCCGGAAGGAATACAACGGTGATGATTACCGCCATAGTCACTGTCCACCACTCTACTGTCCTGCTCACACATAACTAGTTAGCCAAAGGAGAAGTCATAGGAAGGGATGCCATCGTGTCGCTTGCGACCACTGCCGCACCGCCGTCTCGCAGATGGTTCTCATGCACACCAACATTGCCTAGCAGGCGGCACCACCGGATGTGTCACTTCGCACAACCAACGTGACCAAGCCAATGCCTGATGCATGTAACTAGATCCTCCTATTTGAGTAAACCACACCGACGTCAAACTGTGCGAGAACGCGCCTCCGTCACATCTTCACACATGTCACCACACCGACGAGACACGAACCACATGTGCTAGGATTCTACTTGGGGACACGCCATCTCCGAGTGTCCTCCACGCCACACGGAGCGGGCCGTGTTGTTTGCCGAATTGCGCCTTCGCACGCATGAAGAGAAGTGGGAAATCCCTAGGGCATAAATATCCAGGCAACTTAGATCGTCCGATCATCATCTCACAAACCCTTTTGCGTTGCCACTTTCTAGTTGCCGAATACGCGCCTCCACGTGGGCAGCCACCACCGCAGTAGTGGTCAGCAACGACATGAGTGAGGAGCAGCAAGGGACTTTGGTGGCCAAGGAATGGTGTTGAGGGAGTCCTGGATTAGGGGGTGTACGGATGGCCGGACTATGACCTTTGGCCAAACTCCCGGACTATGAAGATACAAGATTGAAGACTTCATCCCGTGTCTGGATGGGACTTTCCTTGGCGTGGAAGGCAAGCTTGGCGATACGATATGAAGATCTCCTCCCATTGTAACCGACTCTGTGTAACCCTAGCCCTCTCCGGTGTCTATATAAACCAGAGAGTTTTAGTCCGTAGGAAAAAACAACAATCATACCATAGGGTAGCTTATAGGGTTTAGCCTCTCTGATCTCGTGGTAGATCAACTCTTGTACTACCCATATCATCAATATTAATCAAGCAGGAGTAGGGTTTTACCTCCACCGAGAGGGCCCGAACCTGGGTAAAAACATCGTGTCCCTTGTCTCCTGTTACCATCCGCCTAGACGCACAGTTCGGGACCCCCTACGCGAGATCCGCCGATTTTGACACCGACATTGGTGCTTTCATTGAGAGTTCCTCTCTGTCGTCGCCTTTAGGCCCGATGGCTTCTTCGATCTTCAACCACGACGCGGTCCAGAGTGAGAATTTTCTCCCCAGACAGATCTTCGTATTCGGCGGCTTCGCACTGCGGGCCAACTCGCTTGGCCATCTGGAGCAGATCGAAAGCTACGCCCCTGGCCATTAGGTCAGGTTTGGAAGCTTAAACTACACGGCCGACATCCGCGGGGACTTGATCTTCGACAGATTCGAGCCACGGCCGAGCGCACCGCACTGTCTCGATGGGCATGATCTAGCTCTGCCGCCGGACAGCGCCCAGAGTGCCACTCAGGTGTCCGCTCCGACCATTAGCTCGGAGCCGACTGCGCTAGTCGGGGACGGACGGTTGGACGCCGCCCCAGGAGCCGCAATTTCTACGTTGATAGAGCCGAATATCAGCCTAGTCCTTTGCGAGGCCCGTGACTCCAAGGTGCCGGACTCCGTTCCGGACTCCGAATCTTCCGCACCCCTTCCGATCGAACCCGATTGGGCTCCGATCATGGAGTTCACCGCTGCGGACGTCTTTCAGCACTCTCCCTTTGGCGATATCCTGAACTCCCTAAAGTCTCTCTCTCTTTGTCAGGAGAGCCCTGGTCGGACTATGGTCAGCAGGGTTGGATGCGGACGACTAAGAAATTCGAAACCCACCCACCACCCACTTTGTAGCCACTGTCGACGATTTAACCGACATGCTCGACTTCGACTCCGAAGACATCGACGGTATGGACGCCGATGAAGGAGACGACCAAGAACCAGCACCTATAAGGCACTGGAAAACCACCTCATCACACGAGGTATACATGGTGGACACACCTAAAAGAAATGACGACGAGGATCAAAAGGGCGCAACCAGGGATCGCTCCCTGGAAAAACAATCAAAGCGGCGGCGTAAGCGCCGCGCCAAGCCCCACCTCGACAAAGAACCAGCCATAGAGCAGGGCGAATCAGCGGAAGACGAACATGCCATCGAGCAACCGTCCAAACAGGGCGGACAATCCGAACAACCCGTCCCCGGGAAAGATAATAGTCCGGACGACCTCACGCCGGACAAGTTGTTGGAACATCAGAACCTCCACCAAAGGCTCGTTGCCACAGCACCTAGCCTGAAAAAGCAGAAGCGGAGGCTCAAAACAGCGGAAGATGCACTCAGGATCAGATGGGGCAAAGTACTCAATACCGCACACAAGTACGGCAACAGTTGTCACACAAAGAGCTATCCGAAGCGGAAATTACTACCGGAATTTGATGAAGAGGCCCTAGAGCCCCCACAGTCAAAAAACAAGGAAGCCACCACGTCGGATAGACGACCCCACGATCGATCTCAAGCGACAAAGGGCGCCGCACTCAATACGGCGCGCGATCTGCCCAAGGATTCACATCAAAAAACTGGTCCAACCAGTCCATCTATGGGCCAAGAAAGCAAGCTCCAGTGAGCAATGCAATGCAAAAAATATCCGAACATCACGGCACACCCACACAGGGGCGCCGCACATTCCCTATGTTTTACCAATGAGGTACTGGATCATGAATTTCCAGCGGGATTCAAGCCCGTGAACATAGAAGCATATGACGGAACAACAGACCCTGGAGTCTGGATCGAGGATTATATCCTCCACATACACATGGCCATAGGAGATGACCTTCACGCCATAAAATACTTACCCCTTAAGCTCAAAGGGCCAGCCCGGCATTGGCTTAAAAGCCTTCCCGAAAACACCATGGGAAGTTGGGAAGCGCTCGAGGACGCTTTCCGGGCAAATTTTCAAGGGACCTATGTCCGACCTCCGGATGCAGATGATCTGAGTCATATAACTCAGCAGCCCAGAGAGTCAGCCCGGAAACTCTGGAACAGATTCCTTACTAAAAAGAATCAGATAGTCGACTGTCCGGACGCCGAGGCCCTAGCAGCTTTCAAACATAGCGTCCGAGACGAATGGCTCGCCAGACACCTCGGCCAAGAAAAGCCAAGAACAATGGCCGCACAAGCCTCATGACCCACTTTTGCGCAGGAGAGGATAGCTGGTTGGCAAGAAGCAGCACCAGCGACCCGAGTACATCCGAACTCAGAGATGGAAACGGGAAACGGTGATGTAACAAAGAACAGCGCTGGATCAAGGATAACAGCCCGAGGAGCATGGCAGTCAACGCCGGATTCAAAAGCTCTCGGCAAAATCAGAAAAATCCGCCTCCCAAAGATGACAGGGACGAGCTGTCTAACCTCAACAAAATCCTAGGCAAAATATGTCAAATCCACAGTACCCCCGGGAGACCTGCAAACCATACCCATAGAGATTGCTGGGTCTTCAAGCAGTCCGGCAAACTCAACGCCGAACACAAGGGGCTCGACACACCAAGCGAGGATGACGACGCACCCCACAAGCAGAACACCGGAGAACAAAAGAAGTTCCCACAAGAAGTCCAAACAGTAAATTCACTCCAGATGACAGAAGGGAAAAACAGAACGGCGCTTACGAAGACACGCGCCATACGGCCAGCCCCAGAGGAGCACCGCCACTGGTTGTTACAACCAATCACTTTCGATCATCATGATTACTCCAGAGGGGCCCGGAACGCAGACCGGACCGCCTTGGTCTTGGATCCGATTATTGACGGACTCCAATTTACACAAGTCCTTATGGACGGCTGCAGTGACTTAAACCTGTTATATCATGACACAATCCGCAAACTGGGGGTAAAGCCAGCTATAATTCGCCATGGCAACACTTCCTTTCAAGGAGTCACGCCGGGTCCAGTTACCCAGAGTATGGGTTCCCTTTCGTTAGAAGTCATGTTCGGCTCACCTGACAACTTCCGAAGCGAAAAGCTAACCTTCCACATCGTCCCATTCATAAGTCGCTATCAAGCGCTACTGGGATGTGAAGCTTTCGCCCGCTTTAACGCAATACCGCATTATGCATCCCTTACACTTAAAATGCCCGGTCCACGAGGCATCATCTTATTAAAGGGAAATATCAATTGATCCCCAAAGTACGGATAATGGTGCGGCCGCCTGGATAGCCACACACTAATCCAGTCCTATTATCCCGGACACGGCTCGACGAGTCCGACGTAAACATACAAAGGCTTAATAGCCGCATAACCCTGTACAAGGGGCTCCGCGTGTCCACGCCAGGAGACAATACGACTCAATTCTTGCTCCAACTATATTTTGTTTATTTTAATATAGATTTCTCGCACGCTTATTTTTTACTAAATTCCTCTCTTTTGCAGACAAGCACCGTGCTACGCCCGTCCAGGATACGTCACAACGGAGACACAGGCGCAGACGTGCAGTAGGGACCCGTTTCAAGGATTCTTTTCAGATTAAGACCCTGCGTAAACCTTTTTTACTGTCTCTTATTGATAACATCCCCCGATTTTCGCTATAACCGAGGAGGAGGCTGGCGTCTTGGCATGTGGCCACGCCAGAATTTTGCGCGTACCTGGACACCAGGGGCTTTTTTATCAAGGGCTTTGTTTCGGCCCGTCTTCATAAAGACCGAATACCTTAGGGAGTGTTCGGCGTCGCGAGTTTGGCCTTATATGCATCAGCTCCGAATCATGTCTTTGGTCAAATGTTGGGTTTGCCCGGCTCCTGTGTTTTGCTGCCTTACGTTCCGTTATATCGGCTAACGCGGCACCAGGAGAACTACTGTGATTGTGCCCCAGTTCGGCCAGGCGGGCACCTCAGTAGAGAAAGCCGAAAACTGACTGTCATGATATAGCGAGAGACTGGTCAACCACTCGATGACTCTCGGAATCTTTAGGATTCCTCCGCATTAACGAAGGGCCGCTTCCCGGTCAGGCACACATGCGCCCCGAATTCAGGCGAGCGCGGTGCCTCTAGGGGCTATTGAGTAGCCCCACTGTTAAACTCTATGGCTAAGTGAAAGTTATAAAGCATTAGAGTCCGGTTGCCTAGTTCGCCGCGCTCTCACCTCCTTTGTAGGACCAAGACGTTGGATTAAGTGTGAAAAGGCGCCTTTTTGCGAACACCCCTGCATTATATGCGTGGGGGTTGAAGCCAACGACTGCCATCTTTCAGGTTATATACACATATACATTAAACGGCCGCACAGGAGGTATTATAATTCTTGTAAGCACAAGTATAAAAAGCTTTTACATTATATGAAAATATTCCTTTTAAAATAGCACATGCTATTCGAACACAACATCCTTCGAGCACTGCGCTTCTATTAAACGAGCGCCCGGAAGAACTTCCTCAAAGTAGTGCCTGGCAGGTACTCGGCCTTCGTCCGAATCCCGGGATACAACAACACTGGCCTTCATATCCGCCCAGTATGTCTTGACACGGGAAAGAGCCATTTGTGCGCCCTCTATGCACGCCGACCTCTTCATTGCATCAACATGCGGCACAGAACCAAGGAACTGCTGCACCAAACCAAAATAACTCTTCAGCTCTGGCTCTCCCGGCCACAAACGACTCGCAACATACTTCATGGCGAGTCCGGATAACCTGTTCAGCTCCGCCCAGGCGGCCAAATGGTCAGATACCGAAAGTGGACGTTCTGGATTGTGGAACTGTGACCAAAAAAGTTCTTCCAATTTATGGTCACCTCGACCTCGGAAGTGTTCGGTTGCGTCTGCTGCACTCGCTGCCAAATCCAGATAAGCGTTTTCCGCACTCCACTGCCGGTCTAATGGAGCATACTTAGGATCACCGAACTTCATCCGCAGCATATAGGGCTTTCCAGCCGTGATATCTCCGGCCTGACGCAGCTCCTCCTTCATAGCTCTCATTGCAGAGCGAGTATCCCTGGCCTCGGCAGTGATCTTCTCAAGGTCCTTCTGAGCCGCCCTTTCTTCTTGTTCGAGAAATTTACAGCGGTCGGCAGCATCCTTCAATTTTATAGCCATCTCGGCTATTACCTTCTTGCTCTGGTAGTGAGCAGCCTGTTCGGCTTTCAGCTCTTCAGCTGCCTTAATGGCAGCCGCATCACTTTTCCTTACTTGCTCCTTGGCTCGGGCAAGTTCCGCCCGAATGTTCTCCACGGCAGCAGCACTATCTGCATTAAGCACATATATTTCAAGGCACGAGCATCGAACTCCTCTTATCAGATGTCTCTGGAGCATACCTTGTGCCTCGTCTAGCCGCTTATTTACAAGCGCGATGTCGGCATCCGCCACGTCAAGTTGCCGCTTTAGCTCGGCAGATTCATCAGTCCGGCTAGCCACCGAACGCCTCGCCACCTTCATAAAAAGGTGACATTTTACACCTGGGGTTATGATACTCTATGCGCCCTCACTCTTGACAACACACAGAGTCTCAGGGCCTACTATTTATACAGGGCACATTTTATATATGCGGCTCTACCAAAAGGTACACCTTTTCACGTACCTCAAAGCCTGTCAGTAAACTCCTGGCGGCCTCGTACAATCCGCTTTCCGCGGATGAAATCCTCCCTATCACCGTGTTCATCAACATACGGTGTCCTTCTGAGACGGACGCTCGCCCGAGCAGATCCCTCAGCCCCTCCGACCGCGCACCAGAAGGCACCGGACTAGCCCGACGACCTTTTTCAGGATCCGGACTTGGAGAAACCCGCCGAGACGACACCTCGGGGTCGCCTGCCTCGTAAGTCGGTGCAGCTAGGGGAGGCGTTTCGCTCTCCATCATCTCCGGACGAAGATCCCCTGAAGACGAGCTCTGCTGAGAAGGGTTGAGATCCGAACTGCAAGGTAATATTTTGGTTATCTTCCTCAGAAATAAAACAGGGATGCTACTCCTTTTTGAACCCCTCTCTTTACTTACGGCTCGGAGGAAAGTTGATCCCCTTGAGGGTGCAATGCGGCCGAGGCAGTCTCCAGCGTCGGATCCTCTGACGAAGATTGCTTCCCCCGTTTCGAGGTCATCTTCTCCGGGTCTTCAGAGGCACTCCTTTTCTTTCCCAGGTTGGGGGAATTCTCGATTCCTCCCTTCCTGACAGTCTCCTCCGTGGAGGCGGTAGCTCCTTGGTTCCCCTCTTCACCCTCTGCCGAAAGCATAATCTCCAGCATCTTGGTTAACACGGGATCCGGCGCGGTCTCGGGCAGGGGAGCTGGACACATGATAAGCTTTGCCTTCGCTATCCACTCCTGTTCAAAGGATAGCTCTGTTAAAAGGCAACTTTATGATGAAAATGCGGATGGCGTGTCCAAATACGGGGCTACTTACCTTAGCATCCGGGTGATTGCAGCTCAGACCTGCATCCTCGGACAAATCCAAACACCTTGCTTGTGATCCGAGGAACAATTTGTACATCTCCACGGGTGTCGCGCCCATAAAATGTTGGAGGACTTGCGGTCCCTCCGGATTAAATTCCCACAGGCGAAGAGGGCGACGTTTGCAGGGCAGCGTGCGGCGAATCAGCATAACTTGCGCCACTACGGTCAAGTTAATATCTCTTTTTAGGAGATCTCGAATGCGGTCCTGCAGTAGGGGCACGTCTTTGGACGGCCCCCAGATAAGCCCTTCATTGACCCATGATGCTCGCCGTGGTGGGGGACCCGAGCGAAAAACAGGTGGCGCCACCCATGTGGTGCCCCTGGGGGCTGTGATGTAAAACCAGTCCTGTTGCCATAAGCCGAACTCCTCTTGGAGAGAGCCCTCGGGCCATGGAGCATCGGCTATCTTGCTTATGATAGCTCCTCCGCACTCAACATGCTGCCCCTCGATCATCTTCGGCTCCACCTTGAAGGTTCTAAGCCACAATTCGAAGTGAGGAGTGATATGGAGGAAGGCCTCACACACGACAATGAATGATGAAATTTGGAGGATGGACTCTGGAGTTAAGTCGTGGAATTCTAGCCCGTAATAGAACATCAGCCCCCTCACGAAGGGATCAATCGGGAAGCCTAGCCCCCGAAGGAAGTGAGATGTGAACATCACGCTCTCACTGGGCTGGGGAGAAGGAATGACCTGCCCTTGAGCAGGCAGCCTATGCGAGATTTCGCCGGTTAGATACCTGGCATCTCTCAGCTTTCTCATGTCTTCTTTCGTAACGGAGGAAGGCACCCACCAGCCTTGAAGGTCGGAGCCGGACATCGTCGAAGGTCCGAAGTGCCTAAAACTACAGCTTTGAGTGTGGGAACTCGAGGCGAGGGGCGGATTCTATTGGATTGTAAAAGAGAGGAGTCGAGCCTTGGTCTCTTTATAAAGGAGTTGAATACCAAGAGCCCTCCCCATAACCGTTTGGGACCCGCTTTCAATTAGAGAGTCATACCAAAAGGCACGGTTGGGTTACCCATGCCCGTATTGATGAGAATCTCGGAATAGGGGGACACGATCTCTGCTTTGACAAGACGTGCCAAGGAAACCGCCTCGCTGAACGCGCTGAGGTGGAACAGTAAAACGATTCGAATAAAGGCTTGGCCGTGGCGTGATGTCATGCTGCGGAATACGTCGCCAGATTAGACTTGTGCAGATATTATTCTCTCTACGGTGGTATGTGGAACTTAATTTTGCAGAGCCGGACACTATCCTTGTGTTCAACATCTTCTATGAAGTATTCGAAGGAGGAACCCGCCTTGCAATGCCGAAGACAATTTGCGCGCCGGACTTGTCGTCATTGAAGCCTGGTTCAGGGGCTACTGAGGGAGTCCTGGATTAGGGGGTGTCCGGATGGCCGGACTATGACCTTTGGCCGGACTCCCGGACTATGAAGATACAAGATTGAAGACTTCGTCCCGTGTCCGGATGGGACTTTCCTTGGCGTGGAAGGTGTCGTGGTTCTAAGTCTGACAGTAGAATGGGGGGTAGGTATGGAGAGGCAAGATCCTAGCTATGGAGTAGTTGTACACACGAGTGTTTTACGAGTTCAGGCCCTTCTCGGAGGAAGTAATAGCCCTACGTCTCGGAGCCCGGAGGCGGTCGACTGGTTTCTGTGTATATGAGTTACAGGGGTGCGAACCCTTTACACTGAGGAGGGGGGTGGCTTATATAGAGTTCGCCAGACCCCTCCGGCCCTCAGTTATGCAGGGTTTAAAGTACATTAAGACAGGGGGTTACCGGTAACACCCTCATAAAGTGCCATGAAGACTATTAAAGCTACTTAATGATAGACCGTTGCGTGCTGAGTGACTTTAGGTCTCCTGACCGTCGAGTGGTTAGCTTCATGGTCGAGTGGGTTTCTTCATCGTCGAGTGTCCTTCAGTTCGTCGAGTGAAGTCCCTCTTGGTCGACTGGAAGGTAGCTTCTTCTAAGGATGTCCTTGGGTAGGGTATCCTAGATAGGTCCATGACCCTACCCTAGGTACATGACTTCATCATTAGCCCCCGAATGGATCGAGGTTCGAGTGAGGAAGGGGTTGATAATTTTCTCCGACCTATTTCCCGTGCTCTGATTATGTCGTATCCTGGATCAGCGATTTTTCTTTTTTGGCGTTGGCATTAACTTTTCCTTCAGTCGCCTTGATCCATTCTTTTCTTCTGTCGAGTGAACTTTTGAACTTAGTGAACTTCCGAGCGACGGATCGCAGGAAATCTACCGTCTGACAGATTGATCTGACGTTAGCGGATTTTGTGGGATTCGAATTTTGGGAAGCGTGCGAAGCGGGGCGGACCGCGGTACTCGGATGGGATAAGGCATGGACGCCTCGATCTCCGTGTCGCCTTTTTCGCCACGTATCATGCGTGCGCGACTGTTTCGGGATGTGACAGGACCGCCCGGGCCTACTTGTCAGCCACTCGGAAGCGTCCTTATATAAAGCGCCGGGCGAGGGTTTTTGAACAGCGCCTTCCCATTCTCCTCTCTGCCCTCTTTGCCTCCGGCCGCTGTGCCTGCTCTCGCCTCCGCCTATCCACTCCTCGCGTGCTTCGCCAGCGACAATGGTGAAGGAGAAGACGGCGGCCTTGGAGCGCGCGAAGAAGGCGACTACGACGGGGAAAGCGAAAGGGAGAGCATCCAATCGGGGCGGATCTTCGTCAAGGTCCCGCCTGCCAAAAGGTTGGGTCCAAGGGGATTGGATCCATTCGACCATCACCGAGACGGATCTCAATGACCTGGCCAACGAGGGTCTGATCCTCCACAGGTCAGCAAGGCTTCCGGGGACCGAGTGTCAACCGCAGCCGCAGGAGGGTGAGTGCATTCTCCTAGCCACTCATGTAGACCGTGGATGCTCTCTGCCACCGAGTGTTTTCTTCCGAGGGTTTCTGAACTTCTTTGGGGCGCAACTCCACCATTTCACTCCCAATTCCATTGCCTATCTTGCTGCTTTCGTGTCCATGTGCGAGAACTTCCTGGGTTGTCAACCACACTGGGGTCTCTTTAAGCACATATTCACTTGTCGCTCACAGACGGTGAAAAAGGCGAGTCCGGATGATGAGAGGACTAAGGTTATCCAGATGTGCGGGGGTCTTGGGATTCAGATGAGGAATAAGAGTACTTTCCCGGTCATGACCCTTCCTGTGTCGGTCAGAGGGTGGCAGTCGACTTGGTTCTACTGCCAAGACGAGTCGACGCCGGGGCAGTCGACTGGTCTCCCTCCGTTCTCCATGGACCGAGTGGACAAACCCTCTTCTCTGAAGGTGCTTCCTGAGGAGAAAGCTCAGGTAAAAATGTTGATGGAACGCGTAGTTCAACTCGTTAGGGACGGAGTGACGGGTATGGATCTTCTGGAGGTCTTCCTTAGACGGCGCATCCAACCGCTTTAGTACCGAGGCCACCCGATGTGGCTGTACTGTGGTACCGAAGACACCACTCGGGTCCATCCAGAAGCGGTCGACGATGCCACACTGGAGAGGTGGGTGGCCGCAATCACAGGGAATAAGGACAACCCTCGAGGGGCTAGGAGGATCCCACCACTCGATTGTACCTACACACCGGACACGGTATGGCCACTTATCTCCAATTGTAATCTTGCTTTATTCATTCTGCTTTGCTGCGAATTGGTCGATTGATCTTTGTTTTGTTTTGTTGTCTGACAGGCCACCACTGAGTTATACTCGATGCCCAATGGAGCGCAAACGCCGACTGAGAAGGAGGAAGGAAGTGGGGGCGAAAGCCCGGAGGAGTGGGATTCGGATGCTGACGACGATGATGAGGGTGATGACTCTGGTGAGGAGGAAGAGGAGGAGGAGGAGGAGGAGGAAGTTGTAGCTCCTCGCTCGGAAAGACGCTCGAAGCTTGTCCATGATCTCGCGGCCGAGCGTGGTAAGGGGGTCGCAACCGTCACGCAGTCGTCCAAGCGCCCTCGAACTACTTCTCCGGTGCCGACTGAGAAAGCTCCGAAGCAATCTCGAGTGGAGCCATCGAAGTCGGCGAAGGTCTTGCCGAAGATGAAGATGGTGATCCCCACTATCTCAGGGTAATGGTGTAGCTTGAGTTTGTCTGTTCCACATGAACTTATTCTTGCTCGACTCATGAGCTAATTGATTGACTTCTGGAACTGCAGTGCTGCTACTTCTGATACCTCGGGCAGAGCTGAAGATCAGGAGATGGAGGATGCTGTTACTTCGAAACCTGGTATGACTCTTATAGTTCCGTCTTCAGTCGATTGGTTTCTTGTCTCTAATTTTGATTCTTTTTCTGCAGCTTCATCTAACGTCGTTATCGACCTTCTCGCCGACGACGACGAGGAACCACTGAGGCAGAGAAGGAACAAGAAAGCGTCTGCTGGCAAGGCGACTCAGGACGTGCCAGCACCCGAGACATTGGTCGTGGAGGGAGACAATGTCACTCGGCCTACCGTAACCTTTGCGGTGCCGTTGACGAGTGCTCGTCCTTCATCGTCGAGTGCTTCTCAACCCTCGCTTTTCTCAACCTACCACGTCCCAGAAGACCAAGCTAGTGCTGCTAAAGAAGCAATACGCCAAGCGGGGGTCATGATGGAGCGAGTGAAGGCAATCCGAGAAGCTAGCCAGGCAGCCTATGACGCCAGTTCAGCTCTTCAGAGTAATGTTCAGGTCAGTCGGTCACTGCCTGTTCTGTTAGCATATGATATCTGAAAACTCTTCTTTCTGAAATTCCTAGATTTTGTCCTCCACCCACTGGGTGTGTCGATTGAAATTCCGGGTTAGTGGGGGCACGCTGAGTGCACCCACTGGGTGTAGTCCCCGAGACTATGGTCGACTGCTGGCAGTCGACTATAGTCTGAAGAACACCTCCCTTTTTTTTGTTGTTGTTGGTCGACTGGTCGACTCTAACTGAAGAAACTAGTGGGGGCACGCTGAGTGCACCCACTGGGTGTAGTCCCCGAGACTATGGTCGAATTTTTGCATTCGGACGTAGTCTTAGAAACACTATGATTTTTCCTTAGTCACTCGGAAGTGAATTGTCTTTGACATCTGTTGATTGGTTCTTCGTAGAAATCCTGCGACCTTGCGACTCATTATACTGAGTTGGAGAACAAACACATCTATCTCGAGCTTGATCTGAAACTGACCCAAGAGAACCTAACGAAGGCGAAGGTGGAAGCTAAAGGTATGTTTGGTGAGGCCTTCGACGACTGCCTTTGCCTCTCATTTGTTTCAAAGTCTGATCTCACTGTAACTTTGCAGACAAAGTGAGGGATGCCCTGAAGAAGAAAGACCTTGACTTGGCTTGAGATGCAGAAAACGGCTTTAGAGAAGACCAAGCTCGCAGATGAGAAGCTAGCTTCAGTCACCAAGCTTGAAGAAGAAAACACCAATCTGAAAGCTGCTCTTGATGCTGCCAACAAGGAGGTCAGTCGACTGAAAAGTGACAAGATTGCCCTGAATGACAAGGCCAGTGAGTTGGTGGGAAAGAAGAATGATCTGGAGGCTTATCTGGGTGGACTCGCCAAGAAGCTATTCCTCATGCTTGAAGGTAATCTTTTGTATCAAACAAACATTTTATCTGTGATCTCCGACTGTTGTCTTGACTCGGTGGTTGTGCTTGCAGAATTTTGCCAGAACTTTGAAGAGGAGACTGGTCGACTGGAAATAAACCTGGATCCCATCAACTCTCCCATGAAAGATGAAGTTGCCATGAACGTGCTCCGGCTTGAATCTCGCGTTGCTGCTGTCGTCGACTATCTCGCAAGGCTAAAGGTCGCAACTTCTCGCATCGACACAACACTCTGGCCAAGAGAGACGCTCTAGAACGACCTCGAGTCTCTGATGACTCGACTGAACGAGGTCCCAAGTCGAGTGCAGGAGTGGAAGAAGTCTTCTGCCATGTGTGGCGCGGATGTTGCTCTGTCTCTGGTCCGCGTTCACTGCAAGGATGCACGAGAGGACAAGTTGGCGGCCCTTAGGGTGGCTAACACCAAGAAGCATGATTTCCGATCTTTCATGGAGACCTTCATCACCGCTGCCACTTGGATTGCAGATGGAATCGACCTGGATGAGTTTGTTGCACCTTCCAGCCCTCCACAGGAGGGGTAAAAAACTTCTGAGCTTGATACTTTAAATTTTCCTCGGTATGCCGAGTGAGTTTTGTAATCGACAAACCTTAACAGGCTTAGCGCCTGAGCACTTTCAGTTCCGTTAGGTGTTATCCGAACTTGGATTCGACGTTGAATATGTTTGCATTTGGTTTGAGGTGTCTTTTGCAGGCTAAAGCGAGGCGCTCATTGCAATCGACTTGTTCCACGATACACTTAGGCGAGCACTGGGCTGCAGCTAAGCCCCCGAGTGGGAGGTCTGCTCTCCACTCGGTAGGATTTTCAAAAACTTAGGCGAGCACTGGGCTGCAGCTAAGCCTCCGAGTGAGAGGTCTGCTCTCCACTCGGTAGGATTTTTCAAAAGCTTAGGCAAGCACTGGGCTGCAGCTAAGCCCCCGAGTGGGAGGTTTGCTCTCCACTCGGTAGGATTTTCAAAAACTTAGGCGAGCACTGGGCTGCAGCTAAGCCTCCAAGTGGGAGGTTTGCTCTCCACTCGGTAGGATTTTCAAAAACTTAGGCGAGCACTGGGCTGCAGCTAAGCCCCCGAGTGGGAGGTTTGCTCTCCACTCGATAGGATTTTCAAAAACTTAGGCGAGCACTGGGCTGCAGCTAAGCCCCTGAGTGGGAGGTTTGCTCTCCACTCGGTAGGATTTTCAAAAACTTAGGCAAGCACTAAGCTGCAGCTAAGCCTCCGAGTGAGAGGTCTGCTCTCCACTCAGTAGGATTTTCAAGGCGTACCTCTGGAGAGGGAGGTAGCAGTCGACCTGCACCTCGTCCTCCTTGCAGAGCGCATGTTGTATTTGTGGCGTAGCTCGGAAGGAGAGGGTAGCAGTCGACCTGCACCTCATCCTCCGCGCAGAGCGCATGTTGTATTTGTGGCGTAGCTCGGAAGGAGAGGGTAGCAGTCGACCTGCACCTCGTCCTCCTCGCAGAGCGCACGTTGTATTTGTGGCGTAGCTCGGAAGGAGAGGGTAGCAGTCGACCTGCACCTCGTCCTCCTCGCAGAGCGCATGTTGTATTTGTACTTAGGCGAGCGCAATGCTGCAGCTAAGCCTCCGAATGGAAGGCTGGCTTACCACTCGGTAGGATTTTGTTTAACTTAGGCGAGTACTTGGACTGCAGCTAAGCCTCCGAGTGGAAGGCTGGCTTACCACTCGGTAGGATTTTGTTTATCTTAGGCGAGTACTTGGACTGCAGCTAAGCCTCCGAGTGGAAGGCTGGCTTACCGCTCGGTAGGATTTTGTTTATCTTAGGCGAGTACTTGGACTGCAGCTAAGCCTCCGAGTGGAAGGCTGGCTTACCACTCGGTAGGATTTTGTTTATCTTAGGCGAAACAGATTTCGCAGCTAAGCCTTCGAGTGGGAGGCTGGCTCACCACTCGGTTAGGATTTTTTACAGACTTAGGCGAATCAGATTCACAGCCAAGCCACCCACTGGGGGATTGCTTTACGCGGACAAAAGTAATAACAATTACTGGGAAAATTATAAAGCTCTTGTCTTTGATAAATAAACTACAAAAGTACTTTTATTACAACTCATCCGAGTGAATACTTAAGTGTAAAAGGGGCGGAGAAGCTCCGCGTTCCAAGCTCGGGGCTCGTCGATCTGATGCTCAACATTGTAGAGACGGTATGCTCCATTGTGGAGAACCTTGGTGACGATGAAGGGACCTTACCAAGAAGGAGCAAGCTTGTGTGGTTTCTGCTGATCCACTCGGAGAACCAAATCTCCTTCCTGGAAGGCTCGACTCTTCACGTTTTTGGCGTGGAAGCGACGCAAGTCTTGTTGATAAATGGTCGATCGGATCAGGGCCATCTCTCTTTCTTCCTCTAAAAGGTCGACTGCATCCTGCCGTGCTTGTTCTGCTTCAGCTTCAGTGTAGAGCTCGACCCGAGGAGCATTCTGGAGAAGGTCAGTCGGCAAGACTGCTTCAGCTCCGTAGACCAAGAAGAACGGAGTTCTTCCAGTCGACCGGTTGGGCGTGGTCCTTAACCCCCAAAGCACCGAGAGAAGTTCGTCGACCCATGCACCAGCCGCATGCTTGAGATCACGCATCAAACGGGGTTTCAACCCTTTGAGAATCAGGTCGTTGGCTCGTTCTGCCTGTCCATTCGACTGCGGATGGGCGACTGAAGCATAGTCGACTCGGGTGCCTTGAGACATGCAGAAAGCTCTGAATTCTTCGGAATCGAAGTTTGACCCGTTGTTAGTGATGATGCTGTGCGGGACTCCATATCTGAATATCAATTCTCTGATAAAGCTGACAGCAGTACCGGCATCGAGGTTCTTGATGGGTTTGGCCTCAATCCACTTGGTGAACTTGTCGACTGCTACCAGCACATGGGTGAAACCGCTTCTGCCTGTTCTCAAAGGGCCGACCATATCCAACCCCCATACTGCAAAGGGCCAAATGAGTGGTATGGTCTTTAAAGCTGAGGTGGGCTTGTGTGACATATTGGAGTAAAATTGACATCCCTCACACTTGTCGACTATCTCCTTTGCCATTCCATTCGCTCTTGGCCAATAAAATCCGGCTCGGTATGCTTTGGCCACAATGGTCTGGGAGGACGCATGATGGCCACAGGTCCCCGAGTGGATGTCATCAAGGATTATTCGACCTTCCTCTGGCGTTATGCATTTCTGACCAACTCCAGTCGCGCTTTCTCTGAACAGCTGCCCCCTTATCACAGTAAAGGCTTTAGATCGGCGGACGATCTATCGAGCCTCTTCTTCGTCCTCCGAGAGCTCTTTCTTCAAGATATACGCGATATACGGTACTGTCCAATCGGGAGTGATCACCAAAGCTTCCATGATCAGGTCGACCACTGCTGGAACTTCAACCTCAGTTGGATCCGTAACACTCTTAGGTTGCGGGGCTTCGTCGGTAAAAGGATCTTCTATGACTGATGGAGTATGGATATGCTCCAAGAACACATCACTGGGGATGGCTTCTCTCTTGGATCCTATCTTCGCCAAATCATCAGCCGCTTGATTTTTCAGTCGGGGTATATGGTGGAGCTCTAACCCTTCGAATTTCTTTTCGAGCTTCCTCACTGCACTGCAGTATCCAGTCATGGCTGGGCTTCTAACGTCCCACTCCTTCATCACCTGATTGACCACCAAATCTGAGTCACCATAAACCATAAGGCGACGGAAGCCGAGTGAAATGGCCATGCGCAACCCATACAAAAGTGCTTCATATTCTACTTCATTGTTGGAGGAATCAAGTGGATCTGGAGCACATATCTGAGCTTATCTCCTCGGGGAGAAACCAAAACTACCCCAGCACCAGAACCATTTAACATCTTAGAGCCATCAAAGAACATGGTCTAATGCTCCGAGTGAACTTGAGTTGGCTGCTGTTGTTCAATCCACTCGGCAAGGAAATCTGCTATAGCCTGGGACTTAATGGCTTTCTTTGCCTCAAATTTGATATCAAGGGGAAGGAGTTCAATCGCCCATTTAGCCACTCGACCAGTTGCATCTCTGTTGTACAGAATCTCTGACAATGGTGCGTCGCTGATGACTATAATGTCATGATCAGAGAAATAATGAGCAACCTTCTTCATGGTCATGTAGATCCCATATACGAGCTTCTGATAATGAGGATATCTTTGCTTCGATGGGGTCAAAACTTCAGAGAGATAATACACTGGGCGCTGAACTTTGAAGGTTTTACCTTCCTCTTCCCGCTCGACCATAAGTACTGTACTGACGACCTGTCCTGTGGCTGCAATGTAAAGCAACAGAGGCTCTTTACTGATTGGAGCAGCAAGCACCGGCTGGGTGGAGAGCAGAGCTTTTAGCTCGGCAAACGCTGCATCAGCTTCTGGAGTCCACTCGAACTTGTCTGCCTTCTTCATCATTCGGTAAAGAGGCAACGCTTTTTCACCGAGGCGAGAGATGAATCGACTTAACGCGACCAAGCATCCAGTAAGCTTCTGGACATCGTGCACACGCACAGGGCGTTTCATTCGGAGTATGGTGCCAACTTTTTCTGGGTTAGCATCGATTCCTCGTTCTGAAACGAGAAAACCGAGTAACTTTCCGCCAGGCACTCCGAATGTGCACTTTGATGGATTAAGCTTGATATCGTATCTCCTGAGATTGGCAAATGTTTCAGCTAGGTCAGTCAACAGGTCGGAACCCTTTCGTGACTTGACCACGATATCATCCATGTACGCTTCCACATTCCGACTGATTTGAGTGAGTAAACACTTTTGAATCATTCTCATGAATGTGGCTCCGGCATTCTTGAGACCGAATGGCATGGTGATATAGCAGAAGCACCCAAATGGAGTGATGAAAGCTGTTTTGATTTCGTCAGGTCCATACAGACGGATCTAATGATACCCGGAATAGGCGTCTAAAAAAGACAATCTCTTGCATCCCGCAGTCGAGTCGACAATTTGATCGATGCGAGGGAGAGGAAAATGATCTTTTGGGCAGGCCCGATTGATATGTTTGAAATCAATGCACATGCGAAGTGAGTTTTCCTTCTTGGGAACCATGACGACATTAGCGAGCCACTTGGAGTGGTATATCTCTCGGATAAACTCTGCTGCAAGGAGTCGAGCCACCTCCTCACCAATGACTTTTTTCTTCTGGACGGCGGACCATCGAAGATGTTCTTTAACAGGTTTCGCTTTTGAGTCGACTCTAAGGTGATGCTCAGCCAGCCCCCTGGGAACACCCGGCATGTCAGCTGGCTTCCATGCAAAGATGTCCCAGTTCTCACGGAGGAACTGGATGAGCGCTTCTTCCTATTTAGAGTCGAGTGTTGTGGAAATATGGGTCGGAGCTGCGTTGGGGTCAGTCGGGTGAATATGAACTGGCTTCGTCTCCCCTGACGACTGGAACGCTGACTCTGTGGCGGGCTTCTTGGCCCACAGCAAATCACTCGGATCTGCATTTTTCTTGTATCCTTCCAGCTCTACCACTGTTATCTGGGCATCCGCAATCTTCGAGCCTTTCTGGAAACACTCTTCTGCCTTCTTCCGGCTGCCAGTGAGTGATCACTCCTTTGGGGCCAGGCATCTTTAATTTGAGGTACACATAACATGGTCGAGCCATGAAGCGGGCATAGGCTGGTCTTCCCAAAATAGCGTGGTAAGCGCTCTGGAAATCCACGACTTCAAATGTCAGCTTCTCTTTGCGGAAATGCTTCGAGTCACCGAACACTACATCCAGAGCTATTTGACCGAGTGACTCAGCCTTCTTTCCAGGAATGACTCCGTGAAAACTCATGTTGCTGGAGCTGAGCCTGGACATCGGAATGCCCATT
The DNA here is from genome assembly GCF_002162155.2 of Triticum dicoccoides. Classification (NCBI taxonomy): domain Eukaryota; kingdom Viridiplantae; phylum Streptophyta; class Magnoliopsida; order Poales; family Poaceae; genus Triticum; species Triticum dicoccoides. The sequence continues at coordinate 751,417,505 of NC_041393.1, read as the reverse complement.
CCCTTGAGCGTCTCTGCATACAGTATATTCAACCCACTGCCGCCATCCATCAATACCTTCGTCAGTCGAGTGCCTTCGACGACTGGGTCGACCACCAGCGCTTGCCTCCTAGGGGTGGCAATGTGAGTAGGGTGATCGGACTGGTCGAACGTAATGGGAGTTTGCGACCATTTCAGATAGCTTGGTGTCGCCGGGGCGACCATATTTACCTCTCGGTTGATCACTTTCAGTCGACTTTTGCTCTCTACATCAGCAAAAATCATCAGGGTGGAATTGACATGAGGGTACCCTCCATCACTATCCTCCTTGTCCTCGGCCTTGTCCGACTCCTTCTCTTTGTCCTTGGGTTGTTTCCCTTGAAACTGCTGGATTAAGAGCCGGCACTGGCGAGTGGTATGTTTCGGGTAGATGAAGTTACCCTCTTCGTCTTTCTTCGTGTGGATGTGACACGGTAGATCCATCACGTCATTTCCTTCTTTATACTTTACCTTCTTGGGGTTCCAAGATCCTTTGGGCTTCCCTTTGAATTTGCCCTGAGTCACAGCCAGAGCCTCTCCAGGAGCAGCTGGCTCGGCCTTCCGCTTCTGCTTCCGACTGGAGTTTCCTTTTTCCGATTGACTCGGCTTATACTTGCCACTCCGGAGCCTGTCCTCTTCTTCACCATTAGCGTATTTGGTGGCAATCTCCATCATTCGACTCAGGGTCATATCTCCGGTTCGACCAAACTTCAGGCTCAACTCTCTGTTCTTGACACCATCCTTGAAGGCGCAAACCGCTTGATGGTCCAACACATTCTCCACGGTATGATGCAAAGTGATCCATCTCTAGATGTAATCTCTCAATGTCTCACTCGACTTTTGTACGCAGACTTGCAGCTCCGTCAATCCGGCCGGTCGCTTGCAAGTTCCCTCGAACATCCTGACGAACACTCGGGAAAGATCTTCCCAGGTGTAAATGCTGCTAGGAGCTAACTGATTAAACCACGCCCTGGCCGAACCCTCTAGCATGAGTGGCAAATGCTTCATGACCACCTCATCATTACCACCACCAATCTGTACCGCCACTTGGTAGTCTTCAAGCCAAGTTTCAGGCTTGGACTCTTTGGTGAACTTACTTACCCCAGTCGCCAACCTGAAGTTGGGGGTATCACTACGGCTCTGATGGCTCTGCTAAAGCATTCTGGACCTGAAACATGGACTCGGCTACTAGTGGGCACATCTCTGTCATGGCCACCTCTATGAGCTCTGTTCCGATCGACCAAACCTTGCACGATGATGGATCTCACGTCAAAGCCTGGTTCTCTGGGTCGACCGGAGCTCTCCGCCCAACACTGAGCTGGCGCCTGTCATCTTGCTGCCGATGGGCGTTAGACCCACTTCTCGGGGGAGGAGTGGGCACTCGACGCCTATCATCACGATCAAATCGGTCATCATAGTGGTCCCGCGGCCTTCACGTCCCACGCGCCTCGGAGGTGACCTTGGGCTGTGAGCCGACTGAACAGTATTCGCAGCGACAGATCGACTGTGAATCCTGTTGCGCGACTGTGACACAACTGAATTCTGATCTCCTGCCGCCCGAAGCAAATCTCTGATCTGCATCAAGCCTCTTCCAGCCTCCGACTGAGAGGGCTGAATTGACTCCGCTATACGGGCTGCAGCTGCCAAATTCTGAATCGGGGTTCGATATACCTGAGTTGGTTGCGGAAAGAGCTAACGTCGGCTGGAGTCGGGTACTCGTTGACGCGCACGCTCCTCGAGTGCTCGCTGGAGGTTCTCCAGTCGAGTGCGTTCAGCCAAGTTGGCCAAACGCACCTCTTCCAAAGCACGAGCCTCAGGAGTTTCTCCTGCGATGGGAGTATGCAGGGCATCCATGTTCCGGCGGCGAAGATCTTCTCTTTGCTGAGAAGTGAGTGGCTCGGGTTGATATTCTTCGTGGGCCTGAGCGGGGTCGCCTCCATCGTCCATCCCGTCGACGCGGGGGAAACCGGGAGGGCTACGAGGCCCGTTGACCATCAGGACCTCCACCGCTGGATCACTGCTGTCGCACTCGGATGCAGTCTCTACGGAGCCAGTCGACAGATCGAACAGGTCGTAGAGAGATTCGTCGGGCTCAATTGCCGCGACTTGGGTGGTGGCCGATTGGCGAGCCACTGCGTGTCTCACCCATCGCTGAAGCCTCGACCGACCAGAGCGCTTGCGCTGGCGGGAGACAGGAAGGGAGGACGGCACAGGAGTCGACTGGTATGGGGTCGACGGCTACCGCAGCAGGACGCCGCGGACACACGCCTGAAAGTGCATCGCCCCGCGGACGGGGAGCGCGTCGATGTCGAGTGGTGCCTCCTGGAGCCAAGCGGAGTCGTCGGCGATGAAAGCGAGCGCACCGAGACGGATCTCGCGGCCCTCGACCAGAGCTCCGCCAGAAACCATGATGAAGGCAATCGGACAAATTGCAACTTCTCCAAAAAGTCGCTAAGACACCTGCCCCACGGTGGGCGCCAACTGTCGTGGTTCTAAGTCTGACAGTAGAATGGGGGGTAGGTATGGAGAGGCAAGATCCTAGCTATGGAGTAGTTGTACACACGAGTGTTTTACGAGTTCAGGCCCTTCTCGGAGGAAGTAATAGCCCTACGTCTCGGAGCCCGGAGGCGGTCGACTGCTTTCTGTGTATATGAGTTACAGGGGTGCGAACCCTTTACACTGAGGAGGGGGGTGGCTTATATAGAGTTCGCCAGACCCCTCCGGCCCTCAGTTATGCAGGGTTTAAAGTACATTAAGACAGGGGGTTACCGGTAACGCCCTCATAAAGTGCCATGAAGACTATTAAAGCTACTTAATGATAGACCGTTGCGTGCTGAGTGACTTTAGGTCTCCTGACCGTCGAGTGGTTAGCTTCATGGTCGAGTGGGTTTCTTCATCGTCGAGTGTCCTTGAGTTCGTCGAGTGAAGTCCCTCTTGGTCGACTGGAAGGTAGCTTCTTCTAAGGATGTCCTTGGGTAGGGTATCCTAGATAGGTCCATGACCCTACCCTAGGTACATGACTTCATCATTAGCCCCCGAATGGATCGAGGTTCGAGTGAGGAAGGGGTTGATAATTTTCTCTGATCTATTTCCCGTGCTCTGATTATGTCGTATCCTGGATCAGCGATTTTTCTTTTTTGGCGTTGGCATTAACTTTTCCTTCAGTCGCCTTGATCCATTCTTTTCTTCTGTCGAGTGAACTTTTGAACTTAGTGAACTTCCGAGCGACGGATCGCAGGAAATCTACCGTCTGACAGATTGATCTGACGTTAGCGGATTTTGTGGGATTCGAATTTTGGGAAGCGTGCGAAGCGGGGCGGACCGCGGTACTCGGATGGGATAAGGCATGGACGCCTCGATCTCCATGCCGCCTTTTTCGCCATGTATCATGCGTGCGCGACTGTTTCGGGATGTGACAGGACCGCCCGGGCCTACTTGTCAGCCAGTCGGATGGGACTTTCCTTGGCGTGGAAGGTGTCGTGGTTCTAAGTCTGATAGTAGAATGGGGGTAGGTATGGAGAGGCAGGATCCTAGCTATGGAGTAGTTGTACACACGAGTGTTTTACGAGTTCAGGCCCTTCTCGGAGGAAGTAATAGCCCTACGTCTCGGAGCCCGGAGGTGGTCGACTGGTTTCTGTGTATATGAGTTACAGGGGTGCGAACCCTTTACACTGAGGAGGGGGGTGGCTTATATAGAGTTCGCCAGACCCCTCCGGCCCTCAGTTATGCAGGGTTTAAAGTACATTAAGACAGGGGGTTACCGGTAACGCCCTCATAAAGTGCCATGAAGACTATTAAAGCTACTTAATGATAGACCGTTGCGTGCTGAGTGACTTTAGGTCTCTTGACCGTCGAGTGGTTAGCTTCATGGTCGAGTGGGTTTCTTCATCGTCGAGTGTCCTTGAGTTCGTCGAGTGAAGTCCCTCTTGGTCGACTGGAAGGTAGCTTCTTCTAAGGATGTCCTTGGGTAGGGTATCCTAGATAGGTCCATGACCCTACCCTAGGTACATGACTTCATCATTAGCCCCCGAATGGATCGAGGTTCGAGTGAGGAAGGGGTTGATAATTTTCTCTGACCTATTTCCCGTGCTCTGATTATGTCGTATCCTGGATCAGCGATTTTTCTTTTTTGGCGTTGGCATTGACTTTTCCTTCAGTCGCCTTGATCCATTCTTTTCTTCTGTTGAGTGAACTTTTGAACTTAGTGAACTTCCGAGCGACGGATCGCAGGAAATCTACCGTCTGACAGATTGATCTGACGTTAGCGGATTTTGTGGGATTCGAATTTTGGGAAGCGTGCGAAGCGGGGCGGACCGCGGTACTCGGATGGGATAAGGCATGGACGCCTCGATCTCCGCGCTGCCTTTTTCGCCATGTATCATGCGTGCGCGACTGTTTCGGGATGTGACAGGACCGCCCGAGCCTACTTGTCAGCCACTCGGATGGGACTTTCCTTGGCGTGGAAGGTGTCGTGGTTCTAAGTCTGATAGTAGAATGGGGGGTAGGTATGGAGAGGCAAGATCCTAGCTATGGAGTAGTTGTACACACGAGTGTTTTACGAGTTCAGGCCCTTCTCGGAGGAAGTAATAGCCCTACGTCTCGGAGCTCGGAGGCGATCGACTGGTTTCTGTGTATATGAGTTACAGGGGTGCGAACCCTTTACACTGAGGAGGGGGTGGCTTATATAGAGTTCGCCAGACCCCTTCGGCCCTCAGTTATGCAGGGTTTAAAGTACATTAAGACAGGGGGTTACCGGTAACACCCTCATAAAGTGCCATGAAGACTATTAAAGCTACTTAATGACAGACCGTTGCGTGCTGAGTGACTTTAGGTCTCCTGGCCGTCGAGTGGTTAGCGTCATGGTCGAGTGGGTTTCTTCATCGTCGAGTGTCCTTGAGTTCGTCGAGTGAAGTCCCTCTTGGTCGACTGGAAGGTAGCTTCTTCTAAGGATGTCCTTGGGTAGGGTATCCTAGATAGGTCCATGACCCTACCCTAGGTACATGACTTCATCAGAAGGCAAGCTTGGCGATACGATATGAAGATCTCCTCCCATTGTAACCGACTCTGTGTAACCCTAGCCCTCTCCGGTGTCTATATAAACCGGACAGTTTTAGTCCGTAGGAAAAACAACAATCATACCATAGGCTAGCTTCTAGGGTTTAGCCTCTCTGATCTCGTGGTAGATCAACTCTTGTACTACCCATATCATCAATATTAATCAAGCAGGAGTAGGGTTTTACCTCCACCGAGAGGGCCCGAACCTGGGTAAAAACATCATGTCCCTTGTCTCCTGTTACCATCCGCCTAGACGCACAGTTCGGGACCCCCTACCCGAGATCCGCCAGTTTTGACACCGACAGGTGTCTATAAGCAACTATTGCACATGCCCTTCGAGTCGCACGGGTAGACCCCGGGTGTGAACATTTTTGATAAAACTAGATGACAAGACGCCGAGAAACAACTAAGGTCCTTTCTAGATTGTAGAAATTGGCAAAATACTATAATAAGAAAGACGAAGGGTTTATATATCACATAACATGAAATCCTACAGAATTACAAACACATGATTTCTGCAATTGGTGTCTTTGGATGGTAAACCTGAAGCATATACATGAAGTTTAGAGCAATGAAGAGAGATGGTTGAGAGAGATAGAGTAAAAGTGCATTGGACTTCTTAGAGAAAATAAAATAAAATGAGGTTTAACTTCATGTTTAGATTTCTATGAAACGAGGAGCACACGAATGGATTCCACGAAAGTTTCTCTTTGGCTGCAATCTCAAGGAGTGTGCTGGCATGTGTACTTTGGACGATAATAACCCGCTTAAAATGCTTTTTAAGTAGAAGTTGAGCCATTACCTGCTAGCATATCTCCCCACCAGGACTTCCCCCAAAGCAAAGTGAAACCCATTCTTTAATTCAATACCTAGAGACGCTCCAGTCCAAGTTGAGGAGCAGTAGGAGGGATTTCTGTCACCATTATTTATGGACCACGTAAACATACTTTTTTAGTTTAGATTCTTATGCTGGACCTGCAGCCCTAGCCTGGGACACCACTGTGTGACATAAAGATCGGATCAAGTTATGGTTTCTCAGCCAGTCCATGCCATGTGCTCTGCGATGCACACTTGCCAACCACACACTTCCAGCCCAATGATGGTTCGTGTTGTCTAGAATTGCGTTGCGGTCGAACTACGCACTACATTATAGAATAGTACCCAAAAAACAATACACACTTGATAAGGAAATACAGGGAATATGATCAAAGGGTGTCCACGGAAAAAATTCCCCCAGATTGAAATTATTTAGTGCCTCTTTGGATTACATGAAATTTAAACGTAGGAATATGAAAACATGAGATTGAGATGCCACGTACTGTGACTTCCAATTGGATTTCAAAACACGGAAATTTTATAAGTGAAAGTGCAACTAATCCCCGGGTGGTTTTGGTAATTCATAACAACATATAGCTCATTAAACTAATATCCATTCAAGTAAAATATTTCAGAAAGTTCAATGATTGGCATGGCATAGACTAGAGATGTCGACCCCTCAAAATGCTAAGGACAAAGATTGGCAAAGGTTCGAGACTCTTCATTTTCATTTTAGTGATCCAAGATCACATTGAGTCCATAGAAAGCCAATACTATTAAAAGGGGATGAGGTGCTGCTTAATGGTCTACTTTCTCAAAGTGCTTAGTGATATTGCTTCAAAACCCTCAGCCACTTTCTCGTTTCCACATATGTCGAAAACCTAAAAGTCAAACTCGGCCCCACCGATCTGATCTATCCAGAGCCACCTAGTTCACTTGACATAGCCACTGCCAGAAACCCTAGACAATTCGGTCTCACCGATCGGGATCTCGGTCTCACCGAGATGCCCTTGCAAACTCTCTGTTGTCTGTTGTAATTATTTCGGTCTCACCGAAATGTGAAATCGGTCCCACCGAGTTTGCTTGACCAACTCTCTGTTTGCTCATTGCTGAAATCGGTCTCACTGGGATGAGGTTTTGCCCTAACCCCAGCACATCGGTCCCACCGAGTTGATCATGTCGGTCCCAGCGAGATTCCTAACGTTCATTTTTTTAAGATCCAACAAAATGCTGGCTTGATTTGATTTAGCAGGAAGCAGCGGAAGAACAACATGATGAAGATCCGCAGATCAAAAGAAAAAAGAAACGACGACTCTATTAGCTGTTGAGCTACCCACCACAGACAACACGACTACAAAGCAAAAAAGGGCCTATCCTAGGCTAAGCATCACCGTCGCGTCTCTTGACCAACGCCGGTATCCTCTGAAGACAGCAGCAGCTCCAACTGAGACTTTCTTTGTCAACGCACCATCCACCCTTGAAGCAGAGTGCAGGCAGATGGCGGAACTCGGTCGGTCCCAGGAAAAGCTTCGTCTTAGAATTATCAGCGATGGCGTACATTGCGCCTGGAGCTTCATCAAAAACAGCGGCGAGCACCAGAAGAGCGCCACATAGAACCTCCAAGCAGTGTCTCAAAAAACATGATGCTCCCAACAGAGGAACGATGTCAGAGCCGCCACCATCACACCGATCCAACTCCAGACCTAGGCTTTCGCCCGGAGACAATACCAACCAAGCCCGAGGAAGATGTCAACACACCTCGGTGGCGCCTCCAAGGAGGAAAATGACACCCTCAGGCACCATCGGCACCGACTCTTGTTGTGCAGGACTTTCGCCCGTATCGTCGCACACCTTCGCTCAAGCCCTTCGGAGCTCGTCCATGTCATCTCACACCGCCACTGCCACAACACCTTGTTGGGTCAAATGTCCGTTCATATTTCAAACTGAATCGGTCTCACCGAGTTCTTCTATTCGGTCTGACCGAGTTGGGTCAAATGTGTGTAACATTGGATTTTGTGTGGAGGCTATATATACCCCTCCACTCCCTTCTCCATTTGAGAGAGATCCATCAGACTGTTCCTACACTTCCACTACTCATTTTCTGAGAGAGAACCACCTACTCATGTGTTGAGACCAAGACATTCCAATCCAACCACAAAAATCTTGATCTCTAACCTTCCCCAAGTTGCTTTCCACTCAAATCATCTTTCCACCATAGCCAAATCTGTGAGAGAGAGTTGAGTGTTGGGGAGACTGTCATTTGAAGCACAAGAGCAAGAAGTTCATCATCAACACACCATCTATTTCCTTTTGGAGAGTGGTGTCTCCTAGATTGGTTAGGTGTCACTTGGGAGCCTTCGACAAGATTATGGAGTTGAACCAAAGAGTTTGTAAGGGCAAGGAGATCGCCTACTTCATGAAGATCTACCCGAGTGAGGCAAGTCCTTCGTGGACGATGGCCATGGTGGGATAGACAAGATTGTTTTTTTGTGGACCCTTCATGGGTGGAGCCCTCCGTGGACTCGCGCAACCGTTACCTTCGTGGGTTGAAGTCTCCATCAATGTGGACATACGATAGCACCACCTATCGAAACCACGCCAAAAATCTCCATGTCTACATTGCGTTTGCCTTCTCCAAACCCTTCCCTTTACCTTCATATGCAATGTTTTACTTTCCGCTGCTACACTCTTAGAATTGCATGTGTAGATTGATTGCTTGACTTGTGATAGTTGCTAAAATCTGCCAACACTTAAAATTGGGAAAATGTTAGATTTTTATTTGGTCAAGTAGTCTAATCACCCCCTCTAGACCTGCTTTCGATCCTACAATAAGAGGTGCCCTTGGATGGTGTAGAGATAGAGCGCAAATGCATCGGACTTCGCAAAGAAAAAAAATGAGGTTCGAACTCATGTTTAGATTCCTATGGAATGCAGTGGACAGAGATATGATGAAGTCAACACTACAATTCAAAGGGCTTCTTAAAATTCACGTACTTACCCTAATCCGATGTCAGGATGTAGACCCATGTCCTCCAATAAGTGGGGAGGCGTGCTAGGGGCTACCCTTCTTTGAGGCGGCATAGAGCTTAGCGTAAGCCACTGGGTAAAGGACAATTAAGAAGGAATGAGATATGAACTCTTACCTCAAGGACAGTATCACAAACCACCACTTGAGACACGACAAGTTCACGGACGCGGATTTTTAGAGCTCAGGTTTCTGGACACCCCTTATCCTTACCCTCCAACATTGCTTTGAGATCCGTGCTAGACAACTAACTTTGTACATCAGATTTTCTCTTTTTTGTTTCTTCAAAATAAAACAATATATGAACTTCAAACTTTGCAAGACACCAAAACATTCTAACTAGAATGTGAGAAAAAACTTTCAGTTTTTTTTGTCAAACATAAATATACGAAAATAGATTTTTTGTATTAAAAAATGTAATTTTTAGTATTTATATTGCACGAAAAATTCTGAAAGTTTTTCCTCATATTCTAGTAAGAATGTTTTGTTGAGTTGCCAAGTTTGAAGTTCATATGTTGTTTTATATGGGAGAAGCAAAAAAGACAAATGTACTCGCACGAATCGCAATACAAAAATGAGTGGCTAGATAAGGGGGTGTCCCAAAGCCTATGCTCTACAGAATATTTTCCACAAGTTCACTATGCCCAAGGTGCCTTCTAGCATGGCCACTCATAGAAATATCTCATAACTTCACAATGCTAAATCTGAAGAAAATCAACACAAAATGATGGAAGAACCCCTAAGGACAGGGCCAAGCGAGTCGAACTTATCGAGCTAGACCTAGACACGACCACCAAGTGTTGTCCACTACGCGCAGGCACCACCATCACAATTGCATCCCTTAACCCTGCGAAACCGGTTCTACAAACCAAGGTGGGGACATGATCTCGTCAAGAACACAGAGGGAGTGGTGCGAAGCGGAAAGTGGTCTCCAAGACTTAGTTTCTTGGCTTGAGCTTGGTGCTTGGGTTGGAAAATCAACCTTATGTGAGGCAAACTCTTTTTCACTTGTGCGCTAACCGTTGTGATCAGAGAAAAATAGATAATGCAAAAAAAAAACCCCGAAAATCTAGTTGTTTTCAAGTAGGTAATTTAGAAGACCATTATCGGATCACAACATGAAATAACTAACATTGATGCAAAAATCATCACCTTTTCAGAAAGAGGTTATTCGAGCTAAAACGGCAAAAAAGTGGTCTCCACCCATGCTAAAATCTTTAAGCTTGGGGATGTTCTCACCACCCACACTCTCTTTCAACAACTGCATTTTATTTTACCTTTTCATGATTTTCCCAAGCTTAGGCCCTGTAAAAGTCCTAAGCTTGGAAGATTACCTTTCATATTAGCGAGGCTTGTGTAGCACTTAATGGTGATCATACCCGATAATCAAATTATCAACCCTATGAGGAGGGTGCATGAAAAGTACACTTACTACAAGGTAAAATCGGAGACCGTTTGACTTTTTATCACTACATTTAGTATATGCTTGAATTTTTTGGAAGTACAAACACAAAGAAAAAAAAGATGGCTGATGACTTTTGTAGCACATACCTTATTCCAAAAAGATATAAACATGCACCCTAAAAAATGATATAAACATGCAAGTTTCTATAAGAATATGACATGAGCATTATAGAAGCTGTAGATATGTTTAGAACAAATCTATCTACATCATCAACCCCGGTCGGTATCATGCCTCAGATAGATGTGAGAACTCACCTCCATGGGTAACCATACAATGAAGCTCGAAACGGGAGTTCTCTATGGCGTCAGTGTGTGCGTCATGCTTTTAAGGGATCAGACAGCCAGGGAGGGGGGAGTTTTCTTTCCATGGGTCGCCTGAGAGATGCCTAAGAGCATGGCCAACGGGCCACGCTGGACCGGTGCCCCAGCATACCACGTAGGTTCACAGAGTCCAACTCAGCTAAAGGTAATGCTTGCAGAGGCAAACCACTTCCTGCAGAGGAGTCCGCCTCTTGCCTGACAAAGTGCAGGAGGACCACACTGCCCACACACATAAAAAGCAAGGTGAAGGATGATGACGGTGGAAAGTTGGATAGAAAATTAACTAAGTGGGGCCAATATAAATCATAGGAGGCAGTTTTGCGTTGGGTGGTGCTTGATTGAAGCGATGGTTTCAACTCCATTTGCTTACGTGCACCGGCGGGGCAGCAGCATGGTGCTGCCCCCATTGTACATGCCCTAACGCTGCTCAAAGTTAAAAGGCAATTGTAGAATTTGGATTGATCTTTTCAATCGCACCTAATTATGATGAAACCGAGAGGTCACTGCTGCCTTTTGTTCCGGTCTTGACTGGAATAAAGCTATCAGTTAGATTACTCGTGTGGATACGCACATGAAGCAATTGTAGCTATAAGGCAAAAATAAGAAGAAGGAAGCAATCGTAGTCGTACAGAATCCAGAGCCAAGGGGTCGGCGAGGGTCCCAACGGGCCCATACCGTTCCAATCGAATCGAGAGGCCGGCCGCTTTCTCTCCTTTGACCCACTTTCCAAGCTCGGTTTTGTCTGAATCTTTGTGGAAGAAGAAGCGGTTCGCCAGCCGCTACATCTACGCGCACAACGTTCACTCTTCACTTTTCCGCTCGGAGCTCCAAGCGTTGCCATTTTCTCTTTGCATGTTAGAGATATATTTGAGTTATTTATATTTGGTAGTCTATTAGAATTTGTAATCCGTCTCCTGCCTTATCTTCAGAAAAGGTTTTTTGCCTTTCAAGTCAAAACTTATTGATTAGCGCCACAACCGTTGTCGAGTCTTCTTCTCTGCTGGTCCTCCGACTTCTCCGATATGGCGTACAACTCGTGCAGGTCTCCGTCTTCGCATGTCCGGTGCTGGAACACCGATACGTGCCTTCATCCACGACGTGTCCCCGGACCTGGCAAGCCTGGTCGGCGCTTCGTCAACTTCGTCTTCGTCCGTCTACACATATGCGGTGCTCGCAACACCGATGCGTGCCTTCGTTTACGATTTGTCCCCGGGTTTGGCACACCCGATGCGACGCCTCGTCAACACCATTCTCGTTCCGACGCACCACTACCTCGATGCCACTGCGCCCATGACTAACTCGGCGCCTCCTTGCGCCCGCGGCTCCACGGTGTTTTCCTCAACACCGGCTACCCCCACTCGACATTGACCACCACATTCTTCGCACAACTACCTTGACTACGGCTACACCATCCTACGCTCTCGGCTACCTCGACATCGGCACAAAGGGCTATCATCTGCTTTAGCAACTCGTCGGCTTCCTCTACAGCCAACGTGTTTGCGACGCAACACCGTGCACGACACTCCTGCTACGACTGGGGGAGGATGTCAGCCCATCGGCTGCTATTCTCTCCAGTGTGACCATCCACGACGCTCTTGTTGTCTGTGACGCTACCGCTACGTCTGCGGAAGATGTTAGAGATACTAGTAAAACGCTCGTGCGTTGCTACGGGCTAAGATGCATATAAATATCTACTACTTAAACAGATGCATACCCCCCCTCCTTCTACTCTTTGATATTTTTATCTTCCACCATGCATGGCCCATGTTACCTAATTTATTGAGATAAAAATATTTGATGCCTGTGACAACGCACATCGACACATGCACGACCTATGAATTAAATAAATGATTAAAATTGTCTCCAAGGTCGAAGATCATACAGCTGGACGTGTCCAAATCATAAAAAATGTAAATGTTTCTCTCTTGTTCCCTCACTCGCGCACACATTCCTGATTCGTGGTACAAATTTATGTATCTAACGATGCACTTAGGAGTAACAATTAGATCCATCTCTCTCTCTCTCAATAGATGACACTCGATATTAAATCTACGAGGAAGCATGAGTCTGTTTTAAAGATGATTTTGCTTGATGATGTTGGTGCATTTATAAGAAGTGTAAAAGGACCCCTTGTGTTGGTCATATTCTAGAGTGATATAAGAATTTCATATACTTGAGTAAATAAAGACCTCCCGGCATTTTCTCAGAGCATTACTTGTCTTTACATGTGAGGAAACTGGTTGAATGAGAAATACACGCCGTTGTATAAATATATATTGGTACAAATAAAGACATAAAATCAATAATCCTACACACTTCGACATAATACACGTTGCCCATGCCACTGGAGAAGATAGTGTGGCCTGTTAACACCAACATAGTACTAATATTCTTTGGTTAGTCGGTGCAAAAGGAAAGAGCAATCACATATGTATTTCATGTTGCATTTGCAAACTAAAGCCAGACACATACATAACAAAATCACAGGTTACTCACCAAAAGCTAAATGCACGTCGAGGGCCTCTCTATGTATAGTACGTAGCGTTGACCAAGCACGGACATAAGAGATGACACTTCTCTCTATTAATTAGCTAGCTAACCCAATATATGAAACACCTAAATTAACCCCCCAAAACCCCCAACCCCCCTCCCCTTTAAAAAAAAACAAAAACTCCATCCCCTGAAATGCTAACGCGTGGATGCCTTTTGGTCCCGGTTGGTGCCACCAACCGGGACCAAAGGCCCTCCTGCCTGGGCTCGGCACACCAGCCACGTGGAGGCCCATCTGTCCCGGTTCGTGTTCGAACCGGGACTAAAGGTCTAGGGCATTAAAAACGACCCTTTAGTCCCGGTTCAAGAACCGGGACGAAAGAACCTTACCAACCGGGGCGAATGGGGCTTTTTCTACTAGTGTTAGTGTTCTTTTTTCTATATTTCCTCACTTCGCCATCAAATGCCAACAGTAATACCCCGTTTTAGTTTCATAATTCTTACTACATGTTTAGTATCTAAAAAATGTGTCTACAAAATCACATCAGATTGTTAGTACAAAGCATATCAAATTTTTAAGAGTGAATTCCCTTTTTTTACCCTCTATTTTTGACCTTTTTGACATTAATTACCCCATTTAGCAGGATTTCATCCATTTTACCCCATTTAGCAAAAGTTCTGCCATAATTTACCCTTTTTATAATTTTGCGAGTGTTCTGATGAGCAGGTCCCAGTTGTTAGGTCCATCTACCATGCCACATCGACAGTTTTTTACCTGTCTATTTTTCTCCATGTTGAACCGGTCCTTGCAACTTCGCTCGACCTGGCTGGCCCGATATGATCACCAGAGCAGGTCGTTCGCGTCCAAGGCACAACGCCTAAGTCGGGCCGCACCACTTCGGCCTCCAATATTCATAGCACGCATCGCTCGCCTTCCTTAGAATCACGCGCACACTGCAAACGAAGAAGTAAAAGGATTTCGACAATATTCAAAATGTTGAAAAATAGAACTTTAAATCAATGTACGTCAGTTATAGATGGGTGATATGTATAGACGTGATCTTCTAATAAGCATTTTAATTCTGTCTGAATCAAACGCCTCACCGGCCAATGCATGAGCCAGGAAAAATTCATAATACAAAAATTTGCTATATATGATGGAGATGGTCAAAATCCTGTGGAATTGGGTAACCTTTTTTTTAGAACGAAGGCTCAAAAAGAGCCCGGATTTGAATTAACAAAACCATCAACTGGCCAGGATTACAAGAACACAAACTAACAAGGAAAGCAAGAAGAGAAACAAGCGGTTGATACAGGGAGCTAAGGGAAACAGACTCAAAGGTAGCAGCGATAGCAAGAACACGCCATGCTGCCACCAACACCCTACAGGACGACCTACACCAACCGGACAGGCTAAGGACTTGAGAGGATGCACCACCGCGCAAGCTTCGTGATCGTAGCCAAACTCGAAGACAGCACTGACACTCCTCTGGAGCTGCCACTGCAAAGGGCCCCTGCCCTCTCATCCTGGCTCGAAGGATGCCGCACCGGCAGGCTGCAGCTCGATTCACCCTTGAACCCAGAGACGTCCAAGTTGCACATGAAGAAAGAACTAGGAGCAGACCTGCTAACACCGAGCATGCCATTCCGAGCACCGTCGTCGTCAGCGGTTAAGCCACCCCGAAGGGCTAGAGCTGTCGGCCACAGTCGCAGCAACAAGGGCAACAGCGAGGAGCCACCGATAAGCGCCGAGCCAAGCTGCCACCCGCCACCATCACACCCACATCCCGACTCTCTCGCCGCCCCTGCGATCCCCGGACTGCGCCTCCAAGAAGGAACACGACACGGATGTGTCGTCGCCGCCCGAAACAGGCGACCTATGCTTTCACCTAGCAGGGAACGAAAGGAGGGGGAGAAGGATCCTCACCACAGCCTCCAGGGAGGGGTACGACGCCCAGGGCGTCGCCTGCGATGTGGCTGCACCGGCCAGGGGTTTCCCCCGGAACCAACCCCACTCGACGAGATCCGCGCTGCCGACGCCCGGGAGGATCCGGATCCGGCGATGGAAGGAGCAGATCAGGGGCGAAGAGGGTGAGATGCAACTGGCGATGGCCGCCGCGCAGGGGAGGCCGCACACCAGCGACCGTGGACCCGCGCCTCCTCGTCCCCCGCGAGACCGAGGGCGGCGCCTCACCAGCTCCGGCCGGAGTGGCCCGCCGCCCGGGCCACCCGACGCTCTCCGCCCGGGGCCGTCGCCCCGGATGCCGAGCCCTCCACGCTAGGTGGAGCCGCCAGATCCCCCGCCGCCACCTTCATCGGTGTCGAGCGCACGCCGGCGCACACCTCTGGCGGCGACAGAGGGGAAGGGGAGGGGGGAAGGAGGGGTGCGGCGGCTTAGGGTTTCCCCCGAGTCGTCTCGGTGGAGACGACGCGAGGGCGGGGGTGTGTAGCAACTTCCGGATCGAAAAAGAAATGAGCACCGGAATTGGGTAACCTCGCTGATTTGTTGGATCAGCGGTCCCATAGACCAGCAACTGAGCACAACCTGATGGGGTCATGTACATGGATGCGCCCACGCCGACGTCGGCGAGCTTGATGGAGCTGGATTACATGGGGTCGTTTCTTGCCTTGATGTCGCGGCAAGATGTCGGCGAGATTGACGGAGCCGGATTCCACGGGGTCGTTTCTTGCCTTGATGTCGCGGCCATACAATGCCGCTCGAGGAGGTATGAAATCGTGCCACTGTCGCCATAGCCATTGCCGCTGCCTGACAATCCCTAACCCTAGGTTCGAGCGAGCCTGACGGGTACGTGCGGGCAAAAGCCTGGACGGGCGATGCAATCGATTGGGCGTGAGTACGGAGCGTGGTTGACTCAGGCATTATGCGTTGGACGCGACGCGAGCGACCTCCGTCGGGCCGGTCCGTTCGGGAGAAGCTGCGAGGACTAGTTTAGGAGAGAGAAAAATAAGCAGGAAAAAACCATCGATGTGGCATGCCCCAGCTGGACTTGACAATTGGGGCATGTCGGCCAGAACACTCACGAAATTTTAAACAGGGTAAATCGTGGCAGAAGTTTTGCTAAATGGGGTAAAACTGATGAAATTTTGCTAAATGTGATAATTAATGTAAAAAATGTCAAAATAGGGGGTAAAAACCGGAATTCACTCAATTTTTATTGGATATGCACATACTCCCTCTGTACCATAACATAAGATGTTACTACAACCAAGAGAAGGACTTGAGAACTAAACTCCAAAAACATGAGAATAAAAACAGTTAATCTTAAATATACTACATTTCAAATGCATAGCCGAACAAAGTGAGAGAACCTGCGCGTTGCCATGGAATAAAAATAAAAGAAAGTAATAAAACAATTTCTCTAATTAATTGTGTGTTGAACATCATGGCATATAATCTCCATTTATAATGCGACAAAGTGCAGCTGTCATTTTTGGCTAACAATGTTCTTATTTGTGTAATAGACCTATCCAGGAAACAACGAGATCCTTTCTGGTCTTATGGTATTAACAGTTGCTTGAGAAAATAGTAGTACAATATTCTTGAAAATTTCCTTCAGTTAATAGAAGCCTTGGAAAGTTAGAAGTGACCGAGCCAGACGAAGGGGAAATTAAAGGATTTTACTTGGGAAACAATATGTAGGTTGAGTATGGGCTCAATGTGCATTCATTTGGATACTTGGGAAACATTACAATTTGATCTACAAGATATAATTACCTAATTTGAATGGTAAAAGAAGTCAAGTAAGCAGAGTCTGGCAACGTTTTATTCTATCTGCTGGTTGGCTATTAGTTGACTCAATATTCAATATTTTTTGTTTGACATCCGGACCTCCATTTGTCATTCATTATAATCTGAATGATAGTCATCATATCATATGATAGTCTGAATGAATTTTACCATTCCCACGAGTCTCCAAAGGCATCCTAAGCCACAACTGCTTATTGGTCAGGTCTTGCAACGGATGTGTAATACGTACTCCTTCCGTTTCTTTTTACTTCCCGTATAAAGTTTGGTCAAAGTCAAACTACACGAAGTTTGACCAAATTTATATCAAAAAATATAAACATCTACAATACTAAAACTATGTAGTATGAAAATACATTTCATGATGCATCTGATAATATTGACTTCATATTGCGGATGTTGATATTTTTTAATATAAAATTAGTCAAACTTTACAAAGCTTGACTTTGACCAAATTTTATATGCAGACTAAAAAGAAAAGGAGGGAGTACAACTCTAACATAATTAGCACATGATGATCTGATGGGAGGAGAAAATAACACATACCAGCAAGGACAGATGAGACGCCCAGGCCCAGGCAATCTCATGCTTGACCGTGAGCTCCTAGGGGATGCTTTCTTCGTCGTTCGGCCCCAGCTCGTAGGAGATGCTCCCACGTGCACCTGGTTGCCATCGTCCTGCTTGTTGCTGCTGTGTTCGAGTGCGTGCACGAGGTCGTTATCGTCCTGCTGGTTGCCGCTCTCATGCCACTGGCCTTAAGCATGCTGTCATCGACAAGTGGTTGGTTGCTGCCGTCGTTCGCCACATTATTTTCCGTCGTTCAGCTGGACGCCGCACTCCGCCAACACACCATCATACAGGTGGATGTTGGCCTCTGCGAGGCCGGCAGCACGCCGTCGTCCGGGTGTGCGCCGCCCTCTTCAAGCAATTCGTCCTCCGTGTGGACGCCGGCGTCTTGTTGAAGCCGATGTGGAGGCCGCCCTGCGTGAGTACGTTGTCATCCGTGTGGCCACCGTCGTCCTGGTGGTTGTCGCTATGGTTGAGCACATGGAAAACACCGTCCTGAGCAAGCTGACGTCAACTACAGACTCATCTCGACCATGGAAGCAAGCACTTCAAACAGGCACACATCAACAAGCAAGCGCACACACCTCCATCTGAAGATCCTGCTGTCTACCGCCTTGCCCATCGGGACAATCCGGCTGCCGCCAGGCTTATATAGCCAGATCCACCGTCCCCGGCCACAACCTTCTCGCATGCGGAGAAGTCATCGAGTGGACTGAGCACTTGCCGCATCGTCCCTAGTCCGCAAGGCCACCACGTCCACGGGCTAGTCATAGCAGCCGCGGGGGTGAGGAAGAGGGACACGATCTAGATGAGACCAAAGGAAAGATTTTAGACTGCTTTGTGATTTGGGAAGTGTGCCCCTAATTAAGGAAAGTTAAGATATGATTGTGTAAAAATGAGGAAGAGGAGATCTTTACCCCAAGAAGGAAAGAATCATACGTGATGGGAAGTATCAGGACAGAAAAACGAGAGGAAGTATATATAGTAGGAATTGATTCGGTTTTTTAACAAGAGGCGGTGATGGAAGGTGAGGCGAAAACAAACCAGTGGGAGGGGGTGGTGGGAGGTGGAAGGAAATAAAACCGGACGAAAATAAAACCGGAGTACCAGGCTACTAACTGCTCCATTAGGAGTAGAGATTAGGAGTAGAGATACACCCCCCTCTTTCCTTCTTCTCTTTGATTTTTTCTCCCATTTTCTGATTTTCTCCCATCGGTTTCCCTAAAATGGAATCAATTGTCTCAAGTTTTATAAACTTACCAAAGTAAAAGCACATTTTCTTTGGTAAGTCACTGAATTCTTACCAATAAGATGGTAGGTAAATTGTGACGATTGCATACAAATACATGCTAATATTTTAGTGCATTAATATTATAATACTTGCAGTCACAGGTTGATCTATTGGAATGTTTATACTCCCGTTGCAACGCACGAGCAATTATCTAGTAATAAAAAAAAGCAAAGTTGCCGCTGCTCGTGTAAAAAAAACTTGAGGACGTCTTTTTTCTTTGAAAAACTTAACCAAAACTTGAGGACATCTTGATCTCATGAGAGGCTCATAGTCCAAAGGTCCTTGTCCAGGTTTGCTGAAGGGTAGCTCTCGTTAAGCGCATTTGCAAAATGAGAATCTGTTTGGTCATCACAGTATATCAACTCCGTGTCTACGATGCCGTCCGCACGAGAGGACACTTTCTTCGAATTTGAGGCAAGGGCCTTTCCAAAATCAGTATGCGCTGCTCTGATATGCAGAGTTGCAGACCAATAGGTGGATGCACAATCTTACTTACTCCGAACTCGCAAATGGTGCATCGCCCTGCACGTGAAAAAACAAATTGCTCGGTTAGTTAAACCATTTCACTATAGTGTTCGATCTGAAATTTCGAAGCCCCTTCATCCGGTTATATACAACATGTTGTGGGCAATTAAAGAGCCCAAAAATACCAAGAGCGATGTAGTAACTGCAAGTCGCTTACCAAGATATGCATCATTTGGGCTGTAGTAGGGCAAGGGACAGCAAAAAGAGACCTCCGATTCTCTGTCGCTGTAACGAACCCCTAAACGGCAGCACGACTCGGTGTTGTCGGGTCTCTTCTCCTCCCAAACCTGGGCGAAGAAGAGCATCAGCGTGCCATCGGATGCTGCGGCGAGGAAATTGATGTGGTAGCAATGGGAGGACAGATAGGCGCTCTCTTTGGCCACGCCGCAGATGATTTCCAGCTCGAATGTTGGTTCGCATGGGTGCTGATCGCGGTAGCCGCGGAGGAATTGTTCAAGCTCCGTCCGTAGAAACCTCTGCCTCTTCTCCAGCCATTGCTTCCTTGCTGGAAGACCGTCCAAGTGATTTGGTGCTGGGAGTGGGGTGATGGGCGAGCACCGGCGCCCTTGCATCTTCTGCAGCTCTGTGATGCTGGCATCAGAGATCAAATGGCGCGGCCCTTTGCCTTCTCCGGAGCGCAGCAAGGAGCTCAAGGCGTCCAGAAATTTCGGCCCCTCGGAGGCCAAGGATGCGAGGAACGACGAGTGGCGCTCCCCCAGGGCCCAGGGGGTGCTTGGCGGCCTCGCTGGCGCGACAGAAGGCTTGGCCGCGTGTCTCCGACGCCGCCCTCCGAAGCACCTCCTTGCGGCGCTCCTCGTTGCCCGCACGGCGGTCAAGGCCACGCTCTGACCCGGGGTGAGGTGATGGCGGCGGCGGCCCACGAGTCGGGGGCCTCGACGTCCGCACTTGATGACGCCGATGTTGACCTCGACCCCGGACGTAGGCGGCAGCGAGATAGATCGCACAAGATCCGGGAGGTCATCGGCGGCGTTTGCTCGAGGGGAGGGGATCGCACGACGGCAGCTGCGTTTAGTCAAGGGGATCGGGATCGCACGAGGGCAGCGGCGTTTAGTCGAGGGGATCGGGGAGGAGCACTGTTTCGTGCGGGCTGGGTTTTTTAGTGCGTGCGTGGGGGTGGGGAGGGGGGAGACGAAAATTAACCAAACGAAAAAAAACCGCGGAGACTTGACCTTCGTCCGAAAATACTCGTCGAAGGAATGAATGTATCTAGAGGTATTTTAGTTCTAGATATATTTATTTTTATGCATTTCTCTAACAAGTATTTCCGGACGGAGGGAGTATTTGGGTTACTTGTATTTTGTAGTCTAGAATTTGTAATCTGTCTTTTACCTTATCTCTAGGAGAGCTTTCTTGACCTTCAAGTCTTGTACTCAATATATACTCGCCTCAGGCTTAATAACACAATCCATCATATTCGGCAACAACCCCTCTCTATCCCTTCTAACACTGCATATATAGACCGGGATTGGGATCCTGCTACTGAGACGCTCGATCACTATTCGTCCCATCCAAGGAGTAGTACATGCCAACATGTTCGACTCGGGGGTTCTCGTGCCGTTCAAACTTCACTATGAGGAGACGAAGGAGCTTTCCTCCGGCGACATCGTCCACTCCGAGGTCGCCCACGCCGGGGGACACCGCGGGAGGATTCGATGCGACCCGCAGGGAAAGAAGAAGGCTGACAAGCAGGGCGAGTACATCTCGATCTTTCTCGAACTCATGAGCAAGTGCAAAGGCGTCAAGGCCATCTTCGAGGCCTTCGTGGTGGACAAGGACGGCGAGCCGTTTTCTTCCCATGAAGAGCGGTGCGTGCAGGTTTACCCGCCGGAGGGGTTCGAAGCCTGGGGGTGGCCACAGTTCGCGAAGCGAAGCGATCTCGAGTCTCAGTACGTGGTGAACGGGTGGGTCACGATTGTGTGGGGAGTTGTAGTCGTGCGCGATGACTCCATAGCCGTGCCGTCCTCTGACATAGAGAACCATCTTGGCCGCCTCGTCGACTGCGGCGACGGTTCTGATGTTTCCTTCGTCGTCGACGGCGAGACGTTTCCGGCGCACCGGGCCGTGCTCGCTGCCCGCTCGTCGGTATTCAAGGCGGAGCTTTTCGGCTCCATGGCGGAGTCCACGATGTCGCGCGTCACATTGGAAGACATCGACGCCGCAACGTTTAAAGTATTTCTTCGGTTCGTCTACACCGACGCCTTGTCCGGAGATGACGAGCTCGACGACTCGGCTACTGAGATGTATGAGCGTCTGCTTGCCGTGGCCGACAGGTACGCCATGGATAGGTTAAAGCTCATTTGCGCCAAAAAGCTGTGGGATGGTGTGACTGTCGACAACGTTGCTGCAACTTTATGTTGTGCTGAAACGTACAGCTGCTTGGAGCTGAAAAACAAGTGCATTGCTTTCTTCGCGGAGGAGAAAAACTTCAGGGAGGCCGTGCTAACAGATGGTTTCGTGGGGCTGGTTCAGAAGTTCCCATCTATTATTTGTGAGCTTTTTTTTAGAGAGAAGGCCATAGTCCGACTTTATAGATAAAGCCACACGGCAGCGTCACCAAACCGAACAAGAACAAAGTCAACAGCGAACCAACACAGTACAACACACCTAGCAAATAGTATGAACCAGCCACTAAGGAAGGGATACAGGCAACCTGCCATACACGGCACGCAGGCCGGAACGGAGAAGGAAGAACCAAACTGCGCGATCGTCGCCACCCAGTTTAGACGACGGGGTCCAGCCCGGAGATGTGGGATGCCGAAGCCCGAATTTTGGCGATGAGCAAGTCCAGGGCATCCCGATCTTCATCCTTAGTCAATGATTTCCACTGCTGCAACAGTACGCATGATTTGAAAAGAACATCAGCAGGCTTAGATGGGAAGATATGTTCAATAGTAAATTTGTTCCTAATAGTCCAAAGAGCCCAGCATAAGGCTCCCAGGCCGACCCAGAACACCCTCTTAGTCACCCCAACCAAAATTTTGGCTAGGTTTCGAATATCGGAGAATGAGGAAGGGTTCCAAGAAACCTGTAGCCAAGATCTGACACAGCTCCAAACCAACTTAGCCAGCACGCAATTGAAAAAAATGTGCTCCGAATCCTCCAGGGCACCACAAAGATGACAGAACTCCGAGCCTGGCCCATCGCGCTTTTTAATCTGATCAGCCGCCGGTAGGCGGCCACGAAAGGCTTGCCACATGAAAATTTTAATTTTAGGAGGGACTTTGGACTTCCAGACACAGGAAAATCTGCTAGAAAGGGTACCACCGATAAGCCTAGAGTACAGCGACTTAACCGAAAATCTACCAGAGGCCGAATGAGGCCAAACCATAGTGTCAGGCGTCTCCAAGAGCACGGGGAAGCGGGCAGAGAGACTTTGCCAATCTTCCAACTCTTCAGGAGAGAGGGACCGACGAAAGGCCAGATCCCAGTTATTCGCCGCCACCTCCGCGATGGAGATAGAGGGATTAGGGCAATATGAAAATAGAACCGGAAAGCTAACAGCAAGGGGAGCATCCCCAGACCACCAATCCAACCAGAAGCGGACCGCCGTCCCATTACCAACGGTAAATTTAACATGTTCCAGGAATGTAGGCCTGACTTTGAGAAGGGATTTCCAAAATTGAGATCCGCGACGAGCGGTGGCAAACATCTGGCTAGAGTGAGGGAAATATTTAGCCTTAAGAATCGAAAACCAAAGGGAATCGGCCCCACTAGTCATAATTTTCCACCACCACTTAATAAGCAAACATTTGTTCATCACCTGAGTATTAATAATGCCTAACCCCCATATTGCCATTTGACCAGCCTATATTTCCGTTTATTATCCGCGGAATTCCAATAGAAGGCTCCCCTATGTTTGTCGAAGCCAGCATGCACGCCAGCCGAAAGAAGATAGAAGCCCATAAGAAACATAGGGAGAGAGGATAAGCAAGAGTTAATCAGAGCAACTTTGCCACTTTAGCGACCGCCGGAGCAAAGTCCTTAGCATGGAGCACGACAGGAGAGATAGGGAGGCCTAGATATGTAAAGGGGAAGGAGCCCAAGGAGCAGTTGAGAAGCCTGGCCACACGCAAAGCTTCTGCATCATCAACACCCGTCACTAGGACCTCACTTTTAGAGAAATTAATCTTAAGACCCGATACAGCTTCGAAGCACAGCGGAATGAATTTAAGGTTGGCAATACAAGAGTCGTCTAACTCCACCAAGATAATTGTGTCATCAGCATATTGCAAGTGGGAAACCCCCTCCGGTAATAAATGGGAGACCACTGGAGAGATGTGGCCACAGCGGGCCGCCCTAGAAAGCATGCACGAAAAGGCATCGGCCACAAAATTAAAAAGAACAGGGGAGGCAGGATCCCCTTGGCGGAGGCCCTGCCATTGGCGAAGAAGTTGCTAATGAACCCATTAACCGAGACGGTAGTGTGACCACCCGAGACCAACTGCATGATACGATGAACATAAGCTCCGTCGAAGCCTTTAGCAAGCATGACTTGTTTGAGGAAGGCCCAGCTAACCGAGTCATAAGCTTTCTCAAAATCTAACTTAAGGATAATCGCTTTAGATCTCCGCGAGTGAAGGTCGTGAGTAATCTCGTGCAAAGAAAGGATACCATCAAGGATGAAACGACCTTTGATGAAAGCAGATTGGAAGGGGATAATAACTCTATGCGCAACCGGCGACAGTTGATTCGCAAAACCCTTAGCCGAAAAATTGGCGAAATTATTAATCAAAGAAATAGGGTGGAATTGCGAGATTAGATCGGCACCCTTAACCTTGGGGATCAGGGAGATCACAGCGTAGTTCAGGCGGGCGATGTCGACAGTACCAAGACAAAAACCTTGGATGACTTTACAAACCAGCTGTTTCAACTGAGGCCAGAATTTGCGAAAAAACGGAACAGAGGCATCTTAGAAGAGTTAACTACATCCCAGATTTCCTGATCAGAGAGAGGGATCATCAAGGAGGCATTCTCCTTGCGCGAGATTTTAAGTCCTATGTTCCAAAGGGAGGGGGAGATGGAGAGGCCCGATTGAGGCTTAGCCCCCAGCAACGAAGAAAAGAAGTCCACCACATGAGCCAAAATAGTAGACTGATCCGAAGATCGCACACCATTAATCATCAGGCTGTTAATCCCACAACGCCTTCTCCTACCGTTCGCGATCGCAAAGAAATAGGCCGTGGGGGAGTCACCTATTAGAGTCCAGTTGAGAGTACCCCGTTGGCGCCAATAAACCTCAGCTTGGTGGTGCAACTGCATTAAGGCGGCCTCAAGGTTATATCGAACCGCCCATCCATCATCAGAAAGCCCAATCGAGTCGGCCGCACGGTCAAGAGACGAGATCTGATCCTCAAGGAAAGATTTGGTACGGCGATCCTCCGCCGCACGGTTACAAGACCAGCCTCTAAGGAATTTACGAAGGTTGTAAGAGCACGAGTGCCAATCATCTAGGGGCCCAAAAGATCGGGAGTTGGAGGACAGAAGGAGGGATATTTTCGAGGCCACCCTCTCGATAAAACCATCAACAGATAGCCAAGAGGCATCAAATTGAAAACGAGCCGGAGGCCTAAGGCTGATAGAGCCATCATCGAGAATTAAGGGGGTATGGTCAGATCCAACTATGCATTTGGCACCGAGGAAGGCTCTAGGGAACATGGAATCCCACCTGGGACAAATGAAGACTCTATCAAGCACAAATCTAATAGGGTTAGCCTGATGGTTGGACCAGGTATAGCGGGCACCGCCCCGGGGAAGTTCACGAATCGCATTGACACTGATAAAGTCGTTAAAGGCATTAGCTAGAGGCCAGGAGAAGATATTGTTACTTTTATCAGAAGGACACCGCAGAAGATTAAAGTCTCCCCCGATAACCATCAGGAGATTACAGGATTCGATCTTCACAGATAGCTCATTAAGAAATAAAGGAGACAAGGAGTGATCCGCAGGCCCATAAACGACAATAAACTCACAAAGAGTATTCAAAGCTTTATGACAAAGAACCGAACTGGCCCAAAAGATCCCATGATCAAATGCAACAAAATCGAAGATATCTTTATTAGAGCCTATCAAGATCCCACCAGAATGCCCCAAAGCAGGTAAGAAATTCCAATTGAATCTGTCCATGCCCACGATAGCAGAGAAGTCATTAGGGGAGAAAGCTTCCTTAAAGGTTTCAACCAGCCCCACAAAATCAATAGAACTCGAGCGGATCAAATCTTTGAGTTGGTCGCAGCGCCCCCTAGCACCGAACCCTCTAATGTTCCAGAATAATGCCCTCATTTACAAGATAAATTCTTGATGCGAAGACTCGACTTGCTAGGAGCCGTGCAGGTTTTAACTCGTTTATTTGTGCCCCTCCTAGACAGGTTGGATTGGGGCTGGCCACAACCAGCACCCGCTTCCTCACCCTGACAACTACTGGAAGTCCCAACCTGAGAAGCAACGGCCTCTTTGGCTTTAGCTATGGCCGCCTGAGCCATCTCGTTAGCCCGTATGATAGCAAGAATAGAGCTAGGAGATCCAACAGAATCATCAACCACCACACCCACGTCCGACATAATATTTAAAAAATGATCATCGGAAAGAGAAGGTAACACCAACCGAACCGGAGAGGAAACAGAAGAGGGGACGGGGGAAGTACCTGGGGGAGGGAGATCCTTCGCCGCAGCCTGCTTCTCAGCCCGCTCCATGATAGAACCACCCGAGTTAGCCACCTGCCTGCCTTTGCGAGCCGTGGACGCAGGAGACCGACTAGCAGGCGACCGCGCAACAGGAGAGGCCGGGAGAGGGCCCGAACGAGACATAGACCCCATGTCCTTGTCGAGGCGACGGCAAACACCCATCATGGATTGCTTCGAGCCCGACGAATTCCTGCTTTTAGCCGAGAATTTGCGCATAGAGGATTTTTTCTTCCGGAGGGATCCCACCACGTCGCGGGCAGGGGAGCCGGGGAGATCCTCAATTCCCGAGCGGGTGGGGGAGAGCAGTCGAGCCGGAAGGTTGGAGCAAGCACCAGACACAGGGGTCGCTGACAGAGGGGGGAGCTTCGTTGAATCATCACCAGCAGCAGAGACAATCGGGGCAGCAGAGGGGATCGCCACATCCTCGGACACGTTCAGAGAGTCCTGGATCCACCTCCATTCTGGATCCACACACCAAACCTTCATCCTGGCAGGGCCAACCTTGTTCAGAGAGTCCTCATCCACCTCCATTGGCTTCCCAATCAAAACACCAAAAGCCATGAGAAAGGCAGTCGAGCGAAGACCAGCAGGCAAATCATCAATGAGCACCCAAACTTGGGAGAGAGGACCAACTGCCGTACCATTGCAAGACGCCGCTTTGACAGAAACCACCAATTGGTTGAGTGGTAAGGTGAAACTCGTACACGAGGCAATCATCCGCAAACACTCTTTGGAGGGAAACACCACCGAAAACTCATAGTCAGAGATCTGCGCGACTTGCCAATCCCACCCAGCCTCATCCCATATGCACAGCCCATCCAGAAGAGTTTGGGGCGAAATCTTTTGATCCTTCACAGTGACAATCGCAACATTAGACAGGGCGGGAACCGTCTCCAGGACAGGAAAGTCACTGTCGAAAGAGAAAAAGGCACAACCAGGGAGGCCCGAGCCAAACTGAAGGACCGAGGGAGGCTTCTGCCTATTCAAGCAGTTGACCGTGAGGTGACCATCAGAGCGACAGATCAAGCAGAAAGGAGGGTTGGAGCAGCGAGATTGGAAATGGCCAGGTTTGTGGCAAGCGAAGCACGTGAGTGCAAAAGGGTTGCTTTGGGAAGCGGAGGAAGGGCGGTGTCGGTGTCAAAACCGATGGATCTCGGGTAGGGGGTCCCGAACTGTGCGTCTAGGTGGATGGTAACAGGAGACAAGGGACACGATGTTTTACCCAGGTTCGGGCCCTCTTGATGGAGGTAAAACCCTACGTCCTGCTTGATTAATATTGATGATGTGTGTTACAAGAGTGGATCTACCACGAGATCAAGGAGGCTAAACCCTAGAAGCTAGCCTATGGTATGATTGTTGTTCGTCCTATGGACTAAAGCCATCCGATTTATATAGACACCGGAGAGGGCTAGGGTTACACAAAGTCGGTTACAATGGTAGGAGATCTACATATCCGTATCACCAAGCTTGCCTTCCACACCAAGGAAAGTCCCATCCGGACACGGGACAAAGTCTTCAATCTTGTATCTTCATAGTCTTGGAGTCCGGCCAATGATGATAGTTCGGCTATCAGGACACCCCCTAGTCCGGGACTCCCTCAGTAGCCCCCGAACCGGGCTTCAGCGACGACGAGTCCGGCGCGTATATTGTCTTCGGTGTTGCAAGGCGGGTTCTCCTTCAAACTTCATGTTCCTGTTGAATAGTGTTCGGCTTCCTTATAAATGTCGCGCTCCTTGGCTTCTACGCCCAATAATGGCCTTCTTCCACGTGTCGTATGAATGCGAAAAGCTAGGGTATTTTTACATTTTACCCCCTAGCCGCGCGAACGAGCCGCCTATAAGAGAGGCGAGGATCTAGATCCAGCTCACACCATCCTCCATTCGCAAGTTCTCATCAAAGCGCTTCTAACAAAAATCCATTCCATCATGGATAGTCGACGCGGCTCCTCCTCTCGCGCTCCCAGCCCTAAGCCAGGAGATTGGGGGAGATGCTTAGTTCCACACAATGAGCTAGTGGCACTCCAAACCGAGGGATATCTTCCCCCAGCTTTCATGGTTCCGGTTCGAGCTGGACTGACCACCTTCAAGGGTGGAAAGCAGGCGGAGAGCGTCCCCAACCCTTCCAAAGGAGAGCGGGTATGCTTCGTACCTTATCTAATAAGGGGGCTCAGATTTCCCATACATCCGTTTCTCTGGGGGCTCCTGGAGTTCTACGGACTCCAGCTTCACCACCTCACACCTGCCTCCATTTGCACATCACGGGCTTTGTAGCTCTTTGCGAGCTGTTCCTGGGCATCGAG
This sequence comes from Triticum dicoccoides, assembly GCF_002162155.2. Taxonomy (NCBI): domain Eukaryota; kingdom Viridiplantae; phylum Streptophyta; class Magnoliopsida; order Poales; family Poaceae; genus Triticum; species Triticum dicoccoides. The sequence goes on along the minus strand of NC_041393.1, from coordinate 751,389,168 downwards.
CCCCATTTTGCGCTGTGGAAGAGATTGTTTTGCCTTGTACCCCGTTCTTATGAGGGGTCGATATATCAAGTGGGCGGAGCCGAAATATGGCGCATCGCCGGGATCGGATATCTATCTGGCACCCCGAAGAAGGCGTCCGAAGACTGGCCTTCGGAATGGTTCTACATGGAGGATGCCCCTCTGCCGGATCCAGTTCGGATCAGCCTCCCGGAGTTCAGCAATGCTCCCTTGAAGAAACGCCTGAGTTGGCGCCCGCGGAGCCCTCAACGGGAGGATGATAGGAGCGTCCATTACCTGATGGGCCGGATTAGGTTACTGGCCCACTCCGGATTGACCATGATTGGAATCATGGCCAAGTGCATTATGCGAGGGGTGCAGCCACTCCAATATAGGGGCCACCCTATGTGGGATTTTAACGGGGAAGACGACGCCACCCGTCACGGCCGCAGAGGGCCGAGCTCGGCAGCCGATCTGGCAAAGATCCTGTCCGGCTTGTACAAGGGGGAGGAGCAGGACTTTCTCCGCACGAATCCATTAAACTGATTCTCCATGAATAACCCTCGGAGCTAGGTAAGCGGACGTTTATCTACCCGATCCATACTTCCAAAGTCAAGTATTTTACTTTGTGATTTCGGCGCAGGAGCTGCGCCGGGACGTGGAGGGCATATGAAGCCTAACTCCACAGCCCGAGGATCCGAAACGATCCCTTGATCCGACCTCCGAAGAGGATCCGGACATAAAGGTGGAGCTGATTGATGGGGTGTTCCACCAACTTAGCATGGACAATGCCCTAGTCGCCATTACGGCTGACTACCCCGGTTTGATTCCGGCCTCCCAGGTGACTACGACCGAGGTATTTACACCATCATTTGATCCGTGCTCAATTCTGACCATCCTATACTGATGGTGCATCGCAGGAGGTGCCTTTAAGGCGGGAAGCCGAACCTGCGGCGGCTGACCAGCAAGGGTCAGTTCGGCCCAGCAGGCGGAAGAGGAGTGCGACACAAATCAAAACGTCGCCGCAACGGTACGGTGCACCGTTGTTTTTAAGGGAAGGATCCCTATGAGGTATATTAACGCTCATAACTTTTTCCAGGATAAAGAGCGCTCACCGTACAGTGTCCGGAGAGGTTGCCAATCAAGCCTCCGCCAGCCATGCTCCATCGCGTGGTCCGGAAGTGGAGGCGAACACAGGGCAAGAGCCGGATGCTCCTCCGACGGAGGATGCCGACAGGCTGTCCGCCACCCGGTCTGAGGTGGAGAGCGCCATGAATCACAGGCGTCGCCGGACAGTTCTTCGTGACGCGTGTTTCTCCCCGGAGGCGTTGAATGCCTTTGATGCGGGAAATGCGCACCTCCGTGCTGCTCAAGATGGTTTAGCCAGAGCCAGGGAGCAGTATGTGAAGGACATACGGGTAAGTAATTTTAATAGTTATATATGCTAGTAGCCCCCGAGACTTAAAATAGTTAAAATAACTGATTTAAGGATCATTTATTATGCAGGATCTTACGGAGAAGAATACCCACCTGTCCCAGGAGCTCCAAGAGTGCAAGGCCCAACTTGAGGCCGCACTAGCCACCACAGGGGAGCCACAAAGACCCCCGCTGGTAATACATACTTCGAAAAGATAAGTAGTTAACAAAGTGCGGCGTGTGCGTAAATCTGACAATAATATTGCAGAGGGCGCCGGACTAGATCCGGACAAGCAACAACTACTGCGTCAGCTAAAGGCCGGCGAGAGGGTGCTTATGAAGGTGCAGCAGGAGAGAAACAAGCTCCAAGATGCCCACACCCAGCTAGGAGAAGAGCTGAAAGGTGTTCGGGCCCAGCTGTCTGGCTCCGTGAAGGAGAATCAGCGGCTTCGTCGCGGCATTTTATAGTAAGTGCTTGAGCAAATTCCTTTGAAAAGAAGAATTTGGCGAGGAAGTCGATTGACAGAAATGTGTCTTTAGGTGTGCTCACAGGTCGCCCTGCGGAGGAAATGCCTGGTTCAACGGGTGACCAACTTCCCGAGTTGGTTCAACTGCTCGAACGTGTTCGGCAGGCGATGAGTGGCGTCGTTCAGGCTTTATGGCCTTCCGTCTCCCTACCCGAGGGCCTTGGAGAGCTTGCTGAGAAGCTTCAGGGAGCACGGCGACGCCTCCGTCTGTGGAAAATATCGGCCTGCCGTCAAGGCACCAGGGAGGCCTGGGCCATGGTGAAGACGCGGTACCCGAAGGCTGACCCAAACCACATGGCCGAGGTCGGACCTGCGGGGCCTGATGGGAAGGAGATCCCTGTGAGCTTGATGTACGGCCAAGTAGAACTGGCCGCGAAATATTCCAACAGGACTGTAAATTAGATAGCCTGTTAGATGGGATTGAAGAGGAGTACAATCAGTCAGTTTGACAATGTAATTTGAAATGACATGTAAAATGCCTTCTAGCCGGATTGTAGATCGTTTGTCTTTGCGGACCTTTTCGCTTCAACCTCTGGACCCAACAGTCCGGAGTGTGTCCGAATACCCTTACGGTTATAGAAGAACCGGGGCATGCGTGGAGACAAGGCGTCGGGGTCATAATTGCTTTATCAGACAAGTGCCCAACTAGCTATGTTATATTACATGGTTAGTAAGAAACATCTTCCAGGGAGAATAGTTCCGTTAAGGGTTCCTTTTCCTAGGAGGCATGCCCTAAAGTGCATGTCTGGACTGCGAAAATAGCAGAAAAAGCATCTGGGGGCAAATAAATAAGTAGGTAATAAATCATCTTTCAAGTCATCGACCGAATATTCTCTTAAGAACGCTAGCTTTCGGCTTCACCCAGTATGAGGTACACATCCGGCTGACCCGGCAGTAACAATCGCAGAGGTGCTGCCTTTACCTCCTAGCCGAACAATCGGGAAAGTAGGGGTAAGCACAGGAGCCAGGCAACCCAGCTTGGCCAAAACTTAAGTCATATCGATGCATATAATGGTGAATAAAAGGTACATGCGGAAGTATGACACATGTGTTGGGCATGAAGCCCGTATAAATAAGCTTCTGTTAAAGAAGCCCCCAGGTATAACGAGTGTTAGGAGCGCATCGAGTGTGTGCGAAGAATGGGCCAATCAGCCTATCAAAGGTATTGAAAAAAAAGTGGGAAGAAGGAGGGGGACAACAGATAGTGAAAATGTAAAAAGGTGGACAGAGGAGTGAGACGAACTCTGAGTCCGGTGTTAGGCGTAGAATCTTCGGAGACGGGCTGCGTTCCATGGGTTCGGCTCGAGTCGGTTGTCAGATGCATTACGTAGACGATATGCTCCACCGGTCAGGACTTGGTCGATGATGAAGGGACCTTCCCACTTGGGCTTAAGTTTGTCCTTTTTCTTGTCCGGCAGGCGTAGAACAAGTTCGCCAACATTGTAAGCTTTGGCCCATACTTCTCTGCTTTGATATCTTCGAGCCTGCTGTTGATAAAATGCGGAACGAGCTTTTGCCACGTCCCACTCCTCCTCTAAGGCGTCCAAACTGTCTTGCCGATCCAGCTCGGCTTCTCTTTCTTCATACATGTGCACGCGAGGTGAGTCATGAATTATATCGCAGGGCAGAACTGCCTCTGCGCCGTACACCATAAAAAATGGTGTGAATCCGGTAGTTCGGTTTGGCGTGGTCCGTAGCCCCCAGAGTACGGAGTCGAGCTCCTCTACCCAGTGCGTGTTAGATTCCTTGAGGGACCGCACTAGTCTGGGTTTGATGCCGCTCATGATTAGACCATTTGCTCACTCGACTTGACCGTTAGTTTGATGGTGATAGACTGAAGCGTAGTCGAGCTTGATGCCCATGTTTTTGCACCAGAGTTTAACCTCGTCGGCCGTGAAATTCGTGCCGTTATCAGTGATGATGCTGTGGGGGACGCCAAAACGGTGTACTACCTCGGATATGAAGTCTATCATAGGTCCGGATTCTGCCGTTTTAACCGGCTTGGCTTCAATCCATTTGGTGAATTTGTCCACCATGACCAATAAGTATTTGTGCTTGTGGGTTCCCCCTTTAAGGGGTCCAACCATGTCAAGCCCCCAGACCGCGAATGGCCAGGTGATGGGTATAGTTATGAGGGCGGTGGGTGGCATGTGGCTCTGATTAGCAAAGAGCTGGCAACCGACGCATCGTTGGACTAAGTCCTGAGCATCTGCCCGGGCTGTTGGCCAATAAAATCCTGTACGGAAGGCCTTGCCTACAAGGGCCCGGGCTGCGGCGTGGTGCCCGGAGAGTCCGGCGTGAATTTCAGCCAGGAGATTTCGCCCCTCCTCTTCGGAGATACACCTTTGAAGGACTCCGGTTGTGCTTTTCTTATAAAGTTCTCCCTCATGGACCTTGTAGGCTTTAGATCGCCGAACTATGCAGCGGGCCTCGTTTTGGTCTTCGGGAAGTTCCTTCCTAATTAATTAGGCTAGGAATGGTTCCATCCACGGGGCAATTACTGCCATTATTTCGTGGGCTGAAGGTGTTATTTCATTGGCTGAGCCGCCGATCGTGTCAGAATTGTCTGAGTTAGGTGATGCAGCTGGCTCCGGATTGTTATTTCCAGACTCCTCTTCCCATAATACGGATGGCTTAAAGAGTCGTTCCAGGAAGATGTTTGGAGGGACGGCGTCACATTTTGCGCCGATGCGTGCTAACACGTCTGCTGCCTGGTTATTATCCCGGGCTACATGATGGAATTCGAGTCCTTCGAACCGAGCTGACATTTTTAGGACGGCGTTGCGGTAAGCTGCCATTTTCAAATCTTTGGCGTCAAAGTCTCCATTTACTTGGGATATTGCGAGGTTTGAATCCCCGCGCACCTCTAGGCGTTGAATGCCCATGGAGATTGCCATCCGGAGGCCGTGTAGAAGGGCCTCGTATTAGGCTGCGTTGTTGGAGTCCATGTACATTATTTGAAGTACGTATTGGACTGTGTCTCCAGTTGGGGACGTCAAGACAACGCCAGCCCCCAAGCCAGCCAACATTTTGGATCCGTCGAAATACATGATCCAATTGGAGTACGCACCGTACTCTTTAGGGAGTTCGGCTTCGGTCCATTCGGCGACGAAGTCAGCCAGGACTTGCGACTTTATAGCTCGCCGTGGTTTGTAGGTTATGTCAAATGGTAAGAGCTCAATGGCCCATTTTGCAATCCTGCCCGTTGCGTTGCTATTGTTTATAATATCGTTGAGAGGTACTTCGGAGGCCACCGTTATGGAACACTCTTGAAAGTAGTGTCACAGCTTCCGGGATGCCATGAACACCGCATACGCTATCTTTTGATAATGTGGGTACCGGGACTTGCATGGAGTTAAGACAGTGGATACGTAGTACACTGGTTTTTGAAGAGGGAATCTGTGCCCTTCAATTTCTCGTTCGACGACGAGTACCGCGCTGACAACTTGATGTGTTGCTGCGATATATAATAACATAGGTTCGCCCAGGTTGGGCGCTGCCAGGACCAGATTTGTTGCCAGTATGGCCTTGATTTCTTTGAGTCCGGCCGTGGCGGCATCCGTCCATTCGAAGTGTTCGGTGCGCCGGAGGAGGAGATAGAGGGGCAGAGCCTTTTCTCCCAAACGGGAGATGAAGCGGCTTAGAGCCGCTACACACCCAGTTAGTTTTTGTATTTGCTTGAGGTCTTTTGGGATATCCAATTGTGACAGAGCTCGGATCTTGGCTGGGTTTGCTTCAATTCCTCTACCGGATACAATGAAGCCCAAAAGCTTTCCGGCTGGTACTCCGAAGACACACTTTTCCGGGTTGAGCTTAATGTCATATGCTCGGAGGTTGTCAAATGTCACCCTCAAGTCGTCTACTAGAGTTTTGACGTGTTTGGTCTTGACGACCACATCGTCTACGTATGCCTCTACTGTTTTGCCTATCTGGGTAGCCAGACATGTCTGAATCATGCGCTGATATGTTGCGCTAGTGTTTTTGAGCCCGAAGGGCATTGTGTTGAAGCAGAATGGCCCATATGGAGTAATGAATGCCGTTGCAGCCTGGTCTTTTTCCGCCATCTTGATTTGATGGTATCCGAAGTATGCATCGAGGAAGCACAATGAATCGTGCCCTGCGGTAGCATTGATGATTTGGTCGATGCAAGGGAGAGGGAAAGGGTCCTTTGGACAGGCCTTGTTAAGGTCTTTGAACTCGACGCAGAGGTGCCAGGATTTGTCCTTTTTTGGTACCATTACCAGGTTGGCTAACCAGTCCGGATGTTTGATATCTCTGATGAATCCGGCTTCTAAGAGTTTGGCTAGCTCCTCTCCCATTGCCTGTCTTTTGGGTTCGGAAAATCGCCGAAGAGCTTGTTTGACTGGCTTGAATCCTTTTAGGATATTTAGGCTGTGCTCTGCCAGCCTGCGTGGGATTCCTGGCATGTCTGAAGGGTGCCAGGCAAAAATGTCCCAATTTTCCCGAAGGAATTCTCGTAGTGCGGCTTCTACATCAGGATTTAATTGTGCCCCAATGGATGCCGTCTTTGTGGGGTCCGTTGGATGGACCTGAAATTTGACTATTTCGTCTGCTGGTTTAAAAGAGGTGGACTTGGACCTCTTATCGAGTATCACATCGTCCCTATCCATCGTGGAGCGCAGCGTAGTTAATTCCTCTGCCGCTAGGGCTTTGGATAATGCCTCTAGGGCCAGTGCGGCTGTCTTATTTTCAGCGCGGAGTGCTGTATCTGGATCACTGGCGAGAGTGATTATTCCATTGGGTCCGGGCATTTTGAGCTTCATGTACCCGTAATGGGGTATAGCTTGGAAGATTGTGAATGCCTCTCGCCCTAACAAAGCGTGATATCCGCTGCCGAATGGGGCCACTTGGAACGTGACCTCTTCGGACCTATAATTGTCCGGCGAGCCGAACACTACATCTAGTGTGATTTTTCCTGTGCAGCATACTTCTCGACTAGGGATTATTCCCCTGAAGGTTGTGCTGCTTCGCTCAATGCGGCTCCAGTCAATTTCCATTTTTTGAAGGGTTTCCTCGTAGATGAGGTTTAATCCGCTGCCGCCATCCATGAGTACCTTGGTAAGACGAAAGCCGTCCACTATCGGACTGAGGACCAATGCGGCTGGTGCTCTAGCTGTTCGGAATTTAGGTTCGTCGCTGGTATTGAAGGTGATAGCCGTGTCGCTCCATGGATTTGTTGTTGCTACTTGGTAGACTTGGGCAAGACTGTGGATTGTTCGTTTCCGCATGTTATTTGATGCAAAAGTCTCGAAGACTGTTAATACCGTACTGGTGCTGCTGGGCTGGTTGCCCGGGGCTAAAAAGCCTTCGCCACTTTTGGCCACCTGCCGTAATATCCAACATGCTCGAAGGCTATGTGTTGGAGTGGCGCCCTCCGTACTATGGATTTTGCAGGCTCCATTGCGCCATCCCTCCAGTACGGTTCCGTACCCTTTATGGGGTTTTTGCTTTTTGCTTTTTAACCCAGGTGCTTGAGTATGACGCACCCTTTTATTTCGGACCGGGGTTGTATTGAGGGCCGGATTGTCCCAAAACCTAGTTTCGGTTTTCCAGGCACTTTCCATCGCGCAGTATTTTTGTACAATGGTCGCTAGGTCGGTGAAGCGTGTAACTTCTCGATGACTGATGGCGTTTATGATTCCCTTGTCCGTGCAATTGTTGCAGAAGATTGAAATTGCGCTTTCTTCACGGTAGTCCTTTATCCTGTCCATAACCAGGAGGAATCTAGCCCAGTAATGACGTACTGTTTCATCGGGCTCTTGCCGTATTTGAGATAGATCGCTTATGTTTGGGTGGGCGGGTGGAATCAAGTTCGGAACCCCGCCCAATCTGAGGCTCAAAGGCCAAGAAGCTTCTGGATTCGGAAGCTTGGTTTGCTGGACGCTTTCCAATGAATCTGGTCCGATGCCTGACTTTAGGTTCAATATTTGATTAGCGTCCGTCCCTCCGTGGGAATCCGGCATGGAGGGATCGGGAATCCAAACATAGTTGGTTTTCAACATAGAAGAAGAGTCGCCGCATTGTTCCTCTACCACGACAACATGGTGGGTAACCTGGGGAGAGTTAATTTCTCTCAGATCGGTTTTAAGCCCAATCTGATCGTAGTCAGTAGCGACTCCCAGGGCGGCGATGCGATCCAAGAGCTCGTTTACGGAGGAGAGCTCAATCGGATCTAGCTGCTCGGCGAATTTTGAGCTGACGTGAAGATCGCTTTTAATGACCTGAGAGGTCATTGTCGGAGCGGTGGCCGAACAGGCGGTCATAGGAAAACCGCCTAGCCGGATAGTCTGGCCGGCGGCCAAAGCTCCCTTGACGACGGTGCCGTCTTTGAAGACGGGAAAAGGCATCCTTCCTGATGGTGACGGCACAGAGGAACTCTCAATGAAAGCACCAATGTCGGTGTCAAAACCGGCGGATCTCGGGTAGGGGGCCCCGAACTGTGTGCCTAGGCGGATGGTAACAAGAGACAAGGGACATGATGTTTTACCCAGGTTCGGGCCCTCTTGATGGAGGTAAAACCCTACGTCCTGCTTGATTAATATTGATGATGTGTGTTACAAGAGTGGATCTACCACGAGATCAAGGAGGCTAAACCCTAGAAGCTAGCCTATGGTATGATTGTTGTTCGTCCTATGGACTAAAGCCATCCGGTTTATATAGACATCGGAGAGGGCTAGGGTTACACAAAGTCGGTTACAATGGTAGGAGATCTACATATCCGTATCGCCAAGCTTGCCTTCCACGCCAAGGAAAGTCCCATCCGGACACGGGACGAAGTCTTCAATCTTGTATCTTCATAGTCTTGGAGTCCGGTCGATGATGATAGTTCGGCTATCCGGACACCCCCTAGTCCGGGACTCCCTCAGGCGGGATTGCGGGACAGACGAAGGAGGGGGAAGAAGCCCATCCCCCATCCCCGAAGAGGGAGGCGCCCCAGAGACCGGGCCGGGCGGCCGACACGCCGGCCCTGCGAAGGACCGGGGCGGCGGACGAGATCCAGCACCGACCCCAGCCGGGCGAGGAGGAGGGGGGAAACGCGACGTAGCAGACGAACCACGCCCTACGCCCGGAGCAGGCAAGGAGGCAGATGAAGAAGAACCCCCACCGCCGGAGGCCGCCGCCACCTCCCACGGGTCCAGCGTCGGAGAGAGGGAAGGGCCAGATCCAGATCCCTGCGGACCAGATCCAGGCACGCGCTCCCTCTCCGAGCACTGTAGCCACTCCAGACCCGAAGCCCAGGCCGCGCGATCACGAGCCACCTACTCGTGAGCCGCCTGCTCCGCCTCCAGCTTGGAGCGGAGCGAAGCCTCGAGCTCCAGATCCATCACGGAGGCAGGGGAGTCCTCACGGTGGCGCTTGCTGCCCGAGACCGCCTCGCAGGAAGAGCCCCGTGACTTATCCATGGTGAGCACCGCAGCGAAAGGAAGGAGAAGGGGTGGCGGAGGTCTAGATCTGACAAGGCGACGAATGGGGAGACGGTGACGGCGCAGATCAGAAGAAGAAGCCGGAAACCCTAGCAGAGGGGGAGACGAGCCGCGGGGTACCCAGATATAGCCCGACCGAGCCGTGCCCACCTGGGCCCGATGTGTCGGGTGGGCCGAAGGGGGATGGGGGACAGGATCCAAGCCGACGGGCCTAACTGGGCCGGAAGAGACAAGAGGGGGGAAATCAGTCACTCACGAGAGAGGGGGAGGAGGGGTAGGCCCGCTAGGCAGCGACGGAGCGAGAGGCCCAACAAGCCCACGAAGGGGCTCGGCCCATGGCCCGTAGGCCACCGAGGCGAAAGCGAGATCTAGGGCACACGACGCCAGCGCCACCAGCGGCCCCGCCGTTACCGCCACCGGCGACGCGGCCGCCGAGGAGGAAACAGGAGAGAGGGATGGGGATGGGGAGCCTCCAAGCTCAACAGGAGCAGAGCCCAGGATACCAGGACCAGGGGAAGCAACGAGAAACTTACCGGACTTGCGCCGTCGGCGAGAAACCCGGATCCAGCCATCCGCCGCCGAAGCCGCCGCCACCGACCGGCCCCGTCCCCCAGGCGCAAACTTACGGGAGCGGGGAGCGGCGAGGGGCTGCGCCACCCCCCAAGGCAGGGCGCAAGGCAACGGGGGGAAGAGGTATCCGACCGCGACTCAACCTCATCGGACACAAGAGCCCAGAAACGAGATCCAAGCACAGGCAGTGGAGAAGGCGGAGGGGAGAGCACCACCGGCGAGGAGGCAGGAGAGGGGAGGGAGTGGGACCGGCGAGAGGAGAGGATGAAGGCCGGACCCCGACTGGGGAGCAGGGGAGGGGGACTGGGCGGCTAGGGCGAGAGGAGGGGAGGGCGAGGGATAAGCAGGCTAAGAACTAGAAACATATCATATCCGGTTGTCCATGTATTTCAAATTCTCGGTTCATGTGTTCATGTCTGGTTTATAATTATAACCATTGATCACATCCTGCTGACATGTGTGTTCGCTAGAACAGTTTGGAGAACTCTGTGCTCGGCCCTGGGCAAGCCGCAGTGGTCCCCAACGGCCCAAGACAACCTAAAGGATTGGTGTGTTGCGCGAACGTCAAGTGTTCGCAAGCCGAAGGAGATACGGGCACTCCTCACCCTAGGGCTTTGGGAGTTGTGGAAGCATAGGAATGCAATTGTGTTCGATGGCGCTGTGTCATCCCTACAGCAGGTAGTTGGGCGCATCGTCACGGAAGGCAAGGCTTGGCAGCAGGCGAGTTTATTGAAGGGCGAAGTAGATAACATGTTTGATCTTCTGGTAGGGTGGGTAGGGAGTGAGTAGTCCCGACTGCCACGTTTGTAGGTGGAGCGGTGGATTGTACATTATGAGCGGGAGTTACTGTAGCGTTTAAAACTCTGTAACATCCATGGTGGTTTGGGCTCTTCCCCCACTCTTCTATAAAAGATGATACGCACATTCGTGCGTATTCGAAAATATAATTATGTGGCTGAAGAAACCTGTGTTCATCGAGTGGCGTGAAGGCGCTTAATCAGTACTAGTATCCTATTACTTTGATGTCAACTTATGCCCATGTATTTAATTTTTTTGATTCACGTGTTCATGTCTATATGGAATACTAATATACCAACATGATGCATATGAGAGTAATTTATAATATTATCATAGTGCATACTATCTCGGTCCTGGTTTATAAGTCCCCTTTGTTTTTGTGCCAAATTTTCACTAGAGAGTTAACTAATAAAATACTAATGCATGTTATCCAAAATTATATCGTTGGATTCGTATTTAAACATAGTTTTTAATTATATTATTTGTTGTGACATACATTAACATTTTGTTAGGGTCAAAATATGACACATAATACAAAGAAGGCTAATAAACCAGGACAGGGGTAGTAGTATCATAGTGTAATATCATAGATAATCATATTTATTGTCATGCATGACACAAAGTACCATAGCATTTAACATGATATGATATCTACTTATATTACTCTAATCCTCTATCTCTTCTTTAATTCTCTGCCACATCAGCATGTTTGCTATTTCCGAGTGCATGGTACCAGCTAAGATACTACCACTCTGGCCAGCCTAAGTACACATGTTGCATTATTGCCAGAATAACCCGTATGCCCCGTTCCTGGCCATCACTGCTTGGTATCCACACGTGATTCACCGTAGAATTGACCGTGCTGATTGTATTTGTATCCATAGCTAGAGCGTAGATGACAATTTCATCTATGCGTAGACTCACTTTGGTTTAGTTAAATGTGCGTGACTATTGTTTTCTTTCAAAAGTGCTAGAAATCTGACATCGAATTTTTAAGCATGGTAAATCGAGCATTTCTTGATGCCAAATTACGTGTTGCGAGCATTACAATTTTCTTCAGCAAGCATGGAAAATCCTGATATCCTGACATTTGTCAGGATTTTGCCATGCTTGTTGAAGGGAATTGCCAAGCTCGTGACACGTAGTTTGTCACAAAAAAGCATATTTACCATGTTTAAGAATTGGATCCTTTTATCTTGCGATCGTTCACTGCAAGGGGGTGGCATTTGTGAATGTTCTAAAAAATAGGTCATGTTGTTCTGAAGAAACTGCTACTTCCTTACAAGTAAAACGGCTAGGGTAAACGTTTGAAATGCCATGCTATCCTAGCAAACGGTCGCCAGTTAGCTTTTTCGTAAAATTTGGCGTCATCTTTATATTGTGGTCCTTTCTTTAGTTGGATGTACGTGACTATATAATTGAACTTCAGTCCATGTTCTGTTTGCACAGAGTGTTTCTATGCTGGCCGAGACAATTTAATGGAAATGCTAATTAGCAAACATCGCTAGGAAATTGAATGTTTTGATGACAATTTTATTATGGTAAGGATGGCAATTTTAGTTTACAAGCACGACAAATTATGAGCAAAAAATAAACTGAATTAGATTTGTCATGTTCAATCATCCTCGACAAACATAAATTGTCATGCAAATCATTTGTATTTGCCATACTTCTCAGCTGGCGTTAGTTGGCTAAAAGGGACCTAATTTAACACGTTTTCCCTGCAAAAGGAAGAGGTCAACACGTTTTTTTAGCGGGTCAACACCTTTTTTAAGCCCAAAACCTAAAAAGTGCACGCGCACTATCTAGAGAGAACGAGCGGCCAAATGAGAGCCGCTCGATCTCGTTTCGATCGACGGCGCGCGATGTCCAGGTGTTCCCTGGTCGGGTGGTGGAGCCGCGCCGCTCGGACCGCGCGTGGACCGGTCGCCTGGTCCGATTGAGCCGCGCCGCGCGAGATAAACTTCCCGACGGACCCACACGTCATAGAGGATTAGGCAGTTCCCCAGCGTGATAGCCGTCGTGCGTAGTGGGCGGCGGTTTCGAATTTCGTGCCATTACCCCCGTCCACCCCGCACCTGTCGCCGCCTATTCCTCCTCTTCCCCCTGCTCTCGCCGCTGGTTGGTGCTCGGAGGAGGCTCCAAATCCGCCGCTGGTTGTGGTCGGCGGCGGGGCGCGCCGCGAGGGTCATTGTTCGCGGCGGCAGAGGTACTGCTCCTACCACGCGTTCCCCGGTACTCGTCCCCGTCCTTTCCTTTTTCCCGGTGAGGTCGCACATTTTCCGATGAGGTCAAAGTAGAGGTCGAACTCGAGGTCGCGGTCGGGAGTAGGGAGGTCGAACTCATTTTCCGGCGAGGTTGAGGTCACCCCCGCGGACTACTTCGTTTGGGAAACCGCCGGATTGGTAGGGACAGGCTAGGGTCGTGCTCATCCCATCGTTTTTGCGTTGCAATAGGGGGAGAGTTCGTGTATATACGTACGGGATGAGTGGTTCAGGGAGGATGATTGGTTAGTGGCCATAGAGGTTCGTCTGTGGATTGTAGCCTCACGGTGGATCTGGTGTTTTTGATGAGTGTTTTCCCCCGCGGTGTGCAACTATGTTGCCCCTTGCGTGCAAATTAGGAGCAGTAGTAGATAATTTTTGAGACAATATAGCCAATGTGTCAGCCTTGTGGTGGTTCTCTTGGGTCATGTGTTTTTCCATGCTGTGTGCAATTGGGGACCATTTTTTGTGCAAATCAGTACCTATGCTTGCCAATTTCCCAACATTAACTAGCCAAGCTGCTGTGTGTTTTCGTGTGTTTTCCCGCTGTTGTGTGCAACTAGGAACCCTTGTTTGCAATTTAGCACCAAGGCTTGCCATTTTTTGCAATATAGTGTACCCAATCTGTCAGCCTTGTGGTGGATGTGGTGGTCCACGTGTTTTTCTATTCTGCTGTGTGCAAATAGATATCATCACTTGTGCAAATTAGTACTCCCTTGACGGCACGGGGGTGGCTGGCCAGGGTCAACGTGTAGTTGGCCAGGGTACGCGGTAGTCGTTAGGTAGAAGGGATGCATGTCCATGACGCCCGTTGCGATTTTAGGGCGATTTGTCTGTTTAGTTCATTTTTTGTTCAATTTTGCAGAGGTTTGAGATCTGTTCATGATTCTTAGTCATTCTGCAAGTTGTATTAGATGCGCGCAATGTAGTGTGCAATGCATTGGCTGATTTTCCCTGACCCTGAAAGTTCATGATTCAGTAATTTAAGTGGTTAGTTGCACAAAATTCTGCTCAGTTGGCTGCGTCCATATAGTACGTGGCTGTCCATATGCTCCGCAGTTGCAGCAGTTGTTTTGGTCAGTTGGCTCACTGTTTGTACTAGTTGGTTGTCTATATGGTGTTCAGTTGCACAAGTTGCCTGCTTAGTTGGCTGCATCACTTTTACTAGTTGGCTGTTCATATGTTATACACTTTGTGGTAGTTGCTCTACTTAATTGGCTTTGCTGTTTCCCCCCTCTGTTGTGTGCAACTAGGGACTCTTGTTTGTGCAATTTAGCACCAATGCTTGCCAGTTTTCCAGTATAGTCTACCCTATCCACCAGCATTGTGGTGGCTGTGGTGGTTCATGTGCTTTCTCCTGCTTTGTGCAACTAGGGGCCCCTTGATTATGCAAATTAGTACCAATGCTTGCCAATTTTCCAATTTATTTTTTCTCAATGTGCAAGTCTTTGTTGTCGATGTGGTTGTTTTCATGCGTTTCCCCTCATGTGCAACTAGGAACGCTTATTTTTGCAAATTAGCACTGAATGGTTGCTAATTTTTCAATATGATATGCCCAATTGTTTTGCTGGATTTTTTGCTTTGCATTTTTTGCTTGTTCCAGTTTGCACAAGTTATCTTACTGAGCTTGTTGCCTTTAGTTAACTATTTTCTGCCTAGTTATTACTTGTCACAGTTGGCAAGTAATACCTAGGCAGAAAATAGTTAGTTGGCTTATATGTTGTCCAGTTTGCACAAGGTTTACTGCCGAGTTGGCTGCATCATTGTAGTAGTTGGTTGTCCACATATATTTTTTTTGGTTTTTTGCATTTTGTGTCCTGCTTATGTGTAGGTGTCTGCAGGTCAAAGCAACCTTCTATGATTTCCCTAGTTTGTTTCCGCATCTTCTAACTATGTTTGCTTTTGTTGTATTTCCTCCCATAGGGCAAAAATGGTTATAATAGGAGGAGATGCGGATGGCAATGAAGAAGATGTATTTTTTTCACTTTTTTGTGTTTTTGAGTTGTTTTCAACTTATGCACGTATGCTAATGTCCTTTTTTTCATGTTTTCTTTTTGGGTTGCTTAATCAGCGTTCTGGAAGTCAGTCGCTTCGCCGGAGGTCGAAGCATCCTGCTAATCGCTAGCCACGACCTGCACTGAGTGTTGAGCAGGGAGAGGATGTTGAGGTAAGTGGCATGCTGATGACACAAGCCCATTTTTTCGGTTTTGTTTGGGTCATACAATTTTTTTTATTTTTTCCCATGCTCATGTTTTTTATTTTTTCTTAAGATGATGAGCAGTTCCGCGTTGTAAAGCGGCCTAGACGTGCAACAGTTGGAAAGGGAGTTGAGTCATCTTCTAGGGTAAGTAAATTTCTCGAATATAAGTGTTTCTCGCTTTTCTAGACGCTGGTGAAATTATGCAGCAGTTCTCACCACCATTTTTGTTTTTAGTTTGTCAATAACAACCTTGTAGTTGACATCTCTAGTCATCTTGATCTAAATACAGTTGACATTAGTTGGCATCTTGTAGTTGACAAGTTGGCTTCTTTATAGTTGACATCACTGGTCATTTTTTTGTGCAGGCAGCAGTTGCTGGAGGAGCTGTCGCATCTTCCGCAACAGATGCTGAGGTATGTGTTTTTGTGTGTGTTTATGAGCTATTTGAACAGTTCCTTGCAAACCTTTTTTTAGTTGCTGTTATCTTGTTGCAATATCATTTCTTATTGTTGCACATCCGTTAGAACTTTTTGTAGTTGCCAGGTATCGTATATTTTCTTAGTTTTTTTGAAGGTCGCACACTGGCAGTTTTTCAGTTGGCCTCATGATCTTT
The DNA here is from genome assembly GCF_002162155.2 of Triticum dicoccoides. Classification (NCBI taxonomy): domain Eukaryota; kingdom Viridiplantae; phylum Streptophyta; class Magnoliopsida; order Poales; family Poaceae; genus Triticum; species Triticum dicoccoides. The sequence continues at coordinate 751,373,338 of NC_041393.1, read as the reverse complement.
ATTAGTTGCACAAATACATCATATTAGTTGGCATGATCCATTTTATGAATATATAGCTTTTTCCAATACTGATCCAAATGATGATTATCAGATTTTTTTTCATTCTTATTTTTTCTCTTGTTTTTAATGTTTCCTTCATGTTTTTATATTCTCATCAACAGGCCAGCGGTGAAGGAGTTGAGGTGGCTGCAGGGGAAGATGTGGAGCGACCATCACAAGCGGGCAGGATAAGGGCATCACCAGCGCGGTTTGCAAATTTCAACGCCTCTCTAACCCCACCACAGAAGTCAGAGCTAGTTTCGAGGTTGTTCGGGGGGCTATTGAACTTGTCAGACACACTTCCAGCGGACCTCACTAAGTTCCTGGTGTAGTCCTACCACCCACAGACCTCTGAAATGGTTTTTCCAGGAAGGGGAAGGATCCGTGTCGATGCTGTCAGTGTTCAAAGGGTATTTGATCTTCCTAACAGGGGTCTAAAAGTCTATTACAAAGTTGACAAGGATACAACTAGGAGATTCAGAGAGACCTTCAACATAACTGGAACTTCTCATCCCCAGATCAATACATGGACCACGACGATTAAGGATATGGGGGGAAGAACATATGACACATTCTTTATGGTCTGGCTTGCGGTTGCCTTCAGCACTTTCTTAGCACCAACCACAGCCTTGAAGCTCAGTCCAAAGTGCCACGGACTCGTGCTAGATCATGAAAACCTCAAAAACACAAACGTCTGCCTTTTTGTAGCAGAACACATTAACGAAGCTTTCCGGAACATGGACCCGGAGAAGCAAACTGTCTACTGCTGCTTGTATCACTTGATGGTTAGTAAAAACGACCACTTCCATCTGTTCTTGTTCTTTTTGTGCAGTTATAGTTTGCTGAAATACTCATAATAATAACTGAACTTGGCTTTTCTTTTTGTTGGGTCTGGTGAAGATACTATACCTTGATGCGCTTGTCCATGCCATCCTAGTAAGCAACTGCGCGATACGATCGAATGCATGGGATAGTACTCTAATTGCCAAGGTGATCAAGAAGGATACTATCTCTCCTGGTGTGTTCGGCAAATTACAAGTGAGTTCTCTTTGTTTTTTCCAACAGTTTCTTCTTTTTATGTTCTTTTGATGTCTGGTCACTTTTTTTGGAAATTGCACAAAAACTGTCATCAGTTGGCACAACAATGCATGTAGTTGCACAGCTTGTAGCTTTAAGTTTGGCATCTGCACACATGTTCATTTTAAATTGGCACACCATCTTTTTTAAGTTGCACAGATTTACTAATCTTGCTGCATAGATGTGTGGCATCAGTTGGTAGAACCTTTTTTCCAGGTGCCATGTGGGTTGCACAGTTTTTGTGTCTTTGTTCAGTTGCATATATGTATAGTCGAATTGTCTACCCCAGTATCTTGTTGTAGTTGCACAGGTTATAATGTTTGGTTTCTTTCAACACACAAATCTATTTTGACAACCTTGTTCTTTTCTTTTTCTCTTTTTTTACATCAGCATAAAGAGGCGCATAGAGGCACGGAGCAGACATCACTGTTTGGTGGAATTTTGCAAGCTGAAGCATTCGTGGCATCCAAGTTACCAATAACCTACAATCCGCAGGTTAGTGTTTTGCATACAGAAATTTGTACCACTTACCAACATTTTCTTTTGGCTGGGATGTATGTTCAGTTGGACATGTATAACTTTTATAGTTGCGAGAATACATGATTCAGTTGGCTGTGATGTATGTTCAGTTGCACATATAAGCTTTTGTAGTTGCATATGTTCTTTTGGACAGTCAAAGTGTTCGTTACAACCATTGACATCAACTTGGCAGAATGCATGTTTTTAGTATGTGCCACACTGCATGTGTAGTTGGCTAGAATCATGTTTTTAGTTGGATAGAAAGTGTGTATTAGTCGGTTTTTGCTTATCACATCATGGTCAGTTACAGACATTTTACTTTTTTTTTCTAAATGAATCAGTACTAAATCTTTTTTTGTGTTGATGCAGAAAAAGGCAAAGATTGCGAAAGTGGTCAATGACCTATGCAAGGCTGTAACTGAACATGTTGGCACCTTCATTGAAGCAGTTGCCAAGATCGATGACGAGGAACCGGATATTGATCCTTACGTACAGTAGCCATCAATGCAAACCGGGGCGTCACGCCGTGCTCCAAAAAGAATGAGACGGGGGTCAACTATACAAGAAGAAGAAGAGTTTGTTGAGGATGAGTCAGAAGAAGATGAGGAAATGGAAGCAGCGATAGATGTTGACGATGACGGGGACACAGACGCGGATGAATCAGAGGAAGACAAGGATGAGGATGACAATGAAGAAGATGCAGAGGAGGAGGAGGAGGAAGAGGAGGAGGAGGAGGAGGAGGACAAACAAGAAGAGGACAAAGTAGAGGAGGAGGAGGAGGAGGAAGAAGATAGTGAGGCAGAGGAGGAGGAAGAAGAAGGTGATGCCGAAGAGGGGGACGACAACAAAGATGCAGCAGTTGATGGTAGTGAGAGGGGAGAAGACAAAGGCGCAGCAGTTGATGGCAGTGAGAGGGAAGAAGATGACGATGAAGAAGACGAGGATGGTTATGGTGATGATAAAGGGGGATCCAATGGAGGCAGCGACAACAGCGATGATGATGATGATGACAACGCCCCTGGTTCTGCTGGTACAAGCGGCAACACATCCAGGAGGACTAGCACTTCTGCCACTCCTGCCAGCAACAACAATTCATTGAGTAGCAGGAGCACACTATAGATGTTAATTGACAAAACTTGCTGGAAAGACAAGGATTTGCCGAAGTCAAAGAAAAATGACGAAGCAGAGTCCCAGGGCAGCATTGATATGTTCAAGCTCTACAACTTGAAGCCAGCTTTGCCAACCACCTTTCCTGTGCCATATTTTAGCGACCAAGATATGTGTGAAAAGATCAATTTTGCCATTGACAAGAGCCTGTTCTTATCAAGTGTTGTTGAAAAGAATCAAATTGACATGGAGGAAGCAGGAAAGGGTCTTGACTGGGTTCATTCAAAGGAAAAATACAAGGAATATTTGAAGCAGCTTCCAGACCTAAGCTCCGGCAAGAGCAAGGCAGCATCCATGGCAAACCCTCATGTGGTCCAGAAGCGTAAAGCAGTTTTAATGAAGAAGAATCTCAGTTGCCTGAAACCAAGGAGAAGATGGTGAGTGCAGATGCTGAAGTAAATATGGTCAAGGAAGCTGTGCTTCAAACTGATATGCCAACTGTAGTGAGCAGAGAGCCAACCACCATCACAGGAGTTCAACAGATCAAGGGGAAGACTCCCCTTTCAACAGTCCCACCAAAACCACCTAAGCAGCAAAAGATTGTCAAGTTTGCCAGGGGCACAAAGGGGGAACAGGCCACAAAAGGTTTGGGGTTCAGAGACGAGAGAGAACTGCGAGCCGCAGCCATTGATGCAGGGATGCCAAGTTCTGCTAGGTTGCTGCCAACTCAGACTGGAAAGATGCCAAATACAGATACCAGTGTGCCAACTGATGTGTCAGCTAGCAGCGTGGTCATAGTCAAACCACCACAACTGCTCAGGAAGGCACCACTGCAAATGCAAGCCCCAAGGTGCCTACTCATAGAGATGCTTCAATGACAAACACAAAAGGAGGTGATCCTACTACCAAATTGCTGTCCCCAAGAGCCAGCACACAGCAGCCAAGCAAGCCTGCATCACCAAGAGCTGACTCTCAGCAACCATTAACACAGGAGGAGGTGTTCAAGATTATAAGTAGGTGCAAGCCTCCAAGGCCGCCAACTACAACACTATCGCAAACCAAGTCAGTGAATGATGCACCCGTGTTTGTGCCGCAAGGAGATGCCCTGGTCCTTGAACCCATACGAAGATCAAAGTCTTATCATGGTGACGGGTTCTGTGATGCACCATCTTTTGACCTCGGCATAGATGGTCATGCTCCAGCACTTGCTCCAGCAGCAGAAACAGCGAAAGACGGTGTGATTAGTATTGATGAGTGTGAGTTGGACCCAGCAGCTGTGAATGAAGGATGCGCTGCTGCTGATGCTGGCAAGGCAATAGCTCAAGAGCTAGATGTTGGATCACCAGAGAATTGCCACACCCCGATATGCACAGAACCAGAAGCTGGCACGAGCAGTTCTTCGGGACCACCTATTGCACGAAGACAGAGGAGGGTAATAAGGCCCGCAGCATCTCAAAGGTCTCCATTCATTGACTACAACAAGAAGAAGTCTTTTAGCTCCAATGAGTCAGTGAACAAGCTTTACGCTGCCCTCTTGTATTGGGTCAGGCATCACGAAGGAGCAAATGATGAAGCTACCAGGTAAACTAACTCCCCACAGCCTACATACATATCTTTTTCAGTTGCACAGGACCAACCACTTAGTTGCACAGAAAGCATAGCATGTTGCACAAAACAGGGCTTTTAGTTGCACACTGTTCTGTTTTTCAATTTCATGCACATTTTTTTGCTGCTGTGACCCTTCGAGCTAACTTATCTTTTTGTTGCTTTCAAAAAAATTCAGCCCTAAGATAATCGGGTATGGTGATTTCTACATTTCTTTAAAGGAGTTAGTTGATTCGATGAAGCAAATGGCTGTCAAAAATTGTTATTGAGACTGGAATCTTACACATGATGGAGAGCTTACCAAAAGGGTCAAAGAAGGTTGTTATGCCACTGAGGTTTTCGGTAAGTTTTTCCAAAACCTTCCTTACCCTTATCTTTGTTTTGTAGCACTTTTTTGTTGACCAATTGAGCCATGCTTTATAATCTCTTCAGATGAATTTACAGCAAGGTATCCACAACGTGAATGAGATAAACAAGAAGTTTGACTACAAGAACCGTCTCGACAAGAAGGACTTGCTGAGTGCTGTGCCCACATGATCCATCTCTTTTTGTTGACACCCACAGCATGTTCAGTTGCACATGGCACATCTGTTAGTTGGCACATACTTGTTGCAACCTGTTTTTAACTTGACCAAGTCTTTTACTGTTTTTTCTTAGCTACAGCCTGTATCTGTGTCTGAAATCATTCACGCTTGCAGGTCATGCTGCCAGTGCTCGAGTGCGCTGATGTAACCGATAAGGAGGGAGGGAGGCATTATTGGGTCTTCAATGTCAACTTGAGGGACGGACGCTTTGAAGTTCTTGATTCAAGCAGGACGCTAGATGACATTGAGCTGATGACCACCGCCTCTACCATCGCGGGGGCAGTACGCCAGCTATGGAGGAAGCATTACCCAAAGTTTAGCATCGAGCACTTCCATATTATTGATATTGACGTACCGAAGCAGATTGGCAAGTAAGACAATAAGCATGGCTCTCTTCTCAATTTCTTACCATCATCTTGTAGTTTTTAAATTTTTCTACATGTGCAATCTTTAGTTTTTTAAGACACAGTACTAGTCTGCAATCTGTTTATCATTTTTATGAGTTTCTAATGGATTATCTAGCCAGTTGCAGAGTGGCACATAAGTAGTTGCACAGTGGCACATAAGCAGTTGCACAGTAGAACATAAGCAGTTGCACAGAGTGCATTATCTTTATTTGTTTTAATTTTATGTGACAAATTTTCTTTTCTTGCCCATCGCAGTAACGAGTGTGGGCTGTTCGCACTGCTTAACGCCACCGAGTGGAACGGTAGCCAATTGCCCAACTACAAACCCAAGGAAGTACTCAACATCAGGAAGAAGCTGGCATATGACTGGGTCACCAGCGTGCACAACACCACCCCGTGGAGGAAGTTGCTGAGATACGACAAGGACTAGGTCAGTACTCTTTTTCTTTCTCTGCTCCATGGAGGTAGTTGTTGGTTTGCACAATTTTTAAGCAGATTTTGTAGTTGCACACTAGTAGCAATTTCGTTTGCAAGTCAATATCATCACTTTTGTTGATACATTAGGAGCACTGGACATACAATTGTTCAACAACTAAACATTTAACCAGTTGCCAACAAAGGCACAAATAGCAACCTTTTTTACACAGTACATGAACTAATTCAAGGAGCATAAATTAGATAAAGAGAAATCATAGATGCTGAATGTGTCCACTTGGTCCCAATATTGCTAAAAACATCATTCTTTTCCTTTTTTGTCTCAAAGTTACAAACAATGAAACAGAATCACAGTAGCCTGAGTGGACACACACCAGCAGTGTGCTCTGTAGATTGGCACTGGCTGCATTTGTTTTTCTTCTTTGGGTGTAGCTCCAGTGCCGATTTGTATCGTCAACTTTTTGCCCTACCCTTTGTAGTAGACCTTGGAGAATCCCTGGGCACAAAATCATCAGAAGCTTGTGCAGGGGATGCAACCTCCAACGGGGCAGTAGGACCATCATGATCACCTGTGTGATAATCATATAAAAAATTTAGTACTTTTTTGTTGTGCAACCAACACTGATGTTCTCTGCAACCACACAGCCCATGCTGTGCAACTAACTGGTTGCTGTGTGCAAGTTAAGTTGAAAAAAACACCTATAGTAGCACGACCCGTCATGGTACTTGGATTGTAATCGCTTATGGGCAGAACAGGACTAACAAGTTAGATTTTTACCTTGATCCTCAAACTAACACAGCGCACGCAACTAGGCAGCATGTTCTGTGCAACTGGGCAGTATGATATGTGCAACTGAAGTCACACACCCTAGTTTTGTTGGGAGTTGGGGAAGGTATTTTTACCTGGGTGATGAGCCCCTTGAGTCCTGCCTGTAGGTCCATTGGGAGTAGCACGCAGGGCACTGCTAGTTGGGCCAGGCGGGGGAGGAGGTCTTTAAGGGTTGGCATCACCTATAGCCAGAACAGGACAAACAATTTAGTTGTGTTATCTTTGATGCTCGAACTAACACAGCGTGCGCAACTAGGTAGCCTGTTTTCTGTGCAAGTGAGCACCATGATGTGTGCAACTGGAGTTACAGACCTAGTTTGATGGGGAGTTGGGGCAGGTAATTACCTGGACGATGAGGCCCCTGAGTGCTGCCTATAGGGACAGGAGGTGGAGGATGTCCTTGAGGGTTGACATCATCTATATCCAGAACAGGAAAAACAAGTTAGTTGTGTTATCTCGATGCTTGAACTAACACAGCATGCGCAACTAGGCAGCCTGTTTCTGTGCAACTGGCCACTATGATGTGTGCAACTGGGCACAATGATGTGTGCAACTGAAGTTACACACCTAGTTAGATCAGGAGTTGGGGCAGGTAATTACCTGGATAATGAGCCCCCTGATTGTTGCCTGGAGGTGGAGGAGGTCCTCGAGGGTTGCCATCATCTGATGGCCCCGTGGCAGTAGTCGGTTTTTTCTTTTTCTTGGACTTGTTCAGGTGTCCGATCTCGGTACGTGTTGCGTGCATATGCTTGTATACAATAGCTTGTGCTGGATCAGAACCACTCGCAAACTTTGCTAGTTTCCGAAAATCATATATCATGTTCGTCTCCCTTATCTGCTTCTTTGACTGAGGAGGCATTTCTTCCGGTTGCTCATAACCAGTCCCTGGCGCACTAGGTACAGCAGTAGGTGTCCACCGTCTTAGCAGGTACCTTTCCGGTATGACATCAACTCCAATATGGGTGAACACCTTGAGGATGTGGCAACAGAGGATGCCGTCCTTGTCCATTTTACAGCACTCACACAAATAGGAACCCTCCTCCACCCTTGCCTGCACCAAGTAGCTTCGAGAACCATATTTGGCAACAAATTCCTGGTTCAGTCTGAGCTCAAATATATCAGCACCAACTTGGAATGCATTATAACGTCCAATCAGCTCAAACTCTTCTCTGAACTTGCGGTAAAGGTCCCTAGTATAGGTTTTGTAAGCTTGCTTCTCTATTGAGAAGTTGGACCACAACTCAATCTCAAGGTGTTCTGTCCTGTAATCATTGCAGCCTTCCTTGGCAAGGATGTGGTTCTAGATTTTTTTCATATTGCTTGATGAAGTTCAGCATTGAGTTGTGTGGGTTCACATATCTTTTCAGGACGGCGTTGAACACCTCACTACATTGTGTAGACTGTAGGAACGGGAAGAACCTGTGCTTGAAGTAGCATGGCACCCAAGTTGACCTGTATTCGTACAACTTCTCAAAGTGCGTGTGTTTCATAGCCTCGTACTTCACCATTAACCCAGCCCAATTCTGCTCAAACTCATCTATAGTGAAGCTGAAGTCAACACACTTGTTGAAATCATCAGAGAGTCCTGGATTCCGGCACAGCAGCCAACCAACTTTTTCCTGAGCCTTTTTCATGATGTGCCATCGAGAACAACGGTGCATGGTGGTTGCAAAGATGCTCTGTATTGATTTCCTCATTGCACCATCCTGATCGGTGATGAAGTTGTCAAGAGGTTTGCCATCCATAGCCTCTAGGAATGCTCCAAAGACCCAATCAAAGCTCAATGCCAACTCCTGCCTCACAAATGCGCAACCCAGCATGAAAGATTGGCCATGTCGGTTTATTCCTATGAAGGGCGCGAACGGCATATTGTACATGTTGGTCATGTAGGTGGTGTCAAACTATATGCAATCGTGGTACGCCTTCGCATAAGCTTTTCGAGCTAAGCCATCCACCCAAAATATGTTGACAACTCTGTCCTCTTCATCATATTTCACCTTATAGAAGAAGTCTGGATTAGTTTTTTGTATATCCTTGAAGTGCGCAATTCTCTCAATCAGATCACCCTCCTTTGTGTCATCTCTATGGAAACTTGTACAAAGATTTGTTATTGCCTTTGGTCCGAATGGCACCATCATCTCAGATCCATAGAACTCTGCCATTACATGCATCATACGTCCTGCATAATACAAAAACAAACAGTGTATCCTTTTTTTAGTTGCACGAATGCGCACATCCAGCTGCTCAGTAATAGGACATGTGTTGGCACAGAAGATAATCGCAGGAAATGGACACCTAGCTGCATCTTTCTTAAAACACTTTTGCACTTTTTGCATACAGGACATTGTCTATTTGCACAGTAAAGACAATCTAGTTGCACAACAAGCACCAAAAGTGAAGTCATTTCAGTTGCACACCAGTTGGACACCAGTTGCATAGTTAAGTCATTTTAGTTGCACAGTAGTACCATAACAGTTGCACACTGGACTGCCTAGAGGAAAACTTAATTCTTTAAGGGATATAGAAAAACACCACACCTGTAGTCAAGTTGCAGTTATACAAGATGCGCAGAAACTCCTTTTTATCAGGTGAGATGCCTTGGTGGGATCTCAAGTATTTGGACAATGAAGGTTTGTTCACGAGCGGATGATTGTGGTCACGAACAAAATGCGTCACCTCCCATCGCCCATCAATCAGCTTCACCAACAATTTCGCTTTGCACTGAGTCTGCTTTATTGTCTCGCGTTTGCGCTTTTTCTTCTTCTTACTAGTACCAGCCTCCTCTTCAGCAAATATTGGAGGTTCTTCTTCCATCTCCTCATCACTGTCAACAGATTTTGGATCTGTAATAGGGTCCAGGACAGGAGGAGCCTCAGCTCCTTCTTGAACTTGTTGCAACAAAACTATTGTTTTATCAATTCATTGGTGCGGGATCTCCGTCTAGATGTGTTAATCTTGATAGAGAAACCCATCCGTAGTGCGTAGCTGTTGTAGTGATCCTTAGCAATTTGAAGGCTGTCAAACCTCATGCCAACATAGGGTTCCATAGGTTGAGAACCAGCCTCATCCTCTCCTTCTTCTTCTTGCACAGCTCCGTCAACAGCCCCAGCTCCTAGCTCAGTCCTGGTTGGACCAGGAACATTTGCCTCTGTTCCCATGTCATCTAGAGTATGGCTCTTTGACTGCAAAGACACCACTACAGGGGCACCACGGGTTGATGGCTGGCCTGCCACATTGTGATGGCCCATATGGTTTCCACCATGACTTGCCTGCGTGTAGTAAACAGATCGAACATTTTCTGTCCAGTTTCCTTGTGGTATGCTGGGTTGCTGCTGATCCGTATCATGAGGAAGCTCATTGAGATCAAGCATTTTTTCCTTTTTTGGATGCTGCCACACACTCACTGCACATATAAAAAAGAAGAAAGTGATGTCATCAGTTGTTAACCATAGAAAAGAGTGTTTCAAACAACCTAAAAACTTAGTAAATAGGCAGTTGCACACCATTTTATGACAATCTTAGTTCCAAAAGCAACATGTCTGTAGCAGAATCTTTTATTATAATATGCATGCATTTTTTTTTGTTTTTGCACACAGTTGTTATGTTAGTTGCATAGTTTGCAGTAAATAGTTGGCAAGAACTTGACTTCTTTTTAGCACATAGTTTTCTGACTTTTTCCTCTGCTTTTGTTGCAATGTTCCGCAGGGTTTCCGTTGGCAAGGAGCTTATTCAGATTTTGCTGCACATAATTGGGACACAATTTGATGCTACTTTTTCAGATGCAAAATCCAGGTGAAAGAAGAAAGAAGAATTTGAGGACAAACTATAGATATATGTTTTTCGTCGCCATTTCTGTTTCTACTTCCAGTATATTTGAACATATTTTTACACTATAGCTTTTCAATAGGTGTGCTACCAGAATATATGTGTGGGACAAGCAATATATGCGTGACTACTTTAATGTGGTTTTATGGCTTCAATAACCTTGTTTATTTATCTGTTGCACATATTGCTGTAGAAGTTGTCATACTGCAGTTTTTTGGTTTTGGCTAGAATAGATCTTTGAGTTGGCCAGGATGCATATATCAGTTGGCCAGCATGCAAATTTAGTTTGACAGTCAATGTGTTCAGTTTTTGCTAGAATAGATGTTTCAATTTCCCAGGATGCATATATCAGTTGCCAGCATGCATGTTCAGTTGCATAGTCCATGTATTCAGTTGGATGGAATAGATGTTTCAATTTTCCTAGGATGCATATATCAGTTGGCCAGCATGCATGTTCAGTTGCACAACAAATGTGTTCAGTTGGCTAAAATAGATGTTTGAATTTTCATGGATCCATATATCATTTTGGCCAGGATGCATGTTCTGTTGCACATCCAATGTATTTAGCTGGCTAGAATAGACATTTCAGTTGGCCAGGATGCATATATCAGCATGCCCAGGATGCATGTTCTGTTGTACAGTCAATGTGTTTAGCTGGCTATAATAGACGTTTCAGTTGGCCAGGATGCATATATCAGTTGGCCAGCATGCATGTTCCGTTGCACAGTCAATGTTTTCAGCTGACTAGAATAGACGTTTCAGTTGGACAGGATGCATATATCCAGTTGGCAAGCATGCATGTTCAGTTGGCTAGAATCATGTATTAGTTGGCCAGAAAATATGTCTTAGTTGACTTGTTGAACACATAAAAGGGGCAGGGGAAACACTTTTGAAACAGCTTATTTAACACATCCAGGTGGGAGAAACTTGTTTGGCATGCATCAAGTAGTTTTTGGCTTGTTTAACACATCCAACAGTAACATCAAGTAGGCTAGTGTGATGTGCCAGATTCACCTCTTTTTTGAAGCAGCTTCTCCATGGATTTGTTCTAGATCCATGGAGAAGGGGGTTTACATATGCCTACATATATGCAGTAGAGGAAAGGGGGAAGTGAAGAGGGGCAGAGGGGGCTTACCTACTTGATGTTACTGCATGGTATGGCTCTGACCACCCTGCCCTTAGATCTTCTTTTTTGAAGTAGCTCCTTCTACTTTGGGGCTCCCATGGCGGCTGTGTAGGAGGAGGAAGAAGGGCTGGGGGCGATTCTGTTGGATCTCCTTCTGGCGTGCAGAAGAAGAAGAAGGCAGCATGGGAGGGGCTGTGGCGTGGGGGCGAGCGGGCGTGGGTGCGAGCTGGGGACAACTGGCCATGTGGGGCGGTTTGCGATTCTGTTGGTGGCCGCTCGATCGACCTGTTTTGGTGGCCGGTCGATCGGTCGGGTTGATGGCCCTTCCTTTTCTGTTTCGCAGGGAACGGGGGTTTCCTTTTTCAGCCGGCCGTTCGGTTGCACTAATGGGCTGCCAGCCGCCCACTAGACGCGTCCTTTTTAAGTCACCTATAAACCAAAATCAGTAATTAAGAAGCACTCTTTACAAGGGTCATTTTTCTTCCCAAGTTGCGATCACAACCTGGGAGTTTTCTCCTTTTTGTAGATGTGTTCATTTAAAATGTTTTATCTCTTAATCATTTTCCTCGACGATTCGGCGGCCTCCAGAGCCGAGACAAAACCCTAGCGGGGAGAGAAGCGACTAGCGACGGCGGCCACGATAGAAGGCGTACACACGACAACAGGTGGGACTCGCGGAGGATCGGGATCAGGTGGGTGGAGGCGGCCGAGCTGCCTGCGGCGCCTGATCAGTGATCGCCACCATCAGCAGGACTGCCGCCGCCCCCTCGGCGGTCAGCAAGCCATTGAGTGAGTGCTGTCTTGCGCTCTTCTTAATTTCGATTGCTGAATTGTTTGTTAGTTTCAGAATTGGTGTACTACGTATTGAATTGTCAATTTGATGATAAAATTCTTAAATTAAGTAATAATTACTCAGTGAGCAAGAGATCTAAGACATGGACTCCAACGCGGACCTCCATGGTGGGTTCTGCTGCTCTCCAACTCAAAGTAGACGATGAGCAAATCAAACAGCTTCCCACGGGCACGGCCATCCACTCAGACGTCTTCTCCGCCGGGGGGCACAGTTGGAGGATTGACTGCTACCCGCATGGGTCCGATAAGGACGACATGGGCGAGTTTTTCTCTATCTTCGTCAGGCACATGAGCAAAACCAGAAGAGTCAAAGCCATCATGGATGCCTTTCTGATGGATAGGAATGGCGAACCATCTGAAACGGTCACACAAAGGTCTTGTGTTCATGACTTCCCAATCAACAACGACGGTTATGATAAAAATTGCAGTGGTGATGACGATGACGATGGCGGTGACGACTGGGGGTGGAGCAAGTTCGTTGATAGAACCACTTTGGAGGAATATTACATGACAGAAGGACATGTCACATTTGGGTGCGCTGTCATGGTCTTAGATGATGGCTCTATTCCCGTGCCACCTTTAGATATCCGGATCCATCTCGGCTCCGTGCTAGATAGCAACAACGGGACTGATGTATAATTCATCATCGAAGGCGAGGTATTCCCCGTGCACCGAGTGGTCCTCGCCGCCCGTTCACTGGTGTTTAGAGAAGAGCTCTTTGGTTCCATGGCTGAGGCTACAATGAAGTCCATCACACTACACGACATCACGCCAAAGACATTCAAAGTTATGCTTCGATTTTTATACACCGATGAATTGCCTGCAGAAATCGAGCTCGGTGACTCTCCAACTGAGATGTTTCGGAATCTTCTTATTGCAGCTGATCGCTATGCACTTGACCGCTTGAAGATTATTTGTGCCAAGAAATTATGGGATAATGTATCGGCAGATACAGTTACAACTACTTTAGCTTGCGCCGAAACGTATAATTGTCCGCAATTGAAGAGCAATTGCATTGACTTTTTGTTACTGGAGGAAAATTTCAAGGAGGCAGTGCTCACTGAAGGTTTTGCATTGTTGGTTTTGAAATTCCCATTGATCATTGCTGAGCTCAAAAATAGGGTTAGGACATACCATAGTACTCCCTCTATCCCATAATGTAAGATGTTTTTTGACACTTGTAAGATACATCGACATATATAGTTTTGGTATTTAAGAATATATGGTTTTAGTGTCGTGTTTTGGAATATTGATCCGTTGTATCTGATAAGCATTTTTGGGCATTTATTTACCTTTATTTCATCAGCTTGGAGCCTGATCCTTAAACTCATTTTATTGCATGATCATAATCTTCATCTTGCAGGGCGAAGCTTGGAAAATATATCAAACATGGGTGTCACACTCTTTTATGTTGACTGGTGTAAGAGTATTATGTTACTTATAAAAAAGATTAGTTAGAAATCTTTTCTGTCATTTGACCTCAGTGACTAGCTCCTGCACCACTTGGGCTTAGTTGCTACCGAGTTACATTCAGAAATGCAGGGTGGGGTGGAGGATAGATAACTCAGATGCAAAGCTAATGATGTTGTAACCAATTAACAGTTTATTTGTTTTTTATGTCTCTGATATCTTGGATAAATCCTCTCCTGAAGTTTTACAGATATTTTCTTCCACTGGTGGTGTATAAGGTCATTTGCATATCTGTAGTCTTAGCTCCATGGGTACTATTTGACCAATACAAGCATGTTGGAGGTGCAGACATCTGAGTTCTTATATTGGCATGGCATAGTTCTTGAGGGGTCAATAGCTCCTGTGCGACATCTTTCGTGGGAATTGGACGGAGTGTGACGTTATTGACGAAAATGGCTTTGGGGCGACACTTTTGAGCGAGAAAATAGCCCAGACACGACATGGCCCTTAAGTTGAACTGGTACCCTCATTAGCTGTTATGGGCTGGACCTGCAACTTATCCACGTAAATGCGGGACCCACCACTTGTCCAATAAGCGTGGGACCACCTCTTCGCAGCTAGAAGAGACAACCGCCCATGCCCGTCCGCCAGCCGCCGCCCATTGCTTCCCCTTTCCCCATTTTTCCTCTTCTTCGGCGAGCTAGTGCAAATGTCCACCTCCTCCGCCACGCACTCAAAATGGCGTCAATATGGTCCAGTGCCGCTCACAAGATGCCCTGACTGCCCACGCCCAGAGCCTCCGAAACGGTGGGTCAATAGGACTGATGAGAATGGAAATCTTGGGCAGGAATTTGTGAAGTGCTTGAGCAAAATAATGGCAGGAAGGGATGGCAAGGTTAGATCTCAGTTCTTAGTCCATTCTTTCACTGTTGTTTGCTCTGATTTCTTCATATTTTGTTTTTTTCCTCGAATTTGGAATTTAGGGTTCATGTTGTTTTTTCAGATCCTGAAGAAATGCACACATTTCGAGTGGATGGATGATTATATTGAGAGGATTCAGTTCGAGGGCTACATTAATTCGAGCGGGGCCGCAACCTGGGAGCTCAATTTGGGGGGTGGGGTGCCGCAGATGGAGAATTTGGGGTCGAGCTCGGACAAAGGGGTGGGCAGAGTTGTGCCGATTGCGAGGTATGCACGCAATGCTGTACTGCACTTGGAGTCTGAGAGTGACAAGCCTATTATTCGCCTCTGCTCTCGATAAAACTAGCGAGAATCCATTGTTTTTATGACGGGAATTGCTTAAACAATCCCAATCAAACCTTCTCCCAGTGGAAGAACAGATAGCTACTATAGATTTATTGAGGGAAAAGATATGAAAAACTAGAGTGGAATCGATTGAATGCACTAACCGAGAACTGAAGAAGATCAAGAAAAATCAAATGGAGATGATTGATTTGCAGAAGCAAGCAAATATCATG
>NC_041393.1:751343226-751357611 GCF_002162155.2 Triticum dicoccoides | reverse complement strand
GTCATTGCTCTATTCTTGTTTTACTTGTTATTCATCCGTCGGGGCAGAGGATGCGATCTGTGCGCCATGCCAAGTTCATGTAACTGAATCGAAGCAGAAATATTAAGTGTTCATGCTCTATTCTTGTTCTTCAGTTAACAGAGTGCAAAATCCCCAAATTCAGTTTCTAGTAAAAAAATCTTGCTGCCGAATAGATGTTGGGCCGTGAAAAAATAACGAGGCCCAAATAGAGACAAGCCCACCCGCGTAGGGGCACCAGCCCAGTTTTATAGCATAGAGGCACCCATGTTTAGAAAAAAATGTTTGACTAAAAACTCAAAATAAAATGTTCCTTCGGCAAATAAACCTTTAACAAACATGTACTTCTTTACTAGTTTTTTCTTTAGCCAAATTTTTCTTTACATATTTGTTGCTTGTCCACTATTGTTTTGTGATTGTTTTTATACACGTCTACGGTTCCATGAAACCCAAATTAAATGGGGATATGTGAAAGCCTCAGAAATCATTTTTGGTAATGACCAAGTTAAAATTCGCTTCAAATAGGTAAAAGAAAATGTTCCTGTTTTGCTCTGAAAATATTAACAAGAGGTAAAATTCAAACGAATATTTTTAGGAGCACAGAAATATTTCTTTTGTGCATTTGAGTTAATCCAATAATTGTTTGCATTAACGAAATTAGTTGCATGTCCATGGTTGCACAAAAATTTGCACCGTACACCTACTAGCTAAGGTGACCCTATTTGCATGAACTAAATTAGTTGCATGTCCATGGTTGCACAAAAATTTGCACCGTACACCTACTAGCTAAGGTGACCCTATTTGCATGAACTAAATTAGTTGCATGTCCATGGTTGCACAAAAATTTGCACCGTACACCTACTAGCCAGGGCCTAGATACATGCATGCACACATGCAGCACACCAATATATGAAAAACAAATTGCAAAAAAAAATTGGTACCCATACACTTGCATGTCCATAGGAATCTACCTTTTATTAGTAAGACATAGATCAACTAGATAGAACATCAAGCACGATATATATCAACTGACCAATATCAACTAGATAGAAAAAAACCACAGATATAACACATCACAATATAGTAGCATAAGTAGTAGCATTGCATAGATAAGGGTAGCACGACATATATAGTACCATTACAACTTATATAGATAGTTCATAGTTCAACCCAACACGACAATAATAAAACACCACCAGCTTGCTAGCTCCAAGGCCAACTCCTCCATGGCCAACTGCTCTCCTCCATGGCCAACTCCTTCACTCGTCGTCGTCGGTGGATGCTCTCATCAGCGGGGAAGGCACTGTCGAAGTTGGTGAAGATGTTGTACACGGTGAATGCGATGAACTCGCATCCACACCAAAAAACACGGCCGATGAGGTAGTAGGCGTCGAAGGGGTTGGTGAACCCCACGATGAGCCCGATAGGATGGCCATTGCTACTGACCTCTTCGACACGGAAAAACATGGCCAGAGAGCCCCTCGGAAGGTGGTGGTAGCCGGTGGAGAGGAAGAACTCGGTCAGCCCCCTCCCCCCTCCACCTCCAGATCGCCCACACCCGTAGGGTGTTCTCCACCCGGACTCTGACAGGGTAGAGCCTTGATAACCCACAAGTATAGGGGATCAATTGTAGCCTCTTTCGATAAGTAGGAGTGTCGAACCCAACGAGGAGCTAAAGGTAGAACAAATATTCCCTCAAAGTTCTATCAACCACCGATACAACTCTACGCACGCTTAACGTTCGCTTTACCTAAATCAAGTATGAAACTAAAAGTATTTTGTAGGTGTTCTTGGATAGGTTTGCAAGAATATAAAGAGAGCGTAAATAAAAACTAGGGGTTGTTTAAGTAAAGAAGCAATAAAGTTAGTATAGCGAGTGTGGAAAAGTGGTGGTAGGAGTTGCAAAATTGTCCCTAAGCAATTGACTACTTTACTAGACCGATAGCAAGTTTTATGTGGGAGAGGCCACTGCTAGCATGTCATCCCTGACTTGGAATTCTATGCACTTATGATTGGAACTATTAGCAAGCATCTGCAACTACTAACATTCTTTAAGGTAAAACCCAACCATAGCATTAAGATATATTGGTCCCCGTTCAATCCCGTATGCATCAATTTCTATGCTAGGTTGAAGATTCTGTCACTCTTGCCCTCCAATACATAGTCCTATCAACATACAACTAACCCTATGGTGTGATCCACGCGCGCGCTCATATGATGGGCACCAAAGGACAGCAACATAACCACAAGCAAATTAAACCAATCATATCTATTCACCAATTACCGATAGGACAACAAAAATCTACTCAAACATCATAGATGGCAACACATCATTGGATAATAACATGAAGCATAAAGCACCATGTTCAAGTAGAGGGTACAACGGTTGCGAGAGAGTGTACTGCTGTAGATAGATGGGGGAAGGTGATGAAGATGTTGGATAAGATGACAGAGGTGTTGGTGTAGACCGCCGTCACACGATGATGGCCCCGGCGGCGTTCCGGCGCCACCGGGAGAGAGGGGGAGAGGCCCCCTCCTCCTCCTCCTCCTCCTTCTTCTTCTTCCTTGACCTCCCCCTAGATGGGAGAAGGGTTTACGCCCTGGTCCATGGCTTCCATGGCGGCGGAGGGGTGAGAGCCCCTCCGAGATTGGATCTGTCTCTCTCTGTTTCTGCGTTCCAGATTCTGGCCTTTCACCGTTTCTTATATTCCCAGAGATCCGTAACTCCGATTGGGCTGAAATTTGAAGATGATTTTTATCTGGATATTGGCTTTCTTGCGGCGAAAGAAGGGCACCAACCGCCTTACGAGGTGGCCTCGAGGGTCAGGGGCACGCCCCCTGCCTCGTGGCCCCCTCGGGCATCGTCTCGCGTTGATTCTTCTTCCCAAAAATCACATATATTCCAAAAAAAATCTCTGTAAGTTTTTACCCCGTTTGGACTCCATTTGATATGGATTTTCTGCGAACAAAAAAACATGCAACAAACAAGAACTGGCACTGGGCACTGGATTAATATGTTAGTCCCAAAAATAGTATAAAAAGTTATCAAAAGTATGTAAAAGTTGTAGAATATTGGCATGGAACAGTAAAAAATTATAGATACGACGGAGACGTATCAACATCCCCAAGCTTAATTCCTGCTCGTCCTCGAGTAGGTAAATGATAAAAAAAATATAATTTTTGATGTGGAATGCTACCTAGCATAATCTTGATCATGTAATCTAATCATGGCATGAATATTAAGACACGAGTGATTCAAAGTAGTAGTCTATCATTTGACATTAAGATAATAATAATTCAAGCATACTAATAAAGTAATCATGTCTTCTCAAAATAACATGGCCAAAGAAAGGTCATCCCTACAAAATCATATAGTTTGGCTATGCTCCATCTTCGTCACACAAAATGTTCAAATCATGCACAACCCCGATGACAAGCCAAGCAATTGTTTCATACTTTTGATGTTCTCAAAACTTTTCAATTTTCATGCAATACATGAGCGTGAGCCATGGATATAGCACTATATGTGGAATAGAATATGATGATGGAGGTTGTGTGGAGAAGACAAATAAGGGAGGAAGTCTCACATCGACGTGGCTAATCAATGGGCTATGGAGATGCCCATCAATTGATGTCAATGCGAGGAGTAGGTATTTCCATGCAACGGATGCACTAGAGCTATAAGTGTATGAAAGCTCAAACTGAAACTAAGTGGGTGTGCATCCAACTTTCTTGCTCATGAAGACCTAGGGCATTTGAGGAAGCCCATCGTTGGAATATACAAGCCAAGTTCTATAATGAAAATTCCCACTAGTATATGAAAGTGACAACTCAAGAGACTCTCTATATGAAGAACATGGTGCTACTCTGAAGCACAAGTGTGGTAAAAGGATAGTAACATTGGCCCTTCTCTATTTTCTCTCTCTCTTTTTTAGGCTTCTTTGGCCTCTCTTTTTTTGGGGCTTCTTTGGCCACTTTTATTTTGATAACCTCACATGGGACAATGTTCTAATAATGATGATCATCACACTTTTATTTACTTACAACTCAATATTACAACTCAATACTAGAACAAAGATATGACTCTACATGAATGCCTCTGACGGTGTACCGGCATGTGCAATGATCTAGCATAGAAATGACATCAAAAAAAGGTCAAGCCATGAAAACACCATGCTAGCTATCTTACGATCATGCAAAGCAATATGACAATAAATGCTCAAGTCATGTATATGATGATGATGGAAGTTGAATGACAATATATCTCGGAATGGCTATGGAAATGCCATAATAGGTAGGTATGGTGGTTGTTTTGAGGAAGATATAAGGAGGCTTATGTGTGATAGAGCGTATCGTATCACGGGGTTTGGATGCACCGGTGAAGTTTGCACCAACTCTCGAGGTGAGAAAGGGCAATGATGGAGTGTGAGAGTGCGTATAATCCATGGACTCAACATTAGTCATAAAAACTCACATACTTATTGAAAAAAATCTATTATTCATTGAAACAAAGTACTACACGCATGCTCCTAGGGGGATAGATTGGTAGGAAAAGACCATCGCTCGTCCCCGACCGCCACTCATAAGGAAGACAATCAAAGAAAGACCTCATGCTTCAAATTTGTTACACAACGGTTACCATACATGCATGCTATGGGACTTGCAAACCTCAACACAAGTATTTCTCAAATTCACAACTACCCACTAGCATGACTCTAATATCACCATCTTTATATCGCGAAACTATTGCAAGGAATCAAACATATCATATTCAGTGATCTACAAGTTTTATGTGGGATTTTATGACTAACCATGTGAATGACCAATTCCTGTCATCTCTCTAAATAGATATAAGTGAAGCAAGAGAGTTTAATTCTTTCTACAAAAGATATGCCCACACTCTAATAAATATAAGTGAAGCAAAAGAGCATTCTACAAATGGTGGTTTTCTTTGTGTAGTGAAACAGGCAATCCAAACTTCAAATGATATAAGTGAAGCACATGAAGCATTCTATAAATCAACCATGGACTATCTCATACCAGAATGGTGCATAAAAGAAAAGTGAAAACTAAATGCAAAAGACGCTCCAAGATTTGCACATATCACATGAACGAAATGAAACCGAAAACATACCGATATTTGTTGAAGAAAGATGGGATGCCTTACGGGGCATCCCCAAGCTTAGACGCTTGAGTCTCCTTGAATATTATACTTGGGGTGCCTTGGGCATCCCCAAGCTTGAGCTCTTGCATCTCCTGCTTTTCCTCATATCGAGACCTCCTCGTTCCGCGAACACTTCATCCACACAAAACTCAACAGAAAGCTCGGTAAGATCCGTTAGTATAATAAAGCAAATCACTACTCTAAGTACTGTTGCAAACCAATTCATATTTTGTTTTTGCATTGTAGCTACTGTAATATAACTTTTCCATGGCTTAATCCACTGATAGAAACCGATAGTTTCATCAAAACAAGCAAACAATGCATCAAAAACAGAATCTGTCTTAAACAGGACAGTCTGTAGTAATCTGAACATTCACCATACTTCTGGTACTCCAAAAATTCTGAAAAAATTAGGAAAAATAAACAATTTGTATAGAAATACAGTGCAAGAAGTTTCAGAACCGTTTGATGTTCCAGTAAAAAAAATGTAAAATTGTGCACCACATCCAAAGTTTCTGTTTTGCATCGCACAAACCAACAAGCAATGTAAACATCCTAAAGGCAAATCTTGGCACATTATTTTCTTTTTTAAACTTTATAAAAGCACACAACAGAAATAAATGACTCTCTAAAACTTCCGGGTTGTCTCCCTGGCAGCGCTTTCTTTAAAACCATTAAGCTAGGCATATAGTGCTCAAGTAATGGATCCACCCGGATCCCAAGGTATATCAAAGCCAATTTGAATTAACAACGATTTGTGATTTAGTAGTGAGCACAAAGTAACATATATCATGTAATGACGAAGTCTAACTCTCTTCCTATGCATCGACATGTCATACAAGAACAATTCATGAACATCAAGTAAAGGCTAATGCATAGTATAAACAGTTTCTTGCAATTTTATCATATGGGAAACATGGAGAGGTGGAGATGTAGTTCCTCTCTCATAATAATTGCAAGTAGGAGCAACAAGCACATGCATATTATATCTATCAAAATCATCATCTGTAGTAGTAAAACGCAACCCATCAATATAATCCTTAATAAGGGCAAACTTCTCCGATATAGTGTAGTCAGGAGAATTCAAAAAGATAATAGGACTATCATGCGTGGGTGCAATAGCAACAATTTCATGTTTAACATAAGGAACTATAGCAAGTTCATCTCCATAAGCCTAATTCATATTGGCATCTTGGCCACAAGCATAGCAAGCATCATCAAAAAGGGATATTTCAAAACAATCAACGGGATCATAACAATCATCCTTCGGTAAGCACGAAGGGAAATCAAACAATGTATGAGTTGAAGAGTTACTCTCATTAGAAGGTGGGCACGGGTAGCTAATCCGCTCTTCCTCCTTTTGTTCTTCGCTCTCCTCATCATCTTTTTCATCCAACGAGCCCACAGTTTTATCAATTCCTTCTTCCCTAGATTCCTGCAAAATATTAGTATCTTCTTGGATAGCGGAGGAGTCCTCAATATGTGGTTTAACATAGGCATTAGAAGCATAATTATCATAACAATATTTAAGTATGGCAAAATTTTCAGATTTGTAAAGAGTAGCATCATACGTTTCAATCAAAGAAGCAAATTCATAAGCACCCTTGAAAGCAACAAATTCTTCAATTTGTTGAACATCATAGTAATTATAAACACCCTTAGCATACGAAGATACGATTCCATTATCACTAAACTCACATTGGTAGGGAAGGTGTTTCTTAGGGTCTTCAGAACAACAAGTAAAATCATATATTTCACATAAATTCCAAGCATAGCATTGCAAACGATGAATTTGATCCAGTAAAAGTTTCCCTTTGAGATAAGCGGTGTCGCACATAACAATCATGCTCATCTAAAGATTTGCCCTCAACTAAGCTAGTTGGGGTTTCAGCACAAGCACATAGGGATCAAAGATGATCCAAGTAAAAAGCTTCAGGAGTGTGATAGATTTTGAGTGGTTCTTCAACCATTGGTGTAGTAGGTACAACTATTTTTTTTAGTATTTTGCGTTTCCTACCCATAACTAAAGATAGAAAACAAGAGCACAAAATAAAAACTACTTAGTGGTAAAGCAAACAAGCACGCACGAGAATATTCACCACACGCTATAACTCCCCGGCAACGGCGCCAGAAAAAGGTCTTGATAACCCACAAGTATAGGGGATTAATTGTAGCCTCTTTCGATAAGTAAGAGTGTCTAACCCAACGAGGATCTAAAGGTAGAACAAATATTCCCTCAAGTTCTATCAACCACCGATACAACTCTACACACGCTTAACGTTCGCTTTACCTAAAACAAGTATGAAACTAAAAGTACTTTGTAGGTTTTGTTGGATAGGTTTGCAAGAATATAAAGAGCACGTAAATAAAAACTACGGGTTGTTTAAGTAAAGAAGCAATAAAGTTAGTATAGAGAGTGTGGAAAAGTGGTGGTAGGAGTTGCGAAATTGTCCCTAAGCAATTGACTACTTTACTAGACCGATAGCAAGTTTTATGTGGGAGAGGCCACTGCTAGCATGTCATCCCTGACTTGGAATTCGATGCACTTATGATTGGAACTATTAGCAAGCATACGCAACTACTAACGTTCATTAAGGTAAAACCCAACCATAGCATTAAGATATATTGGTCCCCACTCTATCCCGTATGCATCAATTTCTATGCTAGGTTGAAGCTTCTGTCACTCTTGCCCTCCAATACATAGTCCTATCAACATACAACTAACCCTATGGTGTGATCCACGCATGCACTCATATGATGGGCACCAAAGGACAACAACATAACCACAAGAAAATTAAACCAATCATAGCAATTCACCAATTACCGATAGGACAACAAAAATCTATTCAGACATCATAGGATGGCAACACATCATTGGATAATAATATGAAGCATAAAGCACCATGTTCAAGTAGAGGGTACAGCAGGTTGTGGGAGAGTGGACCGCTGTAGATAGATGGGGGAAGGTGATGAAGATGTTGGTGAAGATGACGGAGGTGTTGGTGTAGATCACCGTCACACGAGATGGCCCTAGCGGCGTTCCGGCGCCACCGGGAGAGAGGGGGAGAGGGCCCCCTCCTTCTTCTTCCTTGACCTTCCCCCTAGATGGGAGAAGGGTTTACCCCCTGGTCCATGGCTTCCATGGAGGTGGAGGGGTGAGAGCCCCTCCGAGATTGGATCTCTCTCTCTCTCTCTCTCTCTCTCTCTCTCTCTCTCTCTCTCTCTCTCTCTGTTTCTGCATTCCAGATTCTGGCCTTTCACCGTTTCTTATATTTCCGGAGATCCGTAACTCCGATTGGGCTGAAATTTGAACACGATATTTATCCGGATATTGGCTTTCTTGCGGCGAAAGAAGGGCACCAACCGCCTTACGGGGTGGCCAGGAGGTTCAAGGGAGCGCCCACCCCCCTGGGGTGCTCCCCCTGCCTCGTGGCCCCCTCGGGCATCGTCTCGTTTTGATTCTTCCCAAAAATCACATATATTCCAAAAAAATCTCCGTAAGTTTTTATCCCATTTGGAGTCTGTTTGATATGGATTTTCTGTGAAACAAAAAAAACATGCAACAAACAGGAACTTTCACTGGGCACTGGATTAATATGTTAGTCCCCAAAATAGTATAAAAAGTTGCCAAAAGTATGTAAAAGTTGTAGAATATTGGCATGGAACAATAAAAAATTATAGATACGACGGAGACGTATCAAGCCTCTCGGGGAAGGTGGGCGGCACACTATAGGTAGCCCCGGTGAAATGCATCTAGCTTGGTAGCTTTGAGTGGATCTTGGGACGGCTTGTGGTGAAGATGGGAGATGAAGGAGAGTGAGAGGAAGATGTAGGCTTGGGTGTGCTTAAATAGCCGAGGTGCATCGTTTTAACATTTTGTTTTCCTCTCCCTCGTATGGCATGGGAAACAAGCAATGTGGCATCGAGTCACCCGAGCCAACCATGTGTACACGCGCATGCATTGTGGTAGTAATGCCAACGACCCGCGTAGCACTCTAGCAATTAAAAACACGTCGAGAGATGAGCTCGATGCCATGCATGCAGCGGCCAGCGATGGTCGGGCATCTAGACCCATCTAGAATGTGTAAATATCCATAATGCGACGAGGGTGTCGGCAGGCGTGCTTGATGCCATGCATGCACACATGTAGCTGCGAGGGCGGCCGCGGCAGGGCTGCGTGCGCGCATGCTTTTCAGGCCGAATGCAGCGTGGTGTCCATCAGTCCAACGGGTGGGCCACTTTAATTAAGCCCAACAACACATGGCAGGCCTGCTCAGTCTTACAACGTAAAAAATGGGCTAAAACGACTAGCCAATGAAAGCGCAGCTCACGGATCTGTGACGTGGCTCCTGATCCAGACCGTTGCTTATATTCACATCAATCCAATGGTCCATAATGTTGTGTGTTATAATATTCAGCATCTTCGAATCAGCCAATCAGAGTGCAGCCCACGGATCGCTGACGTAGCCCTAGTGCTTGATCCAGACCATCCATTCATAGCGATCCAATAGCCCAGAGGAGTGCGGGGTTTCGATGGAGTTCTGATGGGGTTTTGAGGGGTTTTGAGAGGTTTTCAATGGTTAGGGTTGAGCATAACTAATTCAAAAAAAAATTAAAAAATATAAAACTTGTGTCGATCATCGTTCTATCTGACTAAGTATCTAGGAAAAATAAGAAACTTGTAGTACAGATATTTTCATGAAAAAACCTTCACAAAAGATGGCTATCAAGAACGAGGTTGTAGGGTTTTGAAGAGAAGTGAGCTAGGGTTTAGTGTTAAAAGTGTCATACTTGATCGAAATGATCCAATATCAGGAAGGACTCTTATACACACACACACACTAGATGTCAAGTTTCCTTTTTTTTTGCTCATTTAGAGAAGGTCAAAAAAACTTGCCTACAAATGGGTCTGTTTTCCCTAGCTTTGGAGGGGTTTTGGAGGTCACATGGAGCACATTTTTCATGTCCAGAGTTTCACATAATAAAAGTGCTCCGATTAATCAACTAACATGCATAATAGTCCAGAAATCATTGTAAGACCAATACCATAGACCAAATAACTTCAAATTTGAATTTTGGCTCAAATTTGAATTTTGTCTCAAACTTGAATAGTATTACACAAATACACATCATATCAAAGTAAAAATACCATTACACAAATTTAGGCAAGATTTTATTACTACAACATAGTAGCAATAACAAGTTTCAACAAAATTTCACTTCTGCTTCTTCCTACCACTTCATTTCTTCTTTTTCTTTTTACCAATGCTTGTTTTTGGTTGTACAACACCCAGTTCACTCAAGCTCTTGAGTTTCTTCACTGGACTGCCTGGAACACAAGCTTCATTTCACACCACAATAGTTGCAGTATCATCGGACCCAATATCACCAGTTGGCAACACAACTTCCAATATAGGCTCAGTTGGCACCACATCAGCTGGAATATCTTCAGTTGGCAACTCAACTTCCAACATAGGCTCAACTTGCACAACATCAGCTAGAATATCTTCAGAGGTACCCATGTCTCCAGTTGGCACCAGAACATCAAACTCTTGCTCATCTTGCGGCAGCACATCAAAGTCTTGCTCATTTTGCACCACACCATCCAAGTCTGGTTGAATGTGTATTGTTTCACCAAAACTTCTCTTTCTTCAACAACCATTGCCTCTTGCCTTTTTCTTTGGCCAGCACTCTTCAACAACAAGGGGCTTACCTGCACACTTCTCCTATGAAAAGATAAAGCATGTCAACTGGTTAGTAATTGAAAAATGCAACAAAATAGTAAACAATGCAAACATATGCC
The DNA here is from genome assembly GCF_002162155.2 of Triticum dicoccoides. Taxonomy (NCBI): domain Eukaryota; kingdom Viridiplantae; phylum Streptophyta; class Magnoliopsida; order Poales; family Poaceae; genus Triticum; species Triticum dicoccoides. The sequence continues at coordinate 751,346,626 of NC_041393.1, read as the reverse complement.
CACATACTTTGGCCTTTCAGGAGTGTAACAACATTTGGGAGATCCAACTCGGTACCCAAGTTCCTGGCACAACTTGCATATATTTTTGTTACCTTTTTGGGACCTTTTTGGCTTTGCATCCTTCTTTCCCTTGCCCTTTTTACTACTCCCACCTTTCTCAAACCATGCCTTGAATCTACTCTCTTTAGGCCTGCCAGCCTTTCTTTTTGTTAGGGGAGGACACATGGAAAATTCAATTTCCACTTCAGGCCACCGAGACTGATCTATAAGTGCTAGAATTGGAGTTCATATGCAGCCTTGAATCTTGCTACTGAGTGATATTTGTGCAAATATGGGTGCATGTTTATCTTCAGTCGGGAGGCCAAGAAAAGTATGACATGATCACATGGTTTCCCAGTGTGCTGCCACTCCAAACAAGTGCAACCATGCATTTCAGTGTTAACAACATGCCTTCTACCAGTTTTGATATCTCTAACTTCAGCAACCCAAACAGAAGATTTTTCAACAGATAAATGTGTAAGATTTTTGCTCCTGTTGACCACCTGTTGTACCACTGTAGGAAGCTTATCGACTCGTAGACAATCACCAATCCTTCTTCTAAATTCCCACAAGCGCATGATCATGATCCTAATTTGGTCAACCATGTCATGCACATGCAAATTTGTTAACTGCTTCACCTTGTTGTTAAAACTTTCTGCCAAGTTGTTGTTGATATGATCACACTTGATGGCAGTGTTAAATCCTGACCTATACCATAATGGAGAATGGTAGGTGTTCACCCATGGACCAAATTCAGGTCATGCTGGCATTATCTTACCAAGATGTTATGAATGTGTCTATTTAATTAGTGTAAGATCTTGCTGCTGGCCACATGCGACCAAATTCTTCCCCTCCGAAATTTTTGATCAAATTCATCCACATATGGCCGAAGCACTCCCTCTGCTCACAATGGGGGAAAACATTCTTCACTGCATTTTCTAGCCCTTTGCATGCATCTGTGTGGACTGCCAAAGGTGACACTGGCCCTATGCATCTTTTCAACTTCATCATGAACCATGTCCACGAGACCTCTATCTCTGACTGAAATAAGCCAACAGCAACACGGAACATCTAATTGACCTCTGTTACCTCCGTATCTATCTCCACAACACTGCCAGGTGACCTCTTCTCCACCTCTACTTTGAAATTATAAAGCATCCTAAAAGTAATTGCCCAGTCACCATATAATTGTTTCATTGCCCTTTGTTTTGCCTTCCACACCATGTTATACTTCATGTTAATGGGGTATTGCTTTTCCAAGTCTACTTTAAGTTTATTTGCAGTAGTGTTTGGTTTCTTGGCTAAAATAGGAGTGATCTTTTCTGCAATCTAAAGCTGTGATGTCATGGTTGATACTCTCTGTCAACTTGTAATACAAGTATGTGATACGTCCATTTTGCATCATGCTTTTATATCGATATTTATAGCATTATGGGCTGTTATTACACATTATGTCACAATACTTATGCCTTTTCTCTCTTATTTTACAAGGTTTACATGAAGAGGGAGAATGCCGGCAGTTAAAATCCTGGGCTGGAAAAGGAGCAAATATTAGAGACCTATTCTGCACAACTCCAAAAGTCCTGAAACTCCACGAAAGTCAGTTTTGGAATATATTAAAAATATTGGGCGAAGAAAGCACCAGAGGGGGGCCACCCACTGTCCACGAGGGTGGAGGGCGCGCCCCCTACCTCGTGGGCCACCTAGAAGCCCCCTGATGCCCATCTTCTGGTATAAGGTGTCTTTTGCCCTGGAAAAAATCATAAGGAAGCTTTCGGGATGAAGCGCCGCCTTCTCGAGGCGGAACCAATCTAGGGCTCCGGCGGAGCTGTTCTGCCAGGGAAACATCCCTCCGGGAGGGGGAAATCATCACCATTGATCCTCTCATCGAGAGGGGGTTAATATCCACCAACATCTTCACCAGCACCATCTTCTCTCAAATCTTAGTTCATCTCTTGTATCCGATCTTTGTTTCAAAACCTCAGATTGGTACCTGTGTGTTGCTAGTAGTGTTGATTACTCCTTGTAGTTGATGCTAGTTGGTTTATTCGGTGGAAGATTATATGTTCAGATCCTTTATGCACATTAATACACCTCTGATTATGAACATGAATATGATTTGTGAGTAGTTACATTTGTTCCCGAGGACATGGGAGAAGTCTTGTTATATATAGTCATGTGAATTTGGTATTCGTTCGATATTTTGATGAGATGTATGTTGTCTTTCCTCTAGTGGTGTTATGTGAACGTCGACTACATGACACTTCACCATTGTTTAAATATCATCCTCCCATTGAAGTAAAAGTTGCAGAACCTATTAAAGTTAAAGAAAAGACTATTACTTATAATGTTGATCCTATTGTCCCTACCGCTTATATTGAGAAACCACCTTTCCCTGTTAGAATAAAGGATCATGCTAAAGCTTCAACTGTGGTTCGTAAGAGTAATGCTAGAACACCTACACCCTCTGAGCAAATTAAAGTTGAACCTAGTATTGCTATGGTTAAGGATCTCTTGGTCGATAATATTGATGGGCATGTTATTTACTTATGTGATGAAGCTGCTAGAATTGCTAGACCCGATACTAAAGGTAAACATAGACCTGTTGTTAGCATGCTTGTTGTCTCTGTTAAAATAGGAGATCATTGTTATCATGGCTTATGTGATATGGGTGCTAGTACGAGTGCAATACCTCATTCCTTATACAAAGAAATTATGCATGATATTGCACCTGCTGAAATAGAAGGTATTGATGTTAGTATTAAGCTTGCCAATAGAGATACTATTTCACCAATTGGGATTGTTAGAGATGTTGAAGTCTTGTGTGGGAAAATTAAATATCCTACTGATTTTCTTGTTCTTGGTTCCCCACAAGATGACTTTTGTCCCATTATATTTGGTAGACCCTTCTTGAATACTGTTAATGCTAGGATAGACTACGAAAAGAATATTGTTACTGTTGGTTTAGGGGATATGTCTCATGATTTACATTTTGCTAAATTTTGTAGACAACCCCATGATAAAGAATTGCCTAGTAAAGATGAAATTATTGGTCTTTCTTCCATTGTCGTGCCTCCTAATGATCCTTTGGAACAATATTTGCTAGACCATGAGAATGATATGTTTATGAATGAAAGAAGGGAATTAGACACTACAAAAAAAAGACACATCCATGACATTTTGGGCCGAACGATTTTTTTTTCTGTCATACATAAGACACTTCTATGACGATAATTGTGACAAAACCCGGTATCATCATAGATGTGGTGGGCTCCTACTTCTATGACAAAAAATCATGACGGAAAATGGGCTTTTCGTCCTGGGCAGGCCGGAGACGCAGCTCCATGACATTCTTTGGGTC
>NC_041393.1:751282547-751342425 GCF_002162155.2 Triticum dicoccoides | reverse complement strand
ACGGTGGAGGGGTGCCCGTGGAGGGGTGGTTGAACAGTAGCTGATGGAGTAGCATGCGGTGGAGGCTGGATGAACAGGAGCCCATGGAGGCTGGAGGAGGTCGACGGTAACCCGTGGACGCTGGAGGAGGTCGACGGTGGAGATGAACAGTATCCCGTGGAGTCCCGTTTTGCGGTACGCCACACCCCTCCCAATGAACAGGACCCCCGTCTCGACCGTAGGAGGTCCATTTCGTCCGTTTTGCGGTACGCCACACCCCTGCCGATCAACAGGACCCCCATTTCGACCGTAGGAGGTCCGTTTCCTTTGTTTTGCAGTACGCCACACCCCTCCCGATCAACAGGACCCCCGTTTCGACCGTAGGAGTTCCGTTTCCTCCGTTTTGCGGTACGCCACACCCCTCCCGATGAACAGGATCCCGTTTCGAATGTGGCCGATCGAACACAAGGCCGTTTCCTCTGTTCTGCGATACGCCAGGCCTCGTTTCCATCGCCTGTTCCGTCCAAGCCCTCCCGATGAACATGACGACACATTCCGTTCCGACCTAGCCGGTTGGCTCCCACACGTTCCTTTGCCTCCCGATGGACACGACGCATTCTGTTGCCTCCCCATGAACACGACACATTCCGTTGCCTCCCCATGAACACGACGACGACGCTGTTTCTCCTTCCGACCCAGCCATGTACACGAGCCCTCGCCGTACGTGTGCTCGAGTAGGAGTTCGAGACCCCGCCCGTATGCACACACACGTGGCCGTATTTTCTTTCTTGACGATGTACGTACGTGTACATGATACGTGTGCGCCTCTACTACGATACGTGCGCGCCTCTACATCCACCAGTATATATGTACGTACACGTTCGCGACCAGAATGACAACACTACGTACGCTTCGACCAGGTGGGTCCCGACTATCACGCACTCCCTTGCCTGCGAAGATGTAGCTGGTGGGTCCCAGCAGTCAGGGGGGCGAATTGTTTTGGTTTTTTTTGCCCGGACGCACTTCCTTGCGTGCGAAGATGTAGCTGGTGGGTCCCCGCAGTCAGGGGGGCGAATCATTTTTTTTGCCCGGACGCACTTCCTTGCGTGCGAAGGTGTAGCTGGTGGGTCCTAGCAGTCAGGAGGGAAACATTTTTTCGCAAAATACGATGGCCCGTTTGGTGGGTCCCTGCTATCAGGTGGAGGAATCATTATTTTCCGCGTAATAAGGAGGCACTTCCTTGCTGCGGCCGTGGACCCAGCTGTCAGCCTCTCCACGTACAGTCCACGTCCGATGGAAGTCGTTCCTTGACCACGTTGACCACGTCGCGCCGAGAGCACCAGGGCGGTGGATGACGGCGAGGCCTAGGAAGGGGACGACGCGTAGCCGGTGAAGACGCGGCAGTGGATGCCCATGCGGAGAGGAGTATGAGGGTTCGCTCGTTCGGCTGCGGTGTGAGGCTGTCGTTGCCGCAGGGGATGGCCAGTGGTGGGAATAGTAGGGGGCGATGAGGCCTCTGCGACAGCACAGCCGGCCACGGGAGGCAGGAGCAGGCATCACGACCGGCGCTGCTTTGGGCGGCTGGAGCAAGAAGACCAGAGGTTGAAGAAGCACTACGGCCGTTGGATGGACATCGTACAGTCACTGGAGCTAGAATCGTTCATATAGACTAAGTTGACAAAGCCCTCCATCCCCGTCAACTTAGTAGGCCCACAAGTTAGCCTCCCACCAAGGTGGGTCCCAGCTAGCAGGGGGAGTATTCAATTTTTTTGTGCGTAATAAAGAGGCACTTCCGGTGGGTCCGAGCTGACAGCGGGGGTAACGTTTTTTTTGCAAAATACGATGGCCCGTCCGGTGGGTCCCAGCGGTCGGGGGGGGGGGGAACGTTTTTTCACGAAATAAGGTGGCCCGTCCGGTGGGTCCCTGCTGTCAGGTGGAGGAATAATTATTTTGCGCGTAATAAGGAGGCACTTCCTTGCGACCGCCGTGGACCCAGCTGTCAGCCTCTCCATGTACAGTACTCTTCCGATGGAAGTCGGTTGTTGACCACGTTGACCATGCCGCGCGGAGAGCACCAGGGCGGTGGACGATGGCGACACCTAGGAAGGGGACGACGCGGAGCCATGGAAGACGCAGCAGTGGAAGCCCGCGCGGAGAGGAGTGTAAGGGTTCACTGGTTCGGCTGTGGTGTGAGGCTGCCGTCGCCACAGAATAACAGGGGGTGTGGGTGAGTGGAGGGATGGCCTGGCCAGCGGTGGGAGTAGTATGGGGGAGGTGAGGCCTCCACGGCAGCACAGCCGTCCACGGGAGGCAGGAGCAGGTGGCACGACCGGCGCTGCTTTGGGCGGCTGGACCAAGAAGACCAGAGGTTTAAGAAGCACTACGGCCGTTGGATGGACATTGTACGGTTAATGAAGCTAGAATCGTTTATATTGACTAAGTTGACAAAGCCCTTGGTACACTCCAACTTAGTAGGCCCACAGGTCAGCCTCCGAAACAGTGCACCCCAGATGTTAGGGGGATGAATCATTTTTTGGGCGGCCGAAGCTAAGAATATCCGAGATTGAAGAAGAAGCACGACATCCGTTGGATAGACATTCAACGGCCACTGCTGCTAGAACCGTGTGTTGACTATAATAAGTTGACAAAGCCTTGCATACGCGTCAACTTATTTTTTTAGGGGACGCGTCACTTAGTAGGCCCACAAGTGTGTGGCAGAGAACTTAAAGCCCATTTGCGTTTTGTAAGAATGTACAACCCATTTTTGAATTCTAGTGGAATTTACAACAGCCCATTTACAATTTGTTGAAAGTACAACCCATTTTCTAGCTAGGACAACGATTAATAATTTCAACCAACCGTTGAAGACAGAATTCAATAAAATTTCCCACATTTTGATGGGATCCGAAATATTTTTATCCCGAAATTTCTAATCAGATTAAATATAAATTTATATTACATAAAAATCCAATGAAACATTGCGCGCGCAACATCGAAAAATTAAGATTTTCAAAATCCATAAATAATATTTTATAAACTAATTTCGCGTTTGGTGCATTTTTTTATAGTTACTGCCTAGTTTTTATAATTACATCCCATTTATTATTTTTTAAAGCCCATTTTCCTGTTAAGCCTAATGCATCCCTCCTAGGAAAGATTTGCAGCCCAGCGGGGCGGAGAATAACAAGTTGACCTTGCCTGGGTATTCCTCAAAAAGACATATAGCTGGGCTAGCCATTTTCATCTTGAAAAAATTAGTATCGGGGCTGGATATCTGGCCTGGGCTAGACGGGCCATAGCCCGCCCAGTTAATACCCTGCTCTCCTCTGAACAACAACGAAATCATCGCCAAGAAAAACTCTGCAGTGCTCACGCCTCAAAAACACAAATACTGCTCAAGCTGCTTGGTCCCAGCTGTCGGCCGCACCTTGTGCAATTCTCTCGTTTATATTGACTACATAGGTTGACAATGGTGTGGGACCGTGATGTCAGGAAACCAGGAGAAAGCAAAAAAAAATATAGTTGTACATAATAAGGAGGCACTTGCGTACGTACGGCTATGGCCCTAGTGGGTCCCTAGTGTCATCCAGTCAAAATAAAGTCATCTCCTGAATACTCATGTTCATTGACCATGTTAACAATGCTCGGCGCCACGGCGAGCGCAACAACTCGAAGGACAACGGATAGGGCCTCGCGGGCCCTACGGGGGTCTGATACAGCGCCCGCTGCTCATTCAGGAAGCCAGGATCATCGGACACCTATGAGCACCTTTGAGAAACTGAGACGGCATGAAACGGTAAGGCCGCGCTTGGGAGATCTGGTTTATTTCAAACCTATATTAACATACAAGTGTAATTTACTCGTCATTAGAAACAATGTGTAAAATACAAGCGTAATGAAACCGAGGGCCTGAGGTCTGTAAGTAAAACCGGCGGGTTACGCGTGTAATTTGAGAGACCAGTGTATATTTTACGAGCATTGCTATATGGACGACATTACCAGACGATACATGCACGACGTGCGTATCATGCCATCCATGGGCAAGGCTGAAACAACAGCTAATGGCTGGATTAGCAATCGTCCGAGTGTCGTTCAGCGTTTTATTGTGTGTGAAGTACTTCTGGTATTTTACTAGTCGAAATCGACCAACCAAGCGCCTTCGCCCGAGACCATCTGCTTTAATTTACAAGCATCAGTTTTTTACAAGCGATTTTGGTTGGAAAACGACGATCCAATCACGGCCTAATATCATGAGTTGGTCAGAGGATCATATGGTTTCACGTCTAACCTACCCACATGTCGTATAGGCTATGAATGAAACATCAGACGATGAACTTCTTACGCACGGAAACAACAAAAGAGGATGATCTTCTTAACAAGCAAATCACTGGCATTAGATCGACATGCAAAACAATATGAAACATTATTCTCAGGAGGCACGGTGAACAGCTTGTGATAACGCATGCCACAACATTCCAAGATCAACTTTGCAATCAAACACATGGCCTGGCATTACATAGACAATATTCAGAATAAACTCTTAACACAGGAATATCTCAGCAGAGTAACTATTTACTTCTAAACTGAACACAGGAATAGGAAAAAACACTCGACACTGCTCACAGCAAAGGCATCCCACTAAAAAATATCAAATGCATGTCTTCTGGCTAACATCAATGAGCAAATTTTGACAAGGTTTTCCAATTCCAATATATTAATCTAACATCTTCTTGCTAACATCAATGATTAAACTTTGACAAGCTTTTCCCATTCAAAAAATGTAATGCCTATGATCGTGGAGTCCTGTCGTAGCTTCTTGTACTTGTTTGGGCACTTTTTTCCCAGGGCACTCCACGTGTTGTTAAATTGCCAATGGTCTCTACAGACTAGTCATGTCACCGGTGTCTAATAATACTCTGTAAAGCTTCTCGGTCATTCCTTCTATAATGTACCACAAACAGTGATTTCTGCAAAGTGGAACGACCAACTGGACCCAGTAACGCAGCAATTTGCCTTGGACACATTGGCTCCTTTTGTGCAGTTCAACTAAAATCAAAGTCGGAATAAAACCGAGCTTTAATTTTGATATCCCTGTAAGCAACAATAGGTATAAGGGAAACAATTACTGAGAAATAACAGTTGATGACTTGTCTTAATGAGAAACAAAGCAGGAGAGTAGCAATTCTCCATCAGTGTGATTCATTCATATTGGCTGAGACATTATCTTAACAATGCCTTGTTTCAACATGTATAAAGAACGACAAAGCACAAAAGTACCATTCCTAAAACAATGCAACTGATTCATTTTAACAGAGACATTATCTTAACAATACCTTGGTTAAACATGTAGAAAGAACTACAAAGCAGGATAGTACCATTCCTAACAAGTGTTGCAGTTTTGAACTAAGATTCAGTAGTTAATTAATTCTGAGAGTGGCATTGCTTAATTTTACCAGCGGCATTAGATTAACGAAAAGCATAAACAGTTCCAGGGGAGAGTGGGCGCAACAACAATATGTGCTTCCATCTACTTATAAAGGGGGTGATGCAGAGTTTGTTGTAACAAAGCAACAAGCATCATGTCTGGGTGGTCCCATTTTTGTTCACTACTTAATGGGAAAAGACAGTAATACAATAGCTTCAATTCAACATTTATTTAAAATAGTACCAATACAAGTAGCACAACATCTCAAAGCACACTGCACAATCATGTGGATGAAGGCATGTACTGACCTTTCATGATAACACCAGGATAAAATACGAATCTGCCAACACGAATAGGAAATCCAATCTCGTTTTGTGCAGTTGCACTGAAATCAAACAAAGTGTTTCACGTAGCGAAGCAAAATGTCGCAATAGCAACAAGTTGAATAGATATCCCTATTTAAACAGAGGCAAAAAAGGAATCAATTACTGGCTAATAAAGGAGGATGAAACATGTGGCCACAAAAATGGTAATCCCGCCAATCCCTAACAAGTGTTGCAGTTTTGGAATAAGATTTAGTAGTTAATTCTGAGAGTGGCATCAATTACTGGATTATAAAGGGGGTGATGCTGAATTTGTTGTAACAAAGCAACAAGCATCATGTCTGGGTTGGTCCCATTTTTGTTCACTACTTAATGGGAAAAGACAGCAATACAATAGCTTCAATTCAACATTTATTTAAAACAGTACCAAAACAAGTAGCACAACATCTCAAAGCACACTACACATCATGTGGTTGAGACCAAGATTTAAACAACTCGCCACGAAGACTGGAAACAAATCTCAATCTCCTTTTGTTCAGTTTCCACCAAAATTAAGCAAAGTCACTGGTGTGACATTCAAGTTGAACTGCACAAAACACTCTTAAAACAGAAGTGTTTCGAGTAGCGAAGCAAAATGTCACAATAGAAACAAGTTGAATCGATACCCATTTTTTAACAGAGGCAAAAAAGGAAACAATTACTTGCCGACAAAGGAGGATGAAACAAACGGTGACAAAAAGAAGCATCTAACTTATCTTGGATGGAAAACAAAGTAGGATCGTAGCATTTCTAAAACGGTTGCATTGATTCATATTAATAGAGACATTCTCTTGAAACAACATTCGTTAAAAAATGTAATTTACTTTTAATAGTGGCATTGCTTCAATTTTCCGGAGGCATTCTTAGATTAACAACAGCAAAATAGTTGTATGGGACATGCTAGCACCATGTGCATCCACACGTATAAATGGGTGATGCAGAGTATGTAGCCAAGCAGCATATCTGTGTTGGTCCCATATTTGTTCTCTTTGAACTTTTTTCTGATGTGAGGGCAGCAAATCTAGTCCTGCACAAACTACCCGACCCCCAGTTTCTTTCCCTTTTCAACAAAGAGATCGGTTCCTTACACATGTGTGTACTGGGTTACCCCATTTTTCCCTTTTCGACCAACAAAGCGGTTGGATAGCCAGTCTATACTACTTTTCCTCCCTCCTTTCCTCATTGAACCACGTCCTAGATTCATGCTCCACCCCACCGCACCTTTCTTTCCTCTTTGAACCAAGACCTAGATTCGACTACAGATCGAAAAAGATCCACATGCAGCTAAGCAACGACGGTTTCAAAGAAACTTATACCTTAGGGTCATCGGGATGTGGAAAGGCGTGCGGCGAGAGGCCGGATCTGCCCACACTATGTACGACAGCGAGGAAGAAGGGGTCGGTGGCCCCCCGCACAGGCGCTGGGTGAAAGAGAACAGCGCAGCCAGCAGTGGATTGCCTCCCTCACCGAAGGCGATAGAGTTAATGCTGCACCTCCTCCCCTTCCCGGTGCGACGAGATACGGATGCCTCCTTCACCAGCTGTGAGGGGGAGAGAGACAAGAGACCAATGCAGTCTTGTTTAGATCTGGTGAAGAGAGGGTGAGAGACTGTAAATATAGCAAACCCTAGCAAATGAACGCTGAACCTCCAGCGTGTAACATATATGTATTGCGGCGAGCGTGTGGAGAGTGCAATCCCTAGCGAGCAAGCACTGAGGCTCCCACTTATATATATACTAATGTAGTATGGACTGAGCTCCGGTGCCTTCACTGCATCTGCTTTTGGCTGTACGACAGGTGAACCAGCCATATTTTGGGCCCACCTGTCATAAACCCAAAGGCAGGCGCACTAAGTCAATGAAGCTGCATCCATATAGTACTCTCATGTGTATACGACTAATATATAGTTGAGTGGTTTTCTTATTCTCTCCATAACAATCGTTTTAAATTGTGTAAGTACGAAACGAAACTCTTTATTTAATGTACAGTGAAGAAAACTAGTACTACTTCCGATGAACTAACGATCCACGCCCACACGTCCTGGTTGCACTTCCTGTCCTTCATGTGTGGTACACTACCCTCCCTTAAGTGAACAACCACACATGCCCCAAATTATCGGAAACGTGTGAGAGTGTGTACAAATAAAGAATTTTAATTTCAATTATTAGAAAGGTTTGAGAGTATTACAAAGTTTGACTTCAGTCAAATCTAATATGCGGAGTAAATAAAAATGGAGGGCTACTACGTCCATCTGGGTTTTTAGTCCACACCATTTTTTAAATCAAAGTTAATAGCTATACAAATAAAATTACAGGGGAGCTGGAGACAAAGTTGTGAGAAGGCTTAGAAATCAATACAAAACTTATGCTCTTAGTACCAACGTCGATCCTTCTTCGAGGAAACATTTGGTTCATAGCCAATTGTCTGATAAAATTGCACCAACATGAAAGACGACTGCGTCTCCAACGCAACCAAGGTGAACTGACGAAGGATATCATCTTTGTGCGTAACAAGCAAAGAGCACTGATGGAAGACAGCTTGTTTTCATTGAAAATCGATCAGCTTCACCAGCCGAAGCAACCATGAGGCACAACCATGAGCATCGACAGGTCATCGTGGTGATGCATCATCCATTTGGCATCAAGTTTGGGTGAGACACCTATGAAGTTCGACAAATCCTCAATGTGGTCTGTTTCTTCTTAGTAATCAAGTTCGCGGAAGGAAGAACCACGTGGCAGAGGACAGTGAGGCGGAACAACAATGGCCATCCAATTTTGTGGAGTTCCACTAAAATTGAGGAAGACATGCCCAGGTATGGAGACATGCATCACTGTTTCCAAAAATATAAAAAAGGGTTAGCAATGACATCTCAATTGTCAATAAGAATTAATGAAAAGTACACCAACAAACAGAAGCATCATAATTATATCTTGATGGGAACTAAACCAGGATACCCGAGAAAAAAAGCATTTCTACATTTAACCAGTGATAGTACTACCACCATATGGACAATGACCGCACAACCACCATGTACTTTTTGTCGAAACAACATGTATACCTCCACCGAAGCATAAATCAGGACAACTTTTTGAGTGGCATTTCCTCTATAATAGTACTAGTAGGTGATGTTGCACCAGCCGACGAACCATAGCTACTATGCATGTGGAGCTGGGGAGTAGTCGCATAGAAGAAAACCCGCACGCAGTGACCTGGGGAGCTGGACCAGTACAAGAAGTTATACCTCAGGTGGGCGAGATGTCGTTTAGGCGGGCGGGCGGGATCTGTCCACACGACGACAGCGATCAACAGCGCGGAGGATCTTCGTCCATGCCAGCGCCAGCTCTGAGAGGACGGTGCGCATCGGCTCCCTCCGTCGCCGACGGCGACAATGTCAACGCTGCACCTCCTCACCTCCCGCAGCGGACGGGATTCGGCCGGATCTGTGACCACCGGTGTGGAGAGAGATAGAGTGGACACTCTCATCTTGTTTTGATATGGAGAGGGTGAGAGAACGAGATGCGAGAAACTCTATCAAATAAGAGGCTATAATGGAGTAAAAAAATCTCTCCATAGCAGTGGTTTTAAATAGAATACGCGCGTTCCTGAAAAAAGAAACGAAAACTGGCGGACAATTTTTTAACGGTCTGTCTAGGACACATCTAGATGTGACATAGTTATGTCACATCTAAGTTGATGTCCACTCTGTTTGTGGTCAATTTTTTTTTTGTCCTAGTTTTTTTGTTTCTTGTTGCTACATTATATACTTGTGGGAGCTTAGATGTGATATCCTTAAATAACATCTAGATGTGAATTAGACAAACTGATTTTCTAACGTACCAAGAAAGAAAACTCGATCAAAAACACGCCCCCGCTTTCAGGTCGCGAGAGTCATCGCACACACACACATAGACATAGACATGCATATCCGTGTTTACGTAAAATTCCATTTCCATCTCCATCTCCAATCATATTTGTCCAACTGGCACATTATTTACGTTGTTAATTATATACGCAGCAATATTAACGTACAACATCTCTTGTTTGCGCACGTCCGGACCGCTGCCACGGCCGGTCCTGACCAACCCGAACCCTCTTCATCACCCGCGTGTGCTTCCCGCCCGAAACGGTCAGTGCTGCATTCATGCCCGGCCAGAGCGGACGCGACCTCTCACTGGCACCGGCATTGAAGCGGCACGCCGGTCGAGAGAGCGTCGCCTGCGCCGCTTCCGGGTGCACGCGGCTGCTCCGCATTCAAAGGTCGCAATAGCCGGCTACAACATGCATGTAAAAAGTTCTTGGGAGTCCGTGCTACAGCTAGCTGTCCTCCCCCAAGTCATCAATCTCCTCCAGTAGTGCTAGTACTCCATGGCACGATCCATCGACAAGAAGGCGAGAAAGTTATCGTATACTCAGTTTGCGGTGAGTGGCATGCCGAGCGACCGTGTGGGGTCGAGCCGTGGAGGAGGGTGAGACACGAACACGACAGACATGATTTAAACGTTGGTTTTTCTCGATGGCGCGATCCAACGAAACGAAACGTTGGTTTCTCTCCGTTTCCATTTTTTCTCCAGAAAAACAGAAACTTTCCACTCCATTTTCATTCCTATTCCAAGGTTGCCCCGTTACAACATTCCATCGAATACAAAGGAAAACTAACACGCATGCTGATGCATCTCAATGATTCATAGATCATAGCCAATATTTACTTCACAACTAAAGAAAAAAGTTGTGAGAGCGTGTACGAAAGAAAAACTACTGATGGGGTCACTATGACTTAAACCCTAAACCCTAAACATGATTTAATTCCCTGGCCGGGTAGAACCTGTCGAAGGAAAGACGGCTGACACCCTCGGATCATACGATGCTTTTGTGCAGTTCCACTAAAATCTACCTTAGCATCCCTGATGGCAAATATATTGAAGAAGTGTGATTAGAATAATAGTACTGGCACTAGTTCATGAGACATAAACTCATCACAAGTATAAGTCGGTAGAAGTAGAGAAAGATCGACATGGAGATGGAGCTACGGCAGTGGAGCAAGCTGGGTCCAAAAGGGAGATGGACTACCTGGGACGTCGGGCTGTAGCTAGAAGGGCGGTTGGGATGCGGCATCGGCCCATACCGCGGTGACCCCCGATTGGGACGCACCAACTATGGGTTTTCTCCCTCGCCGATGTCGACCGCGTCTACACAAAACATTGTTCCCTTCCCCCAGCCGCGGGATCAGGCCCGTCGTTCTATGCTTGTGAAGAGAGCAACCTTAGCAAGCAGGCTTGTAGCTTAGGCTCCTGCTAGTGTATATATAGTGGTTTTCTTTTTCTCTCCATATCAACCATTTTATATTGCCTACGTGTCATTCAAGAGTGAAATGATGGTTGCTTCTTCCGACTAACTTACTGTGTGATTTGACTGCTCCTTAGTGTCCCCTACACGTACTCCCCCTACGTGTATGCAACAGTCACACGTACACATGGATGCAAACACATGCGTGACGCCCTAATGCATGCATGTCCGAGCACATGACGGAACACACAAGGTCATGCTAAGAGCTCAACCTACACGTGCATGCACACACATACTCAGTCAAGGTGAGCTAGTGACCGTATAAACACCGGAATATATATATATATTGAGCGCAATGAGCGTATTATGAAGTCCACTGACCGTATTTTTACAAATATACAGTGACAGACAGTGTATTTATCTCGTTTGAAATTAAGCCATATTAACCGGAGAGGAGGCAGTATGGACTAGCATTACTTTGTTGTGTCCCGTCAACTTGACGAACGAGGAGAAGGTTGCAGGACGGGAGAAGCTTGCACGCGGTGGCTCACAGGACAAGGAGAAACTTTTGACTAATGCGAGCTCCCCCTCACTCAGGCGGTGGACGTGCAACAGTTAATTCGGTGTTAGATTGCCAGAAGCATACACTATACTACTAGTGCTACTATTGTTCGACTTCCCGAATAGGCAAATAGCCAAGCGAAAAGTTTACTAGTACTAGTACTACTACTATAGTCTATAAAGGTACATACTATACTAGTACTAGGAACCGGATGGAGGAGCGTCTGCACTCTTATTATAATTTTAAAATGTGATAAAGCAATCTTCAACACATTTGGTTCTCTTCGAGGGTTCTCGCATGTGATAATGGAAGTTGATTTCATGGAACACTCGCCACAATTCTCGCTTAATTCTGGCTATATCCTGTTACAAATAGTAGCGCTCGGTAATATTTCCTCTTCTTTTGTTATTCAGCATGTAAACAGGTCAGCAAACCTTGCGCCACATCTTTGTGCGAACCGTGCTTGCTGCTCTTTGAATGTGGCCGAGAGCTGCCTTGATGAAACACCTTGCTTCCTACTTTTTTTTGCGGGGTACCTTGCTTCCTAGTGACCAGTGTCTTGGCGATCGTCCTAAGAATGCTTATATATGAATAAAGCTCTCTCATTTACCCGCAAAAAAGATTAAGCCATATTAACCGGAAAGGAGGGAGTATGGACTAGCACTACTTTTTGGTGTGTCCCGTCAACTCGTAGAACGAGGAGAAGCTTGCAGGACAAGGTGAAGCTCGCTTACGCCTTTTGACTAATGCAACCTACCCTCGGTGGACATGCATCAGTCCATTCGGTGTCAGATTGTCAGATGCATACACTGTAGTACCCAACATACGGAGTACCATCATTCTTCGACTTCACGAAGAGGCGAAGAGCCAAGCGTAGTAGTACGAGTAGTACTACTACTAGAACCGCATGGTGGAGCGTCTGTACTCTTATTTTTAGCTCTAATAAAGTACACGTTTATTCCGGAGAAGGGCGGAAAACGGCAGCCCAACATGTAATGGATGATATCGATCAACCAACCATGCTCGAATATATCTTGGCCTCCATGCGAGCCCGTCTGTGTGTTCTAGCTCCTCGTCTCTCTCAAGGAACGGCGTGTTGGCTCTTTGCTGTCAATTGAGATCGGTTTGCTCACACTCCTGTCCCACATGTCAGTGATATGCCAAGAGGAGGTGCGTTGACCGACTGGCCATACGCGTACTTGGTTTTGCACCTTCATACTACTCCTCCCTCCGTCACAGTTTACAGGGGGCGCTTCATTATGATGCATTTATCTCAATGCATTTCCACCACCAGAGAGACTTTAGACGCGTTTGGTTTAATGCTCAATTAATTAGGGCGTGGTAACCGCAATCAACTCCACAATTTTCTCTCCATGTACTCTATACTATACTACGGAGTGGAGTAAGTGCATGCATGTGTGTACCCGGGGTGGAAGCACTGCATGCATGTGTGTACGCATTATTCCCTCTAGTAATAGACGTCATGCTATAACTACCAATGCTATTTTTCAGGCCGATCGCTAGTCGCCTTGGTCCCACATTTTTTTCCTGAAGCGCGCTGTATAAACAGTGACGGATGGAGTAGTATGAGCGGATTCAAAGAAGAGCGTATTGATGGTTGCTTCTTCAGAGCAACTTACAGTGGGAAAGGTGGGGCTTACGATTTGACTGCTCATTACTCACTATTAATGCGGCGCAACGACCGGGCTGAGTCTCCCATGCGGTTGTGCACTACCCCCTCGGTTCTTAAATATACTCTGGAGTATATTTGTCTTTCTAGAGATTTCAACGAGTGACTACTCAAATATTTGTCTTTTTAGATACTTCAAATGGACTCGCACATACGGATGTATATATAGTACATATTTTAGACTGTAGATTCACTCATTTTGCTCCATAGTTACTTGTTGAAATCTCAAGAAAGACGAATAGAATATTTAGGAACGGAGGGAGTACACATACGAAGCAAAATGAGTGAATCTACACTCTAAAATATGCCCGTTTGAAATTTGTAAAAAGACAAATCTTTAGGAACGAAGGAGTATAATTTTGTGCATGGCACATGGACCCGAATGATGAAGAGGCTTCTGGAAATGCTATCAAGCTTCCATCATTTTTTTACATAATTGACGTACTATACAAATAATTTTCCAGTGACATGAAATTGTACAATGGTGTGAGCTTTCAGCTTTTGTTTCACGTGTCTTGCCATCGATGCTCTTTCAGAAACATTAAAAAACTAACTTGCTAATGCATGTCAATTATTAGTAGACCAGAGCTAATAATTACATCACAACTGAAGATAGAGTTGTGAGAAGGTGTTAAATTAAAATTGATCCATGCTTTCATTGGCAGCAATGTCCCCCCAGCTCTGTCTAAATCAACAAGGCATGTTGGAAAAAAAGTAGCTGTCTGGAGCATGCAACATTCCGATCATTTTGTGCAGTTGCACTAAAATAGAGCTGAGCGTACCTATTCCAAAGATATTAAGTGTGATAACGATAATAGAGGACTGCTGATGAAACAATAAACACACAAATAGAACCCGGTCACCTTTGTAGTCTCTCTTAAGACTAACTAGTTGGAGAAGATTAGGCTCGGAGTTGGATGAGGAGGATAGAGCAAAACCAATCTCCCTTTGTGCAGTCGCACTGAAATGTAGAGACGTTGCTCGTGTGACATTTTAGTACAACTTCACAAAATACTCTTAAGAAAAAAGTGATTTGTGCGGTTCACCAAAATGTCGCAATAGCAACGAGGTGAAATGGATAGCCCTGTTTGCAAAAAAGAGGTAGAAAGGAAACAATTACTGGCCAATAACAGTTGATGACACATGCGACGACAAAAAAGAAGCATATTCCTTGCCCTAAGGGAAGATAACAACACGGTTGTGTTTGTCTGAAATGGTGTGAGGACGAGAATGCAATATGGAAAGTACGTTGGACGAGCTACGTTTTGGGCAAAGAACTATGGAAGATCCACATGCAGCGACGTGGGAAGATGGGCAGTGGAGCAAGGCCGAAGGGGATACCTGGAGTTCGTCGGTATGTAACTAGGTGAGCAGCGGCGGGCGGAATCTGCGAGCAGGTGGCGTATGCCCTGCCGCGCTGGAGCTTGGTCAGAGAGAACGGCGTGTACCGCAGATCGGGACGTGCTGCCTCGGCACCATCGAACGGAGAAACGATGCACTCCTCCCTTTCCCCCGGCGGATGGGATGCGGCCGGATCAGTGAGCAACGTGAGAGAGAGAGAGGCTACCGCACTCCCTTTCCCCCGACGGATGGGATGCGGCCGGATCAGTGACCAACGGTGAGAGAGAGAGAGAGGCCATCGCAGCCTTGTGTGAGATACTCTGAAGAGCGACAAACCAGGCACGCAAGGCTCCATTGTATATAGTGAGCGGACTACCTTTTTCTCCATAAAAGTCGTTTTATATTCTGTGTACGTGCCATTGAGCGCTATAACTTTATTTAAAAATAACGCGGCAACGCGTCAAGTCGAACTTTGTTTCGTGCAGGCGTGGTACACGACCTCCCTAGGTAAGCAACCGCTACAGGCGTTCAAATTAGCACGCGGGCTGCCATTTCGTAAAGAAATGATCTCCACCATGTACCCGCGCGGGTGTGGCTGGGCACGAAGCGTGAGTAGGTGCACGGTGCACCTATTCTCTTCTTGTATACGTACACCACGTACGTGGGGTTGAGAGAGAGAGATACAAACCTAGAGAGATATAGTGTGTGGATTCTTGAGAGTTTTTTTTGTGGGGGGAGGTCAATAAAAAAATGTAACATATGCAATGTGTGTGAAATAGAGTCCTAGATATAACATATATATAGAGGGGGCGATCCACGAGAAGAGAGTGGAGGTATCATCGGCTTGAGGTGTCCATAGAATCGAAAAGAGTGATGATGATGTGTGTGTGTGTGCGCGCACGATCGATAAAGAGTGCCGTCGAATTTGTGTTTGCCCACGTCAAAGATATAGAGTGGCTGGCCTATTGGAACGTGAGAGGGGACATGTGCAGTTTGTCTCTGTGGCATGGATACCTACCTCCAGCGCTCGACTATCGGTGTGTGGTGGGGGAAGAGGGAGGCCCAATTAACTATAGAGGTACAATGGCTGGTATATGTGTGGAGGAGGAGAGAGGCCTATCTCATGTATTAAGGAGATCGATCTGCCTCATGTATTAAGGGAGATCGATCGGCATCCATGCATATGTGCAGGAGAGGAATAAGGTTGGGAGAGAGACAGAGCTAGAGTGTTGGAGGGGGTGGTAGTGGAGTTGTTTCCAACAAATGGTGGGATAGGCTTGCTAGACAAACGGAGGGCACGCCCGCAATATCAATAAGAGAGGAGATGGATGCTTGTTGTCTGTGCACGTGCGTGTGAGAGACTGGTTAGGAGGCATGCACGGATGATGAGAGGGGATGATGTGGCTGTGGTAAGCAGACATAACTACATAGGAAGATCAATCGCCCTTTGTTAGAGAAAGGAGAGACATAACTTGTGAGGTATGTCGATCGATGGAGGAGGGGGGTAGTTACAGTCGATCTAGGTATATGTTGGGAGATCGATCGGTATACATGCATGTGTGTGTTAGAAGCAAATGAGGCACGAGGAGAAGGATAGAGAGAGAGAGAGAGAGGGATGCATGTAGGAGGTGGTACGAGAGGCATACTATATCGAGCGGGGAGGAGTGTGCGAGTACGAGAACGATGAAAAGAGTGGTGGGAGTGAGGCATGGACGGTGACAAGAGAAGAGGAGAAGCTTGTGTTTGTGCTAGGCACACCTGGCTATAGAGGCATATCGATCGATGTGTGCCGTAAAGAAGGAGCTGGGGAGCCTACACACACTGTGGGTGAACGACCTAAAGTGAAAAGACGAATTTGCGCGATGGAGCTAGAGAATGCTGAGGGAGGGTGAGAGGGATGTGGGCGTGTGCATGCACAAGAGAAAGTTAGCGCTAGCTACAAAGATAAGAGGGTTGTGTGGGTGTAAAAGACGAATAAAGATCATATATACTTCATTATAAAAAGCAAATTCGGATATTTGAAGAATTTATCATAGTGTTTTAAACCGACACATGTGTGAATATATATAACGGTGATACACATGGTGTGTTTATGAACATATTATACTACATTTAATATATTATATCTCTACTCTTATAAAAAAACGGAGTTGTTGATGATGGTGTGCCTACCATCCTGCATTATAGGCCGTCCGATTTATATCTGGCGGATAGCAAGGAAACTATGATGGTTGAAGTTGGCAACAATCATGATTGTAGATTCTTATTGAAATAGAGAAACGAATTCAAATTTAGTTCGAATTGCAGTGGTAGTATAGACATTTGGAATGCACTAAAATGTTGGTATGAGTAGGTTACATGCATTATAGATCAAGCGAAAAAATTTAATCGGACATATTATGGATTCATACTCCCTCCTTCCATCTATATAGGGCGTAATGAGATTTTTAAGACTGCCTTTGACTATTGACAATATTAATAGTACATGACATGCACAGTGTGAAAATTATATCATTGAAAGAACCTTTCACAGATGAAGTTAACGGTGTGCTTTGTGTAAGTTGCATGTCATATATCATTGCTCTAATATTTGATCAAAGTTAGCATCGAAAAATGCATTAGGCCCTATATAGATGGAAGGAGGGAGTAGCTTTGAATAGCATTTGTATAGTAAAACGGGGCAAGACTCTCTCTTTGTGTGGTGTGAATAGTTTTATTTTTTTCGTTTTCTTTTTGGTTGAGGGAAGTGCGAATTGATTTGGTACATACAAGTACAATATTAGTACACGTTAGGCTTGTCCCTAAAATTCAACCCGCGTCTTGTTATATCCTGAAAATTCAGATATCGTGCTCCCAAAACTGGCGTCTTCACAACCCGCGCCTTGCTTTCCCGAAATTACAACACGCGCGAAAACTCCCTCCAGCTGTCAAATCCCGACACGCGAAATCCCCCTTCTAACCCTGAGCCGAAAGGGCCGATAGTTCAAATCGGTGGGGGGGGGGGTACTTTTGTAACACACCCTACATTTTGGACAAGCGCGTCCCTAAGTCATGCTTCACCCCCTCCCATCGCCCCTTTTCGCCATTGGAAATCCCAGGCCGCCATAACCTCTCCGCTCCGGCTGCGAAACCCCACCCTCCTCCGTCCGCCACATCACCGCTGCCCAGCCGGAGCCTCTTCCCCGACGACGCCATCCACCGCAACAGCTCGACGTCCCTCGTCCACCTCCCCGGATGAGGATCCGTCGTCCATCTCACTGTCCCGCCGGTTCAGCTGCCCCGTCCTCCACCTCCAAGGAGCTGCTTCGACGATCGCCTCGTCTATCGCAGCTGCTCCATCCCCACAGCGCTGCCTTGACCTGCTCCACCGGAACCGCGACATCCTCACCGACTCCTCGGACGAAGCCGAGGCCTACTCGGTGCCACCAAAGAGGTTGTACACTCATCGCATCGCACCTTCTCCTTAACTCGACCTCCCGGCGCCGACGGTGCTCCATCCCTCACCCCCATGGAGCGGCTACCTTGAAGTCGGCGCCGCGGGCGACATCTCCACGGCGGCTCTCCTCCAGTGCAAGGCCCCTTCGGTGGCGGCGTCCATACCAGTCGGATCTGCTGCTGCTGCTCCAGCTCTCGCTCGCTCGCTCGCGCTGCTGCTGCTCCGGCTCTCGCTCGATCGCTCGCTCGCCCAGCTGCTGCTGCTGCTCTCCCCCTCGCTCGTGCTGCTGCTCTGCTCCGATTAAGCCACACTTCAGTCGACTGAATCGACTTTTGGGTCAGTCGATTTTCAGGGGTTGGGGGGGCTCGCTGGAGTTAAGGAAGAACCACCCGCAGCGGGGACAGGGGCTCGCCGGAGAGGTACCCCACTATCTATCTTAGGGTTCAGGGTGGGGGGGCGCGGGGGGCCTAGAGGGCTGGCCGGGGCGGCAGTGGCGAGTTGTTTCGGGGTGGCGAGGCGGCTCTGGGGCCGGTGGTTCGGCCGATGGTGGCTGGCGGCTCAGGGGGGTGTAGGTTGAAGATGAACTATAGGCCCTCCCTAAACTACATGTCAAGTGCCTCTCTTCTACCATTGCGTTCAGCTTCGGCAGTAGCATTCAGATTCCATAGTAAATTTCAGTTTCGATAGTTAAGTTCAGAGTCAACAGTTTTTACCTCATCTGTTGTAGTCAGGTGGTTTTTGGTGATGTTAATTTTACATCCATTTTACATCATCTATTGGAGATGCTATTAGAATCCCACTTGAGATTGACAATGTCTGTCTTGTGCTGCTTCAGCCTTGACGTCTTACGGCTCACCGGAGCTGCTCCAACGACAGAACGATCCATCACAACAGAGCAGTGCCCTGGATGCCGTCTACAAATTCCTCAGATCTTCCTCCACACCTCCGATAGCCACCTCTGCCTCAACTGCTTCAGCGACCAACCCAGTGATGCTGAGGTCGACACGGCTACGGCAAAGAGGTTGTACACTTGTTGCATCACTTATTACTATACATTCACGTCGATCCATTAGGGCTATTTTGGTTCAATGGAAAAACATCGATCCACTGGTTGTTACCATCACTCTAAATTTCTGCATGCTCTCCTTACATAATCTCACCATATTTTTTTCATATGCATGTCAGATATTGTACACAGTCATGCTGAACATGTAGAGAAAAAGAGAAGAGTTTTGTGCGGAAATACAATGTCATGCAGACATCGCTCCATGGTGGGTTCAATGGCAAACCCTCCCCACCCCTCTCCAGATTGTAATCCAAAGGAAGATATCTGTTCTGAGGCGGATTCAGACGCCGCTGACCACTCCTATTTACCCCCCAAGGTGTTTGCTCTACCTTGGCATGATGATGTTAGTCATATCATGCATATGTTGCCTTGCAGTGCCTAATTTTGACATCATATATGCCATCTTCTTAGTTTAGACATGTTATGTAATGCCACCTGTTTAGTTTCTATATCATATATGGGAATTATGCAGTCTCATGTCTTTTAGCCAGCCATAATATATGTGAAATGTGCAATGCCATCCTGTTTAACCAGGCATCATATATTTGAATGATATCTTGCCCATCCTTTTATTCATTACATTTCCATTTGTCGACAATGTTTGTACATTAAACTACTCTTCCTGTGAATCAGCCATTTGGGTGGGAGATGGAAAAATCTGGAGTGAAAACAAGGCCTTCAGAGCAGACAGTGCTACCTGTCGAAGCAGATCTCTTGTTGGGTCCCGATAGCTCCTCAGAGATGGATTCAAAGACAGATGACCAGTCATATTCCCCCACTGAGGTGTATGCTCTAACTTGGCACGATTATACTGCTCATATCATGCATACAGTGTCTTGCATTGCATAGTTTAGACATCATATACACAATATTCAACACCATGTTCTTAGTTCAGACATCATATCGAATGCGCTCTATTTAGCATATAAATCACATATGTGAATTAAATGATGCGATCCTGATTACTTAGATAACATGTAGGTGAATTATGTCATGCGATCCTATTTAGTTATTCATCATATCTTTGAATTATGTTATGCTATGCTATCCAGTTTAGATAGACATCATATATGTGAAATTATGTCATGCTATCCGTTTTAGTTAAACAATATACATGTCAACTATTTCATGCCCTCTTTTTTCCACACTATCTATTGCATTTGTCTCTCATACAATGTCTGTACATTCAACTATGTTTCCTGTTTATCAGCCATTTGAATTGGAGCGGGTGATGCCAGTATTTAGCGGTATAAAAACATGGTCTTCAAATAAAACAGTGCTACCTCTTGGTGGAGATATCACCCCGGTTGTACATGCACAAGAACCAGACCTACCACACATAACCCAAACTCTCACAGATTGTACCCCTACTGCGATGGACAGAGAACTACCTTCACCCAATCTAACCCCAACCCCAGCCTGTAGTAACCCAGTTCCTGTTGACACGGCACCATCTCCACCACAGAGCTCCCAAACAAGAGCAGTTAGTAAGGCAGCTCCAGTTCCCAAAGATCCAGTACTATCACGGCGAACCCAAACTCCACCAGTTAGTACGCCTATTCCTGTGGAGGAAGCACAACCAGCCAGTCGTAGTTTAGCATCTATCGCATTTAATGTTGTTAAATCGTATGTGCGTATCTTCCCATCTTGGAAATATTATACTGAAGATGAAGGAAAATGCCAGTTGCAGGTGTTTGTCCAGGAGTTATGTGTAAGTAATGTTATTCATGGCAATTACTTTGCTTCGTCCCATACATCCTACCTCCATGATGGTTATAATACAGCAAATTTTCCCATTTTTCTCCATAGAGAACGACCGATTTGGAAACTCTGGATGAGGTAACCTGTGCTAATACCTCTGCTATCTTCAAGAATGCTTGGTGGTAGTATCGGAATTACCTGAAGAAAACGTACTTCACCGGCAAAGAAACTCATCAAATTCCCTTACGTTCTCCTGAGACACATTTACTGGACGATGACTGGGAACGCCTTGTTCTGTACTGGTCCTGTACCAAGAATGTGGTAAGGTCTATGAGCTCATTTTCTATTTTTAAGTATTTTATTCTTGCGTCTTACTGTACTCTGTTCATGTAGAACAACTGGCTAAACCTGAAAAACAAATGTTCTAATTTAAGATTCCATTGCTATCATAGTTCAAAAAAGCGCTAGGCGTTAATTGTGCGTTTTGCCACCGCCTTGCGCTTTACTGACCAAAGCGCATGCTTATGCGCAGTTATGCATAGATTATGCATAGTTATGCGCAATGCGTTTTGCCAACGCCTAGAGCCTAGGCGCGCTTAAGCGCTCGCTTAGGCGCGCCTTTTTTAACTATGATTGCTTTGCTCTTGTATCACTGTATTTACTCATACAAACTTATTTTTAAATTGAAGGATCCAATTGAAACTCCAATGGCACAACAGGTATGTTCACACATGTTTCTTTAACAGGTTTGCTCTTATCAATAGCTCTGTTGATTTCAATTTCAATTATGTATACAGTTGACTTTCATATCATGCACATTACTAGCATCACAACAGAGCCAATAGTGTTGTTGTACATGTAGACCCGTGGCACCCATCTGAAATCTTATTGTGCCGTGTAGTTTCCCACGCCTTTTATTCTTTCACTACTGCTTTGTCTTGAACTAATATGATTTGAACCGTGTCTCTATTTTGATTTCGCAAGACAATGCAGTGACCATAGGACATAGATATATGTTTGTTTGATGCTTTTATTATGTACTAGTATTTGGCAATAGAAGACTTGGTAGTTTAATCCTGTCCACCTTACTAATGAACTGGTTCACCGAAATGAGTTTCATATACTAGTACATGCTAAACTTGTTATGTGTCTGCTTGTTTCTTCTTTTAGAATGCTGACAGAATATTGGGGAAGAGTGCCTTATTAAGCAATGGTAAAGGAAGTAATGCAGATAAGGTTCAGGATAGTGACACATCCTTGTTGGTCTCCAATAAAGCTGATAAAACAGGTAAGGAAGACTATCTTGTAGATAGAGAGACAACTCCAAAGTCCTGTCTTGGTTTAGTGTTCGAGTTACTGGCCACTACCGCTTGCACAAGCTATTCAAACTCACTGTCTGAATCAGTTCGGTTTCTTGAGTCTCAACTACAAGCTAAAAGACATCGATCAGCTATGCTGCGACAAGAAGCGGAAGGACTGTGGAAGTCCCTGGAGCATTCAGATGCATACTTTCTGGTGCAACAACAAGCGTTGGAAGATTTTAGCGCCAAACAGGACAAAGCTAATCAACTTGCTAAGCTTACTGCCAGCATGGTGGATACCCAGGATAACATTTCTTGAGCTCTTCTGAAGTTGTTTCAGTTATGCTCTTGTTTTGTTGCCGCGTTTATTTGCACTGGTGGCCAAATTTGATGGCCAGTGTATGAAATATGCTGCTTTGTTCCCTATATTTGCACTGGCGGCGAACTTTGATGCCTAGTGGATGTAATATGTGTAATAGCGGTAATAGGCTAGCGTTAATTGCTTGCTTATTTATTTCCTTATTGTCTTGTTTAGTTGTTTGCTTGTAGTCACTGTAGTTCTTTTTCTGTGTTTTTCTAGTGGCCACAATAGCCTATTTTTGGTAACTAGGCCAAAATAATCATGGCAACACACGGGCTGTTGTAACCATGGGCCTCCTGCAGGCCGTATGATCCATGGGCCGTCGTCCGGCTGTAGGATCCATTGCCCTTCTATACGGGCTGTAGGATCCATCGGCCTTCTATACGGGCCTTAGGGTCCATGGGCCTTCTATGGGTCGTAGGGTCTATGGGCCTTCTACGGGCCATACGATCCATGGGCCTTCTACGGGCCGTACTATCCATGGGCCTCATGTGGCATGGTCCTTCTACGGGGCGTATCATCATTTTGCCAATCATGGGCCGTACTATTCATGGACCATAACGGGCCGTTAATAGGACGTATTTGATAACTCTATGAAAACAGCCCAACGGGTTGTTTTGACATGAAAACGGCCCAACGTATTAACGGTCCGCAAATGGGCCGACTGTAACGACGGGCTGAATTTGGCCCACAAGCAGAAAATGACAGTAATGGGCCGTATGTAACCGAATGTTGCAAATGAGCCCAAGAATCAATGGGCCCTGAGGAGGCCGAAAGATAACTTGGGCTCAAAACGGCCCAATGGAATAACGGGCCGTTAATGGGTATAAAGTGATACACTGTTCATTACGGGCCAGTTTCACTACGGGCCGTTAATGGGCCAAGTGTTACAAAGGTCCTCATATGGGCCGAAAGAAGTCATGGGCCACACATGGGCCGGAAGTTAAAACAGGCTGAATCATATTGGAAGGCCCAGATGACGCTACTAGGCCTAATTCGGATAGGGCGTAACGGGCCCTGGGTTAGCAGGCTGTAAATGGTCTATATGCGAACATGCCGTTAACAGGCTTTCCGTGGGCCGGGCCGCCACCTTTTGACCAAGTCAAACGGGCCGGCCTTTTCACAGGAATGGGCCTGTGTTGGGCCGTGCCACGTGTCGCCGTATCATAGGCGACTTCGGTCCAATGAACAGATGACATCTGTCCCAACGGTGAGCCGACACGTGTTTCCTCCAGCCAATGATAATTTTACACATGGAAAATTCCCATTGGTCGGGGCTGTTAATGGATTATCGGATCCAAAACCCGACCCGATAGCTTAACGGTGTTCTGTTACGGTGGATGCCACGTGTCGGTCACCCTTGACGAAAGCACTTCTGTGATGCGCGATTTATCGTCATGGAAGTGGACACTTCCGTGATGACAATTTTGGTAATGTCATGGAACACTTCTACGACAGCACATATATGACTATCTTGATTCTGTCATAAATTTGTCATGGATGTACATGCATGACAAAAAAGCGACCTACTGTGAGAAACACGTATCATCACGGAAGTGTATTTTTTTGTAGTGAGATGAAGTATTCTTCAAACAGGGACCTATTTTGAAACACAACTTGCCTATTGAATTTCTAGGGAATCCTCCTCCACCCAAGGGTGATCCCGTGTTTGAGCTTAAACCATTACCTGATACTCTTAAATATGCTTATCTTGATGAAAATAAGATATATCCTGTTATTATTAGTGCTAACCTTTCAGAGCAAGAAGAAGAGAAATTATTGAAAACTCTGAAGAAGCACCGTGCTGCAATTGGATATACTCTTGATGATCTTAAGGGTATCAGTCCCACTCTATGCCAGCACAAAATAAAATTGGAGAAAGACGCTAAACCGATTGTTGATCACCAATGACGATTAAATCCTCAGATGAAAGAAGTGGTAAGAAATGAAATACTAAAGCTTCTGGAGGCTGGTATAATTTATCCTGTTGCTGATAGTCAGTGGGTAAGTCCTGTCCATTCTGTCCCTAAGAAGGGAGGTATTACTGCTGTTCCTAATGATAAAGACAAATTGATCCCACAAAGAATTGTTACATGTTATAGAATGGTAATTGATTTCTACAAATTAAATAAAACTACTAGAAAGGATCATTACCCTTTACCTTTTATTGATCAAATGCTAGAAAGATTATCCAATCATACACATTTTTGCTTTCTAGACGGTTATTCTGGTTTCTCTCAAATACCTGTGTCAAAAGAGGATCAGGAAAAGACCACTTTCACTTGCCATTTCGGTACCTTTGCTTATAGATGTATGCCTTTTGGTTTATGTAATACAAATTCTACCTTCCAAAGATGTATGACTGCTATATTCTCTGACTTTTGTGAAAAGATTGTTGAGGTTTTCATGGATGATTTCTCCGTGTATGGAACTTATTTTGATGATTGCTTAAGCAACCTTGATCGAGTTTTGTAGAGATGTGAAGAAACTAATCTTGTCTTGAATTGGGAGAAGTGCCACTTTATGGTTAATGAAGGTATTGTCTTGGGGCATAAAATTTCTGAAAGAGGTATTGAAATTGATAAAGCTAAAGTTGATGCTATTGAAAAGATGCCGTGTCCTAAGGACATTAAAGGTATAAGAAGTTTCCTTGGTCATGTCGGTTTTTATAGGAGGTTCATTAAAGACTTCTCAAAAATTTCTAGGTCTCTCACTAATCTCTTACAAAAAAATGTTCCTGTTGTCTTTGATGATGATTGTGTAGAAGCATTTGAAATACCTAAGAAAGCCTTGATTTCTGCATCTATTATTTAACCATCTGATTGGAATTTACCCTTTGAAATTATGTGTGATGCTACTGATTATGTTGTAGGTGTTGTTCTAGGACAAAGAGTTGATAAGAAATTAAATGTTATCCAGTATGCTAGTAAAACTCTAGACAGTGCCCAGAGAAATTATGCTACTACTGAAAAATAATTTTTAGCAGTTGTATTTTCTTGTGATAAGTTCAGACCTTATATTGTTGATTCAAAAGTAACTATTCACACTAATCATGTTGCTATTAAATACCTTATGAAAAATAAAGATGCTAAACCTAGACTTATTAGATGGGCTCTCTTGCTACAAGAATTTGATTTGCATATTATTGATAGGAAAGGAGCTGAGAACCCCGTTGCAGACAACTTGTCTAGGTTAGAAAATGTTCTTGATGACCCACTCCCTATTGATGATAGTTTTCCTGATGAACAATTAGCTATCATAAATGCTTCTTGTACTGCTCCATGGTATGTTGATTATGCTAATTACATTGTTGCTAAATTTATACCACCTAGTTTCACATACCAGCAAAAGAAAAAGGTTTTATATGATTTAAGACATTACTTATGGGATGACCCACACCTTTATAAAGAAGGTGTAGATGGTGTTATTAGACGTTGTGTGCCTGAGCATGAATAGGAACATATCCTACGCAAGTGTCACTCCGAGGCTTATGGAGGACACCACACTGGAGATAGAACTACACATAAGGTATTGCAATCCGTTTTTTATTGGCCTACTCTCTTCAAATATGCCCGTAAGTTTGTCTTGTCTTGTGATGAATGTCAAAGAATTGGTAATATTAATACACGTCAAGAAATGCCTATGAACTATTCACTTATTACTGAACCATTTGATATTTGGGGCTTTGATTATATGGGACCATTTCCTTCCTCTAATGGGTATACATATATTTTAGTTGTTGTTGATTACGTTACTAAGTGGGTTGTCATGGTATTATCACGGGGAGCTTGCAAGTCGACAGATTCCACAAGGGCTTAGTGTGAGGGTAAGACTGTTGCTGATAGGCCCGTGAGCGGGTATGCGAGTAGCACGCGGTGGTTTACCCAGCTTCGGAGCTCTCCGGAGAGATAATACTCCTACCGCTGCATGTCTGAGTGTATGTGGCATATCTTAGTACAGAGTGCTCCTAGAGCTGTATCATTGGTCAGTGTCGTAGGCATCTGACTTTGTATATGCGAATGGCCGGATGAACATGCGTGCTCTAGTGGCCGAATGGCACTTGGCCGTGGGTGTGTGCGTGAGAATGTGTGTGCCCATGGGAGTCCATCCCCTGGATGGATGGATGTGTGCCTTTATATAGGCATGTGTAGCTTAGGATGTAAGCTTGGTAGTGGGCATGGGTAAGGCATGGTGCATGTTATGCTTGTCCCCTGGGTCACTTCATAAATAGTGCCAGGGGATAAGTGACACTATACATGATGGCTGAGATGACACGTGAATAGTGCTCGGGTACGATAATCTCGTCGGTGTCTTGTCGATGTCGCTTCGGGCTGCAATCGGCAGCCGGCTGGTTGGCACAGCCGGCAGCCGGCTGGTCGTTGCAGTCAGCAGCCAGCAGTCGGCCGGGTAGAGCAGTCGGACGGAGAGCCGGCAGAAGCGGCAGGGCAGTCGGACTGAGGGGCTTCGCTAGCCCCGATGTCTTGAAATATCGTCTCACCGTCTTCGGGGTATCTGTGTCCAATTACTCCGATAGTAGCCCCCAAGCCTCCGGGCAACTTGGCAAAGTTGGGCGGAGGTTTTTTGGCGAGTGTTAATGGAAATGATCATGAAAAAAGACAAAGTTAGTCCATGCAGATATATCAAATGTTTGCTTTTAGAATTGCAAGTTTTATGCGGAGGGTGACGACTCGGTTTCGTCCGATCCCCCTTCAATCTTTTTCGTGTTCCCACCGCTTTTTGGCTTGTGCTCTTGCCTGCCGGACAGCCGCTCTGCGGTCTGTGGCTGAGAGTGGGCCGCGAAGTAGAGTGTACAGTACTCAGAGTCTGGGAGCAGATTCAACCGAGTAGATACTTGTAAAGGAAACGGCCGGGTCGCCCGAACCGTTTTTCTTCCCGGATGTTTTTCACATGGGTGGCCTCCAGCGTCCACTCTTGCTAGCCAGACAGTCGCTCTACGGTCTGTGACTAAGAGTGGGCCTTTGCTACTGTGCATGCTACTAAGCCGTCTGCGCGAACTAACGTCTCAGGCCAAGAGGCCAGCTCCCGGGCCAACTCTGGCTGGCGCCGGGGCAAACAGTGATGCAACTGTAATAAAAATGCGGAGATAGCCCCCGAGCATCGCTCGGGATTATCCGTGCTTGCGTGATGCAAAAATATGTGGGTGAGGAGCTCACATTGATTTTTGTGTAGCCGAGGCGGAGTTTGCCGAAGACAGCCGGCGCGGCTCGGCGCTCGCGGAGTGTGCCGATGCATCCGCTGGGTATAGCCTTCGAGCCCCCGGGTGCTCGAAGGGGGGGCCCGGCCGGTCAGGCTCGACTGGCCAGGTGGAGAGGCGTCTTGCAACGCCCTTTTTCTTCTTTTTCTCTTCTGCCGGTTGCTGGCAGCCGGACAAAACTCTTCTCGTCTGCAATCTTCGTCGGGGCGTGCCACCGCACCAGCTGGGTGTAGCCCCCGAGATTAGGGCCGACTACTGAGCAATCGGGCCGGATCTCCCGGTAACTACTTTGTCTTCTTCCTCGTGGGGGCGCGTCAGCGCACCCGCCGGGTGTAGCCCCTGAGATCCGGGCCGACTGCTGAGCAGTCGGGCCGGATCTCCCGGCAACTACTTTGTCTTCTTCCTCGCGGGGGCGCGTCAGCGCACCCGCCGGGTGTAGCCCCCGAGATCTGGGCCGACTGCTGAGCAGTCGGGACAGATCTCCCGGCAACTACTTTGTCTTCTTCCTCGCGGGGGCGCGTCAGCGCACCCGTCGGGTGTAGCCCCCTAGATCTGGGCCGACTGCTGAGCAGTCGGGCCAGATCTCCCGACAACTACTTTGTCTTCTTCCTCGCGGGGGCGCGTCAGCGCACTTGCCGGGTGTAGCCCCTGAGATCTGGGCCGACTGCTGAGCAGTCGGGCCAGATCTCCCGGCAACTACTTTGTCTTCTTTCTCCTTCTCTTTGTCCAGCTGCGGGCAGCCGGACGCATATTTCTTTTCTCTCTTTTTTCTCGTCAGCCGGCTGTTGACTTGGTCAGTCGAACCTCTTTTCCTTTGCATGAGCAGCCGGCCACAGCGGGCAGTCGACCCTTTTTTTGGTTGGCAGCAGCTCTTTTTCTCAGCAGGCTAGCAGGCAGCTGCCATTGACCTTTCTTTGCATGGGGCAGCCGGCCCCTTTTCTTTTCTCTTTGTCCCAACCGACCTCTCCCTCCGTTTTTTCTGTCTGACTGCATGCGAGCAGCCAGACGCCACCACCCGACCACTTTATTTTTTCTTTTTCTTTCTTTCTCGGGCAGCCGCCTTCTCCCTCCATTTTTTTGGCACTCGGTCCTTGACTTTTCAGTCGGACTCCTCCTCCCTTTCTTTCTTTTCTGTCCCCGCGTGGGCAGCCGACCACGGCGCTCCGGATGCGGGGAAGGGGGGAGCCGGCTCTGGAGCGGGAGGTCGGGCAGGCGACGGGCAAGGGCGTAGGCGGAGCCGCGAGCCGGCGCGAAGTGGAGGAGGCCCGCGGTCGAGCTGGTGGAGCCGGCGAGCGGCAAGCCGGCCGGCGCGCGCGCGGGAGATGGAGCAGGGTCGGAGGCAGTGGAGCTAGCGGAGGAGCCAGAGCTGGCCGGGTCGGAGCCGGAGCCGGCGCGGGCGGCAGGCGACCGGGCGGAGCCAGCAGCCGGCCCGGGCGGGGAGCTGGCCACGGGCACGGTCCGGGTCATGGACGCGCGCGGGACGGCCGGACGAAGACGCGGCGCAGCGCCTGAGAGGCGCGGGGGCGCGGAGGGGAGAGCTGGGCGCGAGCTCGGGGAAGCCGGCCAGCTCGTCGGAGCCGTGGAGGAGCGAGGCGGCGGAAACTGGCGGCCGGGTCGCGGCGAAAGCCGGCGGCCGGGTTGCGACAGAGGCCGGCCTGCCGGATTGCGAGGAAGCCGGACCGGGGCGCGGTAGAAGCCGGCTTGCCGGGTTGCGGCAGAAGGCGGAGGCCGGGTCACGGGGATGCCAGCCGCAGGCCAAGCCGGCGAGCGTAGCAGGCCAAAACCAGCAGGTGGACGGGCTGGGACGGGGAGCCAGCAGGCGGCTGGGTAGCGGGCGGAGCCGGCGAGGGGCGCCGGAGGAGTCGGACCAGCATGGTAGGCGCAGCCGGACGGAGGCGCGGGCCGGCCGAGGACGGGGCGGAGCAGGCGCAGCCGGAGCCGGCTCGGTGCGCGGGGTCGGACGGAGGCACAGAGCCGGCCGAGGCCAGGGCGGAGCGGGCGCAGCCGGAGCCGGCGTGGCCGGGACGCGGAGGCGGCCGAGGCCGAGGCGGAAGCCGGCCGCGGGGTGAGAGGGAGCCGGCAGGCGCGAGAGGCGGCAGCGGGCAGGGCCAGCCTACCAGGATGGGCGAGCAGGCGGAGCCGGCGAACGGCGAGCTGACCCAGCGTGCGGGCGGGAGGCGGAGCCGGCCCGCGCAGTTGGTGGAGCGGCGACAGAGGACCCGGGAGTGCGCGGAGGTCGGACGTCGGGCGCGGGTGGAGCCGGCGCGCGAGGCATTGCTGACGAGCTGGGTGGTGGTGGCGAGAGATAGAGGCCGAGCAGTGCAGGAGGGCCACGGGGACAAGGCCAAGCAGAGTGGAGGTGCCGATGAGGAAGCTGGACGCGGCCGTGCACGAGGCCAGGGGAGAGTGTATGGCCGTTAGCTGGGATGCGTACAAGCTTGTGCATGGCCAATGGTTTGACCATTATATGACTTGCACCTAGCTAGCTCGTAGAGATGACATATAGAGAAGTGAAAGGCGCGTTCCGGCCACAGCAAGGTGCAGCACGGAGGGGAGCCGACGCGGGCAGCGCATGGATGGACACGGCCGACCGAAGCAAGGCCCCGTGCGTGGCACGCGCGCGGACGGGCGACCAGCGCCGCGTCGATGGTGAAGAAGGCAAGGCCGATGGCGAGGTCACGCCGCCCCTCACGGCCATTCCGGGGGCATGTCGATATCGAGCCCCCGACCGCTATCGGAGAGGCGGCACGACGCTGTGATGATGAAGACGAAGAGGCTGATGGCGAGGACGTGCCGCCCCTCGCGGCTACTCTGAGGGCGAGTTGACGTCGGGCCCCCGAGCGCTACCAGAGAGATGACGGCGACGCCGCGGTGATGACGAAAGTGGTCCCGCCCGGACTGCGAAACCAGTAGCAGCGTGGTAGCATAGGAGTAGTACCACCCCAAAGTGGGCGCCAACTGTCGTGGTATTCTCACGGGGGACTTGCGAGTCGACAGATGCCACTAGGGCTTAGTGTGAGGGTAAGACTGCTGCTGATAGGCCCGGGAGCGGGTATGCGAGTAGCACATGGTGGTTTACCCAGCTTCGGAGCTCTCCGGAGAGATAATACTCCTACTACTGCATGTCTGAGTGTATGTGGCATATCTTAATACAGAGTGCTCCTAGAGCTGTATCATTGGTCAGTGCCATAGGCATCTGACTTTGTATATGCGAATGGCCGGATGAACATGCGTGCTCTAGTGGCCGAATGGCACTTGGCCGTTGGTGTGTGCGTGAGCATCTGTGTGTGCCCATGGGAGTCCATCCCTTGGATGGATGGATGTGTGCCTTTATATAGGCTTGTGTAGCTTAGGATGTAAGCTTGGTAGTGGGCATGGGTAAGGCATGGTGCATGTTATGCTTGTCCCCTGGGTCACTTCATAAATAGTGCCAGGGGACAAGTGACACTATACATGACGGCTAAGATGACACATGAATAGTGCTTGGTGTCGTGGAATTAACACGTCAGATGTCCTCATGAAAGGACTTAGTCGTGGAGCCATCGCAATGGGTTAGCTTGAAGGGGTTAAACCGGCCAAGGGACACGGGAGTTTTATACTAGTTCGGCCCCTTCGGTGAAGGTAAAAGCCTACGTCTAGTTGTGATGGGATTGATTGCATTTCTATGATCAGGGAGCGAATACGCTAATCCTGAGTCTCGAGTTGTTGTCTGTCCTCCCTGAACCGCCACCGGGTCGTTCCTTTATATACACAGGTTGACGCCCGGATGGTCTACAGAGTCCCGAGGCCGACTCATACAAGGGTCCGGCTCGGTCTCTCCTTTCCTAACTTACGACACAAGTTTACATAATGATGGTGGTTTGATATTATGGGCCCTAATCCGCCACTGGGCTCCATGCCTCTAAGCTTCATAGAAAAATGCCATCTTCTGAGTCTTCATGGGCTTCAATACGGTTGAGGGTAAACCGGCCCCTCCTGGGCGGTTTATACTCAATAGTTATATCCCCAACATTATGCCCCAGAGTGATTTGAATTTGTTCATATCAATCTTCAGTACTTAGAAAATTCCTGTGAACATCTTCCTTTGCTTCTTGTAAACCGCCATGACGTCTTGTTTTATAAACTTTGTTAAACCACAGTAACGTCATCCTCCGGATACAGCAACGGATCATCATGACGTCATCTCTGTAAAAAACGAAATAAAAAGATTCCCTTTATTAATGTCATCCCGGAAATCGAGGTGACAGCTGCGCCACTTGCCGCTTTAGACTCCTCGATTTTTGCACCGGTGTTTATCTCCTTTCCCTGTTATAAATAACCCCAGCAGGCACTTCCATTCTTCCCCTTTCTCCTCATCTTCTTCCTCGCGACCAAAGAACTCCAGCACCGCCGCCGCCGTCGATGTTCGAATCTGCACCGACCGAGGCTGCTGCATCACCCTGTTTGTTCCAGAGATCCTGCCACGCTCCTCCACCGCTGAGCGGCCCTGGTAAGTTCATTTCCCTGTAACCCTAGATTTTTGTTTAGGGTTTTCGAGTTCATCCATGTCCGCCGTTGTTCCTTAGTTCTACTGCAACCTTCTCCTTAGTCCGATTACTGAGGGTGTATATATGCGCCTGCTAAGCTTTGATTTGCGGCTAGATTCATTTTGATAGTTCACCATCTCGTGGCTTCTTACTGCTCAAAACAGACTCTATCTGGATCTTCCCTATTCCTCTTAGCACCATTGTAGGGTTCAGGAAACTTTTCTTTAGTTATCCACGGTAGATCTAAAATTGTACTGCTATTTTGTGAAACCTGTTTTTGTAACACTTAGCAGAAATTTTGAATCCTGGCCCTCCTGCCTATGGGCGGTTTAACCTTTTATAACCAATCCTCCATATGTCATTAGCCCTCTCTTAAACCGCCAACTAAACCTTGTACGGCAATTTTCCGGTTTAACACTGAATTGTACACTTAAACCGTTAATTGTAAACCGGCTTTTATTTTTCCTTTCAGTTCTCCTTCCGAGATGACCAAACAATTCTCTGCTTGCAATTGGGTTCCGTCCCGGATCACGGAAACACAAATCAATGGATATGTCACCACTGACGCTTTAGCCTCAAAAAGGGTTCTCCACTGGCGAGTCCCGGGCTCTGAATGCCCACTTGAACCTCAAGATGGAGAAGTGATTGTACTTATGCAACACTTAGACCGGGGTTTCAGCCCGCCCGGATCAAAAAAATTCTGGGATGTCCTCGCAAGTTTCCAACTCCATCCACAAGATATTGGACCAAACTCTGTGTCCAATATATGCAAATTTCAAGTATTCTGCGAAGTCTACCTTCAAGAAGAGCCATCTGTGGAGTTGTTCCGGGATTTTTTCCACTTGAACCGCCGTACAGAGTTCTCTGATGGTCCCAACACAGAACTCGGTGGTGTTTCAATTTAGAAGAGGAAAGAGGCTGACTTCCCACATGCAAAACATCACAGCCATCCTAAAGATTGGAACCAGACTTGGTTTTACTACCGGAATACTTCCCCTGATGGAGAAAATCCTTTGCCGGGTTACCGTCCTCACCGGCTTAGGAATGGCCACCCATTACCTTCACGCTTGTCCGCCTCAGAATGGAAAAACTTCGCACCTCAAATCGCTAAGCTTCAGGCTCTCATGGCCAACGGTTTGACTGGCATTGACCTTGTCCGCTGCTGAGTATCTTGGGGCATTTTGCCTTTAAGCCGCCACCCCGGATTGATGCATGAATATACTGGGAACATAAAAGACCCTCAACGCTATCATGAAGTAGTAATGACGGATCTTGAGATTACTAAATCTATGAAGAAGATGCTCGATGAAACAATCACTTCATGCAATCAAACTGGGTTGCCACCTTTTTGCGTTTACAATCCACCGCTAGCGGTAAAGTTTGTTTTAATATTTTACTGATTCGCCTCCACTTTAACTATGTGCTAACATTTCCTTGCCTTGATATCACAGGCCAACAGCTCCTTCTGGAAACGGACTAAACCGGCCAGGGTTCGTGCCAAGACTAAGGCCACCAAGAAAATTTCCAAGAAGAAAATCGCCGAGTCTTTTGATCCGCCCGAAGATGAGGAATCAGACGTAGAGGTAGAACTTGACTCACTTAGCTCCTTATTCGTACATCTTATTGACAATGATTATTCTCAGGATGATGCTGAAGCTAGCCACACAGACCCTGCTGAGGTAATCACTCTTTCTTCTGATTGAGATCTTGTGCCGGTTCAAAGAGTTCGCCGCACAGTTTGGAAAGTAAAACAATCTCACCCCCTTTCTCATTTGGATCCAAAATTTTCTTTGAAGACACAAGAAGTTGAAGAGCGTCGCACAACCCGGCATAGTGGTCAGCAAATCACTTTGTCCGGTTTAGCAGATACACCAACCCGGAAACGTCGTCCAGAGGTGACTTGTTCTCCTGAAAAAATTTATACTTTGAAGGGTTTCTTCCGATGCCCACTCAATCCGTCTGGCCCGAATTATCAGGCTTCTTCCAACTCGTCCGGTGGTTCATCAACCACTCAGCTGCCTCCTCTCAATACCATCACTGGGTAAGTACATTGTTCCTTAACTTGTTTCTTCATGTGTCAGTTTATCATATTCTAACTTTTCATGTTGTAGTGCCAAGGCCCGATTAATTAAGAAAGCCAAGACCAGCGACCCTACTAATGATGTTGATCTGGAGAAGACCCCAGAGAATGATGGCAAAAACCCTGAGATTGCCATAGACAGCTCTGCTCCGCAAAATCCAGGCGCTGATGCTAATCCGCCAGAAGTTGAACCGGATGTACATGTCGATACATCACATCCTCATGCCCCTCCAAGTCCAATTGCTGAGCAGCGGGATTCAACTACTGATCCTCCAAGCCCAGTTAACAGACCGCCGAGCCCTGCTGCCAAAGCGCCAAGGCCTGTTAAGAATGTCAATCCATCAAGCCCGGCTAAAGATGATGATGTTGTTGTTACTGGCACTTCATATACCTCACCTGGTAATCCGATTGCTCTATCAAAGCACACTGCCAAGGATGAATTTGCTGCTATGAGCAAGGGGAAGGGGAAACTGATTTGTCAGCCTATGTTGATCTTTCTGCTCAAGATCTTCACTCCGGTTTCTTGAACCGACTTTACACCAGCCGGGATTATGAAGCCGGTTTGGTAAATCTGATGAAGGAGCGCTATGAGGTAAACAATTTGATCTTCTGCTCTGTACCTTGATTGCATTATAGCCCCCAAGGGCCGGTTTGTCTTTAGAAAGTCAAACAGGGACTTTTATATTCCGTATTGTACCTTGTTGATTTCCTTGTGTATTGTTTGATCAAACACACATTAGCCCCCAAGTGCCATGATTAAAACTTGTATTAATCCGTGGGACTTCAACAATTAGTAGGAAAAAATGATCCACATTAGCCCCCAAGTGCGAAGTGTATAACTAGTTATATGCTTGGGACTTTCAATGATATTGACACACTCTTCTGACTGTTGCAGACTGAGATAAATCAACAAGTCTCTCAAATTGCGGATCTTCAAGAGAATCTTAAATCCCAACAAGCAGAAAGCACAAAGGAAAAATATGAATTAAAAACCGCCTTAATCACCATGGAGCAGCTCAAAGAGTGGTTCAAATCTGAAAGGGCCAACTGGGACACTGAAAAGGCTGGATTGCCGAAGCGGGCGGAAGATGCTGAATCAGCTCTTAAACTGGTGGCGGAAGAACTTAGTGGATTGAAGCGCCAAATTAATGCCATGACTTCTGCAATATTTGGTAAGTATCTTTGCCAAGGCTTTGTAACTGTCTAGCTTTGAAATTTCTCCGGTTTAACATGAATTTCTTAAACCGCTGTAGGTAGCCGCATTGCTCATCTGGGCTCTGATATGCGGAAGAAACTAAAGGCTGCCTATACGCTGATTGAACAGTTGTATACCGGTGCCCAGCGAGTTATTTGGGCATCTACCTACGACAATGCGGCCCCAACACTGATCAAGGACACGCTGGCCAGGTTATCTATGACACCAGCACAGATAGAAGAGTTGAAGCGATCCGCTGCCAGGGCTGGCACTTTGTTAGCACTTACTTGAGCCAAGGCATGGATAGCTGATCTTGATCCAGTTGATATAGCCAAGGGCTTCCCCAGTGAACAAGAAAACAGAGAGGTGTTTGATAACGAAGCCCTCAAACGTGTGACAAGGGAGATGCGTCCTCTGGCGAGTCAGTTGGCAGAACAGGCTAACT
This sequence comes from Triticum dicoccoides, assembly GCF_002162155.2. Classification (NCBI taxonomy): domain Eukaryota; kingdom Viridiplantae; phylum Streptophyta; class Magnoliopsida; order Poales; family Poaceae; genus Triticum; species Triticum dicoccoides. Next base: position 751,306,457 of record NC_041393.1, on the reverse strand, counting down.
TGACGGTTCACCGATCCTTCTATGATGCTAACAACAAACGGGTTGAGGCTGTCATTCCAGAAGTGCAAAATCTTATTCCGCCAATCCGTAAGCACACTTACGCACCTGACATTGATCCGACTGAGCTTATAAGTGAAGAGGATGTCTTTCAGGCTTTAACCCGGATTGACTGGACCACCGCTGACTTCCAGCCATTGGATGGGGAGGAGGAGGCTGAACCGACGCCAGATGACCCATCTACTTCACATCAACATGGCGATGAAGCTTGATTCGGCAATCCGGTTGATATGTCAGAAACTGTCCGGTTTAAAACAATTCCTTATTTTGGGCCGCTAGGTGCCTTCTAATAGGGTAGCAAAAATACTTTGATCTGCTGCCATCATGTAGTAGGAGATACTTTATGTGATCCGCCATGATAATTTCAATGTTGGTTCATGTATCATAATATGCAATCCCTTTTGTCTGCATGAAAAGAAAGTGTCCTGGCGGTTTACCGCCGGACGGGTCATAATGCCCAAGACAAGGCCTGATTGATAATCAAACCATAAAAAATATGAAATGACTCATACCTGTGATGTAATATCACTCTAGTTGGTTGACCAACTTTTGATTGTAATAAGGGTGAAAACCCAATCTGAAATTCTTGTATAACTCCATCATGTACTGGCAGGTTTGCACCAAGGCGACCAGGGATCAAATCCCCATGGTGGGCGCCAACTGTCGTGGAATTAACACGTCAGATGTCCTCATGAAAGGACTTAGTCGTGGAGCCATCGCAATGGGTTAGCTTGAAGGGGTTAAACTGGACAAGGGACACGGGAGTTTTATACTAGTTCGGCCCCTTTGATGAAGGTAAAAGCCTACGTCTAGTTGTGATGGGATTGATTGGGTTTCGATGATCAGGGAGCGAATACGCTAATCCTGAGTCTCGAGTTGTTGTCTGCCCTCCCTGAACCGCCGCCGGGTCGTCCCTTTATATACACAGGTTGACGCCCGACCGGTCTACAGAGTCCCGAGGCCGACTCATACAAGGGTCCGGCTCGGTCTCTCCTTTCCTAACTTACGACACAAGTTTACATAATGATGGCAGTTTGATATTATGGGCCCTAATCCGTCACTTGGCTCCGGGCCTCTAAGCTTCATAGAAAAACGCCATCTTCTGAGTCTTCATGGGCTTCAATACGGTTGAGGGTAAACCGGCCCCTCCTGGGCGGTTTATACTCAATAGTTTTATCCCCAACACTCGGGTACGATCGTCTCGTCGGTGTCTTGTCGATGTCGCTTCGGGCTGCAGTCGGCAGCCGGCTGGTCGTTGTAGTCAGCAGACGGCAGCCGGCCGGGTAGAGCAGTCGGACAGAGAGCCAGCAGAAGCGGCCGGGCAGTCGGACTGAGGGGCTTTGCTAGCCCCGATGTTTTGAAATATCGTCTCACCGTCTTCGGGGTATCCGTGTCCAATTACTCTGACATGGGTAGAAGCTATTCCAACTAGTAGTGCTGATCATAACACCTCTATTAAGATGCTTAAAGAAGTTACTTTTTCGAGGTTTGGAGTCCCTAGATACTTAATGACTAATGGTGGTTCAGATTTTATTCATGGTGCTTTTCGTAAAATGCTTGCTAAGAATGATGTTAATCGCAGAATTGCATCTCCATACCGCCCATAGTCTAGTAGTCAAGTAGAACTAAGTAATAGAGAGATTAAATTAATTTTGCAAAAGATTGTTAATAGATCTAGAAAGAATTGGTCCAAGAAACTTGATGATGCAATATGGGCCTATAGAACTGCATATAAAAATCCTATGGGTATGTCTCCGTATAAAATGGTTTATGGAAAAGCATGTCACTTACCTCTCAAACTAGAACATAAGGCATATTGGGCCATTAAAGAGCTCAATTGTGATTTCAAACTTGCCGATGAGAAGAGACTATTTGACATTAGCTCACTTGATGAGTGGAGAACCCAGGCCTACGAGAATGCCCAACTGTTTAAAGAAAACGTTAAAAGATGGCATGACAAATGGATACAAAAGTGTGAGTTCAATGTAGGTGATTATGTTCTGTTATACAACTCTCGTTTAAGATTTTTTGCAGGAAAACTCCTCTCTAAATGGGAAGGTCCTTACATTATCGAGGAGGTCTATCGTTCCTGTGCCATAAAAATCAACAACTTTGCAGGCACAAATCTGAAGGTGGTGAACAGTCAAAGAATCAAACAGTATATCTCAGGTAGTCCCATAAATGTTGAAACCAATGTTATTGACACCGTAACTCCGGAGGAGTACATAAGGGACACTTTCCAGAATGTTTCAAACTCCGAAAAGGAATAGGTATGTGGTACGGTAAGTAAACCGACTCCATAACAATTCTAATAGCAATTTTTCTCCATTTTGGAATATTTAAGAAAATAGGAAAAATGAGAAGTAGTCCGAAAGGGACACGAGGCATCCACGAGGGTGGAGGGCGCGCCCCCTGCCTCGTGGGCACCTCGTGTGCCCTCCGGACTCCGTTTTCTTGTATGATACTTCTTTTGGTTGGTAAAAAATCATTATATATTCTCCCAAAGGTTTTGACCACGGTACCACGACGAAATCCTCTACTTTTGTTTTGAATTGTTTTTCTGTCAGACCTAGATCACCATGACGTCTTCAAGCGCCCCAAGGACAAGTTTTTCGAGAAGGTCATAAACCCCTACCTCACGGAGGTGCTGCAACACCCTCAAACCATTGAGATGCGTGAGGGGGTTATGCACATCCACGATGTTGAGGGACCAAGGAGGGCCGGAAGCATGGAGACAAGACTCGAAGCAATGGAGCAACAAGTTTTCAAGTGCCAAGGGATGGTGGAACACGGACTCAACGCCAACCACATGATGATCGCAGAGTTCACCAACAACCATAAGTTGGATGCAAGAACATTGGGGAGACCATCTTCAAGCTTCACGAGAAAATCGAGCACCTTCAAGCCAAGATCTATGACCTGCAAAACCAAAACTGTGAGTATGAATATAGATTCAAGAGGATGAGTTTGGCTGAAGATTTGAGGATCCCGGAGACTCGATCATCCTTCTATGATGGTGAGCCTATGCCTTGGAAGATGGACGACAAGCCTACATCATCAACAACTCCATCATCACCACCTCCGAAGAAAGAGACATAAATACATGGGTATGGGCACTCCCCTTGGCAACTGCCAAGCTTGGGGGAGTGCTATGTCTTGAGCTTGTGTTGGTTTTCCTTCAAGAAGAAAGGGCGATGCAGCAATAGTAGCGTAAGTATTTCCCTCAGTTTTTGAGAACCAAGGTATCAATCCAGTAGGAGGCTCCTCAAAAGTCCCACGCACCTACACAAACAAACAAAGAACTCGCAACCAACGCAATAAAGGGGTTGTCAATCCCTTCACGGCCACTTGCGAAAGTGAGATCTGATAGAGATAGTATGATAAGATAAATATATTTTTGGTATTTTATAATATAGATTGGAAAAGTAAAGATGCAAATAAAAGTAGAAAGCTTATTTGATAAAAGATAGACCCGGGGGCCATAGGTTTCACTAGTGGCTTCTCTCAAGATAGCATAAGTATTACGGTGGGTGAACAAATTACTGTCGAGTAATTGATAGAAAAGCGAATAATTATGAGGTTATCTAGGCATGATCATGTATATAGGCATCACGTCCGCGACAAGTAGACCGACTCTTGCCTGCATCTACTACTATTACTCCACACATCGACCGCTATCCAGCATGCATCTAGAGTATTAAGTTCATAAGAACAGAGTAACGCATTAAGAAAGATGACATGATGTAGAGGGATAAACTCATGCAATATGATATAAACCCCATCTTTTTATCCTCGATGGCAACAATACAATACGTGCCTTGCTGCCCCTGCTGTCACTGGGAAACACTACTAGGGAAAAGCCTATACATAGAATCTTAGCAGCAGCGCGGGTCAAAAAAGGGCGCTAGTGCTAGTTAGCAGTAGCGATTGAGAAAAAACCGCGCTGCAGATACAACCTTAACAGTAGCGCGTGTCGTGGAAAAAGCACTACTACTAATATTCCCATTGCTAGAAATGATAGGCTACGCATAGCAGTAGCGGGCTTGGAAGAAGTGCGCTACCGCTAGGAAATAAGTAGTAGCGCGTTTCCTACGAAGAGCGTTACTACTAATGGAAATAAAATAGGATGAAAAACAAATAGAAAAGTAAATGTAAATGAAAGAAATAGAAAAAGGAGAAAGGGAAAAATAAAATGTAAAGCAAAATAAATGAAAAAGCAAAAAAACGGAGGAAAGCATAGCAGTAGCGGGTGTTCGTAAGCGGCGCTATAGCTAACGTAGCTGCAGCGCGTGTCCTGGACCCCCGCTATAGAAACAAAAAAGGAAATTAAAAACTGGAAGAAAATTACATAGCTATAGCAGCAGCGCGTTTTGTAAAAACTGCTATAGCTATCTTAGCTATAGCGCGTTTTGCTAAACGCGCTACCACTAAGTTTGACTTAACCAAAAAACCGTTTCCCCCCGGCCACCACTTCTCCCCCAAATCCCTCGACCCACCCCGCCGCCCTCTCCCCGGCCGATTCGCCATCGCCCCACTTCGCCGTCGTCTCCTGCCGACGAAGACGCCACCACAGCCGTGCGCCGTCGACTCCACCGGAGCCGCCCCCAACGCCACGGAGCCACCCCCAACACCACGGCTGGAGCTGCCCCCAACACCACCGGAGCCACTGTCGACGCCATCGGATCCTCCCTCGCCACAATTGCCTCCCTCGCCGTCACCGGAGACGCCCCTGCCTCCCTCGCCACCACTGCCTCCCCTCGCCACCACCAGATACATCCTCTGTAAGCCCCCACCCCACCTCTCTCTCTCATGCATACATTAGCTAGTTTAATTAGGTTAATTATCTAGGTTAGGGCAAAATTTAGTTAGGGCTTTGACAAAGAAGTAGTTAGGTTAACTAGTTTATTTACGTTAATTATCTAGGTTAGTGAAAAAATTTCATTTAGGGCTTTGACAGAGAACTAGCTGTGTTAACTAGTTTAATTAGGTTAATTATCTAGGTAAACTAGATTAACTAACTAGGTTAAATAGGTAGGTTAATTAGGTTCGTTGGATTAACAAGCTAGGTTATTGCAAAGATTAGTGAGGTCATTTTGCAAAGATTTTTGATTTTTGAAAAGACCACTATTTTTCAAGGAAAATAATTTAGGCAAATTTTATTTTAAAGATGATCCCTTCCTAGACTTTTATTGTTGATTGATTATATCTTTTCATTGAAGTGGTCATGTTATATCTTTTCATTGAAGTTGTTCGATTGTGCCCAAGTGGCTTTGTTGTTTCCATGGAATGACGCTGAGTGGCCTATGTTTTGCCGGAATGTTGATTCATTTCTATTCCGGCAAATTTCAGGTTCTTGATTTGTCCACTTTTAAGCAAAGGTCATGCCGAAATTTTCCGTGAATTTCGGCATGACTTGTGCTACAAACTAGGACATATCGAGTGCCCGGGATTTGCCGCACCAAGAAGGAGTCAACATTCCTGCAAAACAATAGGCCTTTTTATGTCATTATTCATTTTATTAGGTCTAGAATTAATTGACTAGATTTAATCATAGGAAACATTGCTAGCAACGATGAAGGACAGGGTTCTGGTGATTGCGATGATGTCTACCGGGCGGCAGACGAATTTTTTAGCCTTACCAACGATCAACCGATGTTGTTGCTGGGCCCACCCGTGGCATCGGGGACTGATACCGACACACAGACCGGTGCTGAGACTGAGATCAGCACTGAGACTCAGACCGGCATCGAGACCGGCGCTGAGACAAAGACCGGTGCTGCCTCGGGGAGCGGAGCCGGTGTAGAACCGAAAGCAAAGAGGCAATGGCTTCCTAACAAACTCAGGACTACTAGACTGGTGGTCACGGAGTTGGATGACGGCAATTTTGAGCCAAATGCGCCCGAGGAAGCGCGCTCGTGCTACGGTAATCAAATAGGCTGTATCGTACGGACAACAGCCACCATCAACGATGAGAAACTACAGAAGATAGAAAATATGAGGAGCTCCCTCCTAAAGAAGTTTCACCAGATATTCTTGTTCCCGAGACGGAATGAGAAGGATTATGAAGATCCAGACGAGGACCCGGCAATGAAGAAGATAAACAAACACGCCATGACCAAGTTTAGTGATGCATTGGCCGCTTGGAAAACTCGAGTGGAAGCAAAGATCATCGACAAGAAGGAACCCTACTCCAAGATTGTAAAGGATAATCCGACAATCACGGAAGAGTAGTTTCAAATATTCAAGGAGGCTTGCGAGACCGAAGCTGCCAAAAAAAAGTCTAAGTACATGAAGGGGCTTCAAGAGAGGAACATTGGTAGCCACCACCTCGGAAGCCGTGGTTACGGCGGAAAGAGGTCCAAATGGGCCAAGGAGGACACCGAAGCCGCGACTCTGGGCATCCCAGACCCCTTGGTGGATTTCACCGTCTCGCAGGAGCATGACATCCTGAGGGCTCGACACCGTTGGGACCCAGTGAAGAAGGTTTACGAGACAACACCGGTCATTACAGAGTTCATGAGACTGCTGGTAATTTTAGTTTCTGATCAATTCGACTGCACACGTTAGTCATATTTGTAAACGATCCTTGTGCCTTTTGCAGAGAGAGCAGCACCGGATTGCGGCCGAAAGCGACTCGCCGTCTGAGGCATTGGCGAGGCCCAAGTGGGACGCTCCATTCAACCGGGCGTTGAACATATTGAAACGACAACCGGTGGATACTCGACCGTCGTATGGACGCGTGCACGGTGTCGGAGACGGCACCACGTGGAAGAAGTACTACCGTGAGACCACAGAGGAGAGAAAGAAAAGACGGAGGTTAACTGAAGAAAACATCGACAAGAAGGTTGAGATTGCGGTTGAGAAGAAATCATCTCAGACAGTCGCAACAGCGGTAGCTGCCGCAAAACAGGTGGTTACAGATTTGTCTACTTCCTTGGTGATGGGCGTTTTCACTTGGACAAGGTAAAATCCAGAAAAAAATGCAGAGGACTTTCCCCTTGCTGACTTCTTGGGAGCACCTGCTCCCGCACCTGCTCCCGCACCAGCTCTCGCACCGGCTCCCGCACCAGACATGCTCGGCGGTGCTTCGTCTTTGGCTGAGCTCGACGCCCTCACGGTATCTGTCACACCGGCTCCCTTCAATATAAATGTATAATTTCCCGTTTTCATTGCCTTTCGGATGTCTCACGTCGCAGACTTTTCTTTGCAGGCCGATGAAACCCCGTGCACCATATTGTACACCATCGGCGACCAGAAGGTGGACGTGGGGAAGGCGACGATAATGGAGCCGAAGGAACCATTGTTCCACAGCCGGCCGATCCCCCCGAACGTCTTCAAGGTTTCCGTGGCCAGTGTCGAACCGGGCCACGAGAATTTGCCTCCTCCAATACTTCTGGTGGATGACAAGGAGACACCACGGTGGCTTGGTGATTGTTGCAATGGGTGGGTCCTGTTGTGGCCAAAGAGTCTGCTTCGTCTGGAGGTGGTCGAGAGCACACCCACGAGCACGCAGCCTCAACAAGGTATGAACATCAACACCCCACCTACCCAATTAGCGTCGGGTGTCGGGTTGGGCGATAGAGGACGGGGTAAGGAGGAGGCTCCATTAGTCGCTGATGACGTCGCCATGGATGAGGATGAGGATGACGGTGGCGCTGAACAGTATGTCTATACTAGCGCCTCCTCAGGGTTTGAGCGTCATGAGTCGGTGCCTGAATTGCCGTCTCAAAGTATTATGGAAGACGTTCCGGTAGTAAAGAAGTCTAGGAAGAGAGCGAGGAAAGGCAAAAAAGTTGATTCTATGATCCAGCCGCCTCAGCAGTCTCGGCTCCAGGACCGTATAGATATCCCCGATGCGGATAAATGACATATCCCCGGTAAACCAATCCTACCTGCAACAACGCTACAGGCCAGATTCGGCGATCTAAGGAGACTTCATGGCGATGTGCTGCGGGTAGAGATAGGCCTCATCGCCTCGACAGATCCAGGATACCCACTCTACGTGGTTAACGTTCCGCGGCAAATGTCGTACGTCGACAACTTCCCCGCGGATAAGTTCTTCCTCCGATTCGATTACATATTCGACATGTTTCACGTGAAGAAGCTGGATTTTACGTTTGTCCGCCTTTATGCCTTGCACATGAACTACATCATCGGGTTTGAGCAGATATCTCATATCTGTGTCGCTGACCCGTACTACATGCACGAGGGCTTCTTGGGAGTCTGCGCAAAGCACCGTGTATACACGAGGGAATACATCGTCAATTTCATGCTCGCCAATAAGAATAAGGAGGCGATTCTCATGCCTTATCATCCCGTGTAAGTCATCCGCGCTGCTATCCTTCCTTCGATTTCAATCATTCATTTGCACGGTGGAGGCTAAGTAATTTGAGGTGTACTTATTTTGCGCAGCGGCGGGCGCGCCGTCCTCATCATCCTATACCCCCGATTCTCCCACGCTCTTTACTTGGACTAGTTGAAGAACATTCACAAAAAGGATTACACCCACATCAAGGATGTTCTCGACAGTGCTATGTTTGACTACCAAGCAAGGGGTGGAGAGGTCAGGGACAAGAAGAGAAGGGGCGGCAGGGTCGCCTTCAGCCATAAGACTGACTTTTGCTGCATCCAACAACCGAATGATGCTCTTAATGATGGATTCTATGTCCTACACCACATGCTGGAGTACAGACGGGATCACCAGAACCTTCGCATGTCACCTAGATCTGGCGATGCCCATATTCTGCAATGGGCAAAGAACGTAGGAGATATCGAGGATCATCGACTTCGAGCCGAGTTCTATCACATCCAGCGCGAACTTGCCCAAATCATCATGAAGGAGGTCGTCGGAAAAACAGGGATGTTCTACGAAGAAGGACAAATGTTGCAGGAAGACGTCCGAACATGGGTAGCCGCTCAGCGTCTCGACCTGAAGCCTTTCACTAGGCTCGAGGACTATCTCCCTCACATTGATGGATGGCACGACATGTTGGAGTGATTGTCGATATATGACAATGTGTCCGTTTAGTCCATACTTTCTGTATGAAAAAACTTTGAGTTATGCACGGTGAAACTTTATTTGTGATGTAATTAAACCATCCTCCTCCTCGACTAGCAAAAATCACTCTAGTTAGGGCTTTTTGGGGTACGATGAACTTTGTTATTTATGCTTATGATATGTTGTTTCTATTTTGCCAAGTCTGTCTTTTTTTGTTGCTCAACTATATATGTTGCATATCATCGACTCATGTGCACGATGCAGGTGCATAGATCATCGATGGTGAATAAGTGCTACGCCAGGAGTATATATACGACAAGTGGCCGGAGTGTCAGGCCCAGGTGTACCGGTTTCCGATTTCTGAGCGACAGGCAGTAGTTAGTTTAGGTTCACGCTAATGCGAGAGAGGGATACGAACTCATGTACTCAAAGTGATAGCTCTTCTTGTGTATACCATTGTCTAGATGGATGACGATGTATTTGCAAGTAATCGAGATTTGTATCGCTATTTTCGAGATGATAATGAGAGACCACATTGTGTTGGATGATGATTATGATGATGACATGATTTGATGAGACTAGTTGTATGTATATGCTATGATTACATTTGTATGTGTATGATATGCTAAAGATTATTGTATAAAGCCTATTCAAATACAAAACAAATATTCAAATACAAAACAAATATGAAAAAACTAATAAAACTAGTAGTAGCGAGGGGGGAAAGTTAGCAGTAGTGTCGCGTTACCAGTAGCGCTTCTCTGGCAAAAGCGCTGCAGATAATATCAGTAGTGCTCTTCACTGAAGTGCGCTGCAGCTATCCATGTATAGTAGTAGCGTGGGACAACAGGCGCTACTCCTACACGTTAGTTGTAGCGCCTTATCAGTAGCGCATCGTCCCGCGCTACTGATAGGCCTAAAACCCGCGCTGCTGCTAGGCTTTTCCCTAATACTGAAAGGACACCGCAAGATTGAACCCAAAGCTAAGCACTTCCCCCATTGCAAGAAAGATCAATCTAGTAGGCCAAACCAAACTGGTAATTCGAAGAGACTTGCAAAGATAACTTAATCACACATAAAAGAATTCAGAGGAGATTCAAATATTTCTCATAGATAAACTTGATCATAAACCCACAATTCATCAGATCTCGACAAACACACCGCAAAAAGAGTTAGATCGAATAGATCTCCAAGAAGATCGAGGAGAACATGGTATTGAGATCCAAAAATAGAGAAGAAGCCATCTAGCTAATAACTATGGACCCGATGGTCTGTGGTAAACTACTCACAACTCATCGGAGGGGCTATGGTGTTGATGTAGAAGCCCTCTATGGTCGATTCCCCCTCCGGCGAAGCGCCGGCGAAGGCTCCAAGATGGGATCTCGCGAATACAGAAGGTTACGGTGGTGGAAATAGTTTTTCATTGGCTCCCCTGATGTTTTGGGGTACATGGATATATATAGGAGGAAGAAGTACGTCGGTGGCCGCCCGAGGGGCCCACGAGATAGGGGGCGCACCCTGTAGGGGTGGGCGCGCTCTCCACCCTCGTGACCGCCTCGGCTGCTTCTTGACTTGCACTCCAAGTCCTATGGATCACGTTTGTTCCAAAAATCACGCTCCCGAAGGTTTCATTCCATTTGGACTCCGTTTGATATTCCTTTTCTTCGAAATACTGAAATTGGCAAAAAAAAAACAGCAATACAGGCTGGGCCTCCGGTTAGTAGGTTAGTTCCAAAAATGATATAAATGTGTAAAGCAAAGCCCATAAGCATCCAAAACGGGTAATATAATAGCATGGAACAATCAAAAATTATAGATAGGTTGGAGACGTATCAAGCATCTCCAAGCTTAATTACTGCTCGTCCTCGAGTAGGTAAATGATAAAAATAGAATTTTTGATGTGGAATGCTACCTAGCATAATTCTCAATGTAATTTTATTTATTGTGGCATGAATGTTCAGATCCAAATGATTCAAAATAAAAGTTCATATTGACATAATAAATAGTAATACTTCAAGCATACTAATCAAAGCAATCATGTCTTCTCAAAATAACATGGCTAAAGAAAGTTCATCCCTACAAAAATCATATAGTTAGGCTATGCTTCATCTTCGTCACACAAAAATGCTCCCAAATTATACACCCCCGATGACAAGCCAAGCAATTGTTTCATACTTAAATAATCTCAAACTTTTTCAACTTTCACGCAATACATGAGCGTGAGCCATGGATATAGCACTATGGGTGGAATTGAATATGATGATGGGGATTGTGTGGAGAAGACAAAAAAAGGAGAAAGTCTCATATTGACGAGGATAATCAATGGGCTATGGAGAGGCCCATCAATTGATGTCAACATGAGGAGTAGGGATTTCCATGCAACAGATGCACTAGAGCTATAAATGTATGAAAGCTCAACAAAAGAAAACTAGTGGGTGTGCATCCAACTTGCTTGCTCACGAAGACCTAGGGCATTTTGAGGAAGCCCATCGTAGGAATATACAAGCCAAGTTCTATAATGAAAAATTCCCACTAGTATATGAAAGTGACAACATATGAGACTCGCTATATGAAGAACATGGTGCTACTTTGAAGCACAAGTGTGGAAAAGAGATAGTAACATTGCCCCCTTTTTATTTATTTTATTTTTTTTGTTTTCCTTTTTTTGTCCTATCTTTTTTTTTCTTTTGGCCTTTCTCTTTTTTTTCTTTGGCCTTTCCTTTTTTTTCTTTTTGGCCTTTCTTTTATTTTCTTTTTGGGGACAATGCTCTAATAATGATGATCATCACACTTTTATTGATTTACAACTCATGAATTACAACTCAAAACTAGAAGAAGACATGACTCTATATGAATGCCTCCGGCGGTGTACCGGGATGGGAAATGAATTAAGAGTGACATGTATGAAAAATTATGCAAAGTGTCCTTGCCACAAATACGATGTCAACTACATGATCATGCAATGGCAATATGACAATAGTAATGCGTGTCATGATGATAAACGGAACAGTGGAAAGTTGCATGGCAATATATCTCGGAATGGCTATGGAAATGCCATAATAGGTAGGTATGGTGGTTGTTTTGAGGAAGATATAAGGAGGTTTATGTGTGATAGAGCGTATCATATCATGGGGTTTGGATGCACCGACGAAGTTTGCACCAACTCTCAAGGTGAGAAAGGGCAATGCACGATACCGAAGAGGCTAGCAATGATGGAAAGGTAAAAGTGCGTATAATCCATGGACTCAAAATTAGTTAAAAGAACTCATATACTTATTGCAAAAATCTTCAAGTCATCAAAAACCAAGCGCTACGCGCATGCTCCTAGAGGGATAGATTGGTAGTAAAAGACCATCGCTCGTCCCCGACCGCCACTCATAAGGATGCACAATCCAAGGACACCTCATGTTTCAAATTGTTACACAACTTTAACCATATGTGCATGCTACGGGACTTGCTAACTTCAACACAAGCATTCTTTAAATTCATAATCACCCAACTAGCATGACTTTAATATCACTACCTCCATATCTCAAAACAATTATCAAGTATCAAATTGATCATAACATCCAATTCACTTCCTATGATAGTTTTTATTATACCCAACTTCGATGCCTGCCATTCTAGGACCAATTTTATAACCATAGAAAACACCATGCTGTTCTAAGAGACTCTCAAAATAATATAAGTGAAGCATGAGAGACTAGCAATTTCTACAAAATTAAGCCACCGCCGTGCTCTAAAAGATATAAGTGAAGCACTAGAGCAAAAACTATCTAGCTCAAAAGATATAAGTGAAGCACATAGAGTATTCTAATAAATTCCAATCAAGTGGGCTTCTCCCAAAAGGTGTGTACAGAAAGGATGATTTTGGAAAATTAACAAGCAAAAACTAATATCATACAATACGCTCCAAGCAAAACACATATCATGTGGCGAATAAAAATATAGCTCCAAGTAAAGTTACCGACAAACGAAGACGAAAGAAGGGATGCCTTCCCGGGGCATCCCCAAGCTCAAGATTTTGGCTATTCTTGAATATCTTGGGGTGCCATGGGCATCCCCAAGCTTAGGCTCTTGCCACTCCTTATTCCATAGTCCATCAAATCTTTACCCAAAACTTGAAAACTTCACAACACAAAACTCAACAGAAAATCTCATAAGCTCCGTTAGTGAAAGAAAGCAAAACCACCACATAAGGTACTGTAATGAACTCATTATTTATTTATATTGGTGTTAAACCTACTGTATTTCAAGTTCTCTATGGTTCATACTACTTAATACTAGCCATAGATGCATCAAAATAAACAAACAACCCACGAAAAACAGAATCTGTCAAAAACAGAAAAGTCTGTAGAAATCTGTAACCCTAGAATACTTCTGGAACTTTACAAATCCTACCAAAATAGGAAGTCCTGGGAAATTTGTATATTGATCTACAGCAAAAAGAATCAACACAAAATCTCATTTCTGTGAGTTAACAAAACTATTTTCGTGCATGCAAAGTTTCTGTTTTTCAGCAGAATCAAATTAACTATCACCATAGGTTATCCTATAGGTTCTACTTGGAACAAATACTAATTAAGACATAAAAACACATCTAAACAGAAGGTAGATGCAAGATTTATTCCTAAACATAAACAAAAACAAAAAAATAAATAAAATTAGGTTGCCTCCCAACTAGCGCTATCGTTTAACACCCTTAGCTAGGCATAAAAGCAAGGATAGATCTAAGTAGTGTCATCTTTGGCACTCAATTCATAAGTAGCTCGCATGATAGATTCATAAGGTAATTTGACTTTCTTTCATGGAAAGTGCTCCATGCCTTTCCTTGATGGAAATTGGAATCTAATATTCCCTTCCTTCATATCAATAATCGTGCCGATCGTTCTAAGGAAAGGTATACCAAGAATAATAGGGCAAGAAAGATTGCAATCTATATCAAGAACGATAAAATCTACGGCCACCAAATTTCTATTTGCAACAATGAGGACATCATTTATCCTTCCGATTGGCTTTTTAATGGTGGAATCCGCAAGGTGCAAATTTAAAGAGCAATCATCAAGATCATGGAAACCTAGAATATCACATAAAGTTTTCGGAATCATGGAAACACTAGCACCCAAATCACACAAAGCATAACACTCATGATCTTTAATTTTAATCTTTATATTAGATTCCCACTCATCATTAAGTTTACTAGGTATAGAAACTTCCAAATTGAGTTTTTCATCAAAAGATTTCATCAAGGCATCAACAATATGTTTGGTAAAAGCTTTATTTTGACTATAAGCATGAGTTGAATTCACAACGGATTGCAACAAGGAAATACAACCTTCTAAAGAACAATTATCATAATTAAATTCCTTGAAATCCAAGATAGTGGGTTCAATGCTATTTAAAGTCTTGACCTCTCCAATCCCACTTTTACCAAATTTAGCATCAAGATCTAAAAACTCCGAATTATTGGGACGCCTTTTAACTAAAGTTGACTCATCTCCAGTCCCATCATTATTAAGATTCATATTGCAAAACAAAGATCTAATGGGGGACACATCAACAACTTTAAGATCTTCATCATTATTTTCATTGAAACTAGAAGAACACACTTTTATAAAGAAATCTTTCTTAGCACACAATATAGCGGTTCTTTCCTTGCACTCATCAACGGAAATTCTCATTGCTTTGAGAGACTCATTGATATCATGGTTAGGAGGAGTAGATCTAAGTTTCAAAGAATCAACATCAAGTGAGAGTCTATCAACGTTCCTAGCCAAATCATCAACTTTGACCAATTTTTCTTCAAGCAAAGCATTAAAATTCTTTTGAGAGATCATAAATTCTTTTACACTATTCTAAAAATAAGAGGGCATCTTATTAAAATTACCATAAGAATTATTGTAGGAATTTCCATAATTATTAGAGGAAGTACTAGGGAACGGTCTAGGATTAAAATTTCCTCTATAAGCATTGTTTCCAAAACTATTCCTACCAACAAAATTCACATCCATAGATTCATTATTATTCTCAATCAAAGTAGACAAAGGCATATCATTGGGATCAATAGAAGAACTCTTAGTAGCAAACAATCTCATAAGTTCATCCATCTTCCCACTCAAAACATTAATTTCTTCTATAGCATGCACTTTTTTACTAGTAGATCTTTCAGTGTGCCATTGAGAGTAATTAGCCATAATATTATCAAGGAGTTTTGTAGCATATCCTAAGGTGATTTCCATAAACGTGCCTCCCGCGGCCGAATCTAAAAGATTTCTAGAAGCAAAATTCAATCCGGCATAAAAAATTTGTATGATCATCCATAAGTTCAAACCATGAGTAGGGAAATTGCGAATCATCAATTTCATTCTTTCCCAAGATTGGGAAACATGCTCATGATCAAGTTGTTTAAAATTCATAATATTGTTCCTAAGAGTGATGATCTTAGTGGGAGGAAAATACTTAGAGATAGAAGCATCTTTGCACTTGTTCCAAGAATCAATACTATTCTTAGGCAAAGACGAAAACCAAACTTTAGCACGATCTCTAAGTGAAAACAGAATAACTTCAATTTAACAATATCATTGTCCGTATCTTTCTTCTTTTTCATATCACACAAATCAACAAAGTTGTTTAGATGGGTAGCGACATCTTCACTAGGAAGGCCGGTGAATTGATCTTTCATAACAAGATTCAGCAAAGCAGTAACGATTTCACAAGACTCAACATCATTAAGAGGAGCAATCAGAGTACTAAGGAAATCATTATTATTGGTATTGGAGAAATCGCACAATTTGGTATTATCTTGCGCCATCACGACAAGTAATCCAACACACAAGCAAACAGAAAAAGGCAAGCGAAAGAGAGAGGAGATTGGGAAGAGAGGGCGAATAAAATGGCAAGGGTGAAGTGGGGGAGAGGAAAACGAGAGGCAAATGGCATATAATGTAAATGCGAGGGAGATGAGTTTGTGATGGGTACTTCGTATGTCTTGACTTCAGCGAAGACCTCCCCGGAAACGGCGCCAGAAATCCTTCTTGTTATGTCTTGAGCTTGCGTTGGTTTTCCATGAAGAGGAAAGGGTGATGCAGCAATAGTAGCATAAGTATTTCCCTCAGTTTTTGAGAAACAAGGTATCAATCCAGTAGGAGGCTCCTCAAAAGTCCCACGCACCTACACAAACAAACAAAGAACTCGCAACCAACGCAATAAAGGGGTTGTCAATCCCTTCACGGCCACTTGCTAAAGTGAGATCTGATAGAGATAGTATGACAAGATAAATATATTTTTGGTATTTTATAATATAGATTGGAATATTAAAGATGCAAATAAAAGTAGATTGAAAGCTTATTTGATAAAAGATAGACCCGGGGGCCAGAGGTTTCACTAGTGGCTTCTCTCAAGATAGCATAAGTATTATGGTGGATGAACAAATTATTGTCGAGCAATTGATAGAAAAGCGAATAATTATGAGATTATCTAGGCATGATCATGTATATAGGCATCACATCCGCGACAAGTAGACCGACTCATGCCTACATCTACTACTATTACTCCACACATCGACCGCTATCCAGCATGCATCTAGAGTATTAAGTTCATAAGAACAGAGTAACACATTAAGAAAGATGACATGATGTAGAGGGATAAACTCATGCAATATGATATAACCCCCATCTTTTTATCCTCGATGGCAACAATACAATACGTGCCTTGCTGCTCCTGCTGTCACTGGGAAAGGACACCGCAAGATTGAACCCAAAGCTAAGCACTTCTCCCATTGCAAGAAAGATCAATCTAGTAGGCCAAACCAAACTGATAATTCGAAGAGACTTGCAAAGATAACTTAATCACACATAAAAGACTTCAGAGGAGATTCAAACATTTCTCATAGATAAACTTGATCATACCCACAATTCATCGGATCTCGATAAACACACTACAAAAAGAGTTACATCGAATAGATCTCCAAGAAGATCAAGGAGAACATGGTATTGAGATCCAAAAAGAGAGAAGAAGCCATCTAGCTAATAACTATGGACCCGAAGGTCTATGGTAAACTACTCACAACTCATCGGAGGGGCTATGGTGTTGATGTAGAAGCCCTCCATGGTCGATTCCCCCTCCGGCGGAGCGCCGGCGAAGGCTCCAAGATGGGATCTCACGGATACAGAAGGTTATGGTGGTGGAAATAGTTTTTCGTTGGCTCCCCTGATGTTTTTGGGGTACATGGATATATATAGGAGGAAGAAGTACGTCGGTGGCCGCACGAGGGGCCCACAAGATAGGGAGGCGCGCCCTGTAGGGGTGGGCGCGCCCTCCACCCCAATGGATGCCTCGGCTGCTTCTTGACTTGCACTCCAAGTCCTTTGGATCACGTTTGTTCCAAAAATCATGCCCCCGAAGGTTTCATTCTGTTTGGACTCCGTTTGATATTCCTTTTCTTCGAAGTACTGAAATAGGCAAAAAAATAGCAATACGGGCTGGGCCTCCGGTTAGTAGGTTAGTTCCAAAAATGATATAAATGTGTAAAGTAAAGCCCATAAATATCCAAAACGGGTAATATAATAGCATGGAACAATCAAAAATTATAGATACATTGGAAACGTATCAGGGAGGTGCCCCGGTATCATATCACCATCACACTTCTATCTTTACCATTTTTCTTAGTTCGATCCTTTTGGTTATATCTTCATCTAGTAGAATAAAGTTTAGTATGATCTTGCTTTGTGCTGTTGTGTTGATTCTTATCTATGTAATCAAGTCCCTGAGCTATATATAATAAAGATTAGTCTTGAGTCGAGAGCTTGGTTATCTTGCTATGATCTTGAGGGAATAAAAGAAAAAAGAAAGAATAAAAAGAAATAAAGAGATCATATTGATCTTATGGAGAGTAATGACTTCACATATAAACAGTATGATGAATAAAAGTTGTTGAGAGTTAACAAACATAGTTTTGGTCATCGTTGCAATTAATAGGAAGTAATAAAGGAAGACAAGTTTTCACATATAAATATACTATCTTGGCCATCTTTCATGATTGTGAGCACTCATTAAAATATGACATGTGATGACCCATAAGTATAGGGGATCTACCGTAGTCCTTTCGATAAGTAAGAGTGTCGAACCCAACGTGGAGCAGAAGGAAATGACAAGCGGTTTTCAGTAAGGTATTCTCTGCAAGCACTGGAATTATTGGTATCAAATAGTTTTGTGATAAGGTAATTTGTAATGGGTAACAGGTAATAAAAGTAAATAAGGTGCAGCAAGATGGCCCAATCCTTTTTGTAGCAAAGGACAAACTTGGACGAACTCTTATTGTCGGCGTACAAAAGTAGGGGCTCTCCTTTTGACCCCTTTACTTGTGCACGGGCAGTCAGAGCCGCGCCCGCGACCACACTTGGCAGGGCAGAGGAGGGAAGCCAGAGCACAAGACAACCAGAACAACGCCAAGACCATAGACACAAAGAGCAGAAGGGAAAAGTGGGCTCCCCCGACAAGGCCCTTGCCGGGGCGGCCTCCGCAGCCCCAGCAAGAGCCTTGTCGGGGCAGCTTGCCTGATGCCAATAGAGTGCACCACCCTTGAGCCAAGGGTTCCAACGCCATCAACCACATTGGGGCCCAGGCTCGGGAGGCACCTCCGTGGTGGCATGCAGATCTTTGTGAAGATCAGAAGCATACAAGATAAGATGATAACCACAAGACGGCGATCCTCTGCGGGATCCTACCCGAGGAAATCCACGAGAACCCCGGCAAGACCCTTGCCGGGGACAACCACGGTGCCATGGCAAGACCCTTGTCGGGGCCCCGGCAAGGCCCTTGCTGAAGACACCAATGGGGCCGCGGCCAGACTCGCGTCCGCCAAGGCTCCACCACCGTTCCCATACACCTGCCAGCCCTACCAGCTGGGCAGGCACCTGCGTGGCGATGTGCGGCTTCCAGACCATCTCAGCAAGCACCTGCGTGGTGACATGCAGATCTTCGTCAAGATCCTTCCACCATGCCATATCAGCAGCCTACCAGCCTACATGGCGCTGCATGCGTCATTGGCCTGGACGCATGTCGGAGCGAGACGGAGCGGCGATAGACGGGATGGGCCTCGTTGTCATCCCCAGTAAAGCAACGAGACACCTAAGGGAGCGCATTTAATGTGTCTTGTCCCATAATGCCAAGCGATAAGCTTGCGCACTATACACTTTTCCACCTCCTGTGTGCCACTGTGGCAACCCCTTTTGTCTATAAAAGGAGGCCCGAGGCGTCCACGAGGAGGATTCGGATCTTTTGGGCAACACACACACGATAGCTAGCTCAAGAGCTGAAGAAAACTCAAATACATACACCAAAGCAGGACTAGGGTATTACGCATCCTCGCGGCCCGAACCTGGGTAAACAATCCTTGTGCTGACCGCCAGACCCTCTCTTTGCACAACCCCGCGCCCGCCACCCATAGAAGGGATCCCAGTGATTCCATAGGTGTCGTTTCCCCCGACATCTTTGGGGCGCTAGGTAGGGGGTCGCGCGGTTGTGGAAAACTGGTCTAGTTGGAGCAGCGGCTTCCTTATGGTCATCACTCCAAGGAAGAAGATAACCAAACGGGCTGCATCGCCTGCGGATGCCGTGAACGTCCATGCTATGACAGAAAAGCTAAGTCACGCAAAATCTTGTTCATTTTCACTTATATAAGGTTGTTCTCCCCGAGAGATCTCATTCTTTGTACGGGAAACATGCACGCGATGGGACCCTTCCGCTGTTGGCAACGCCTTTGTTTGTGTCTCGAGCCCGCTCAACAGTTCATGCGGCTGCGCTAGCGGCGACAAGGTGGCCTACCTGTTCCCAGCTGCGCTCTTGTCCTGCTTCGAGTCCACTCGATAGTTCAAGTGACCGCGCTGGCGGCGGCAAGGTGGCTTGCCCGGCAGCAAGCGCCCTTCCGGAAGGGTGCTAAGGATCCGTCTTTAAAGCACCACAGCATGGTTTTACGCGCCGGCAGCCTTATCTCAACAAGTATAGGGTACGAACGTACTGAGAAAGATCTAACGGGAAGATAGCATGCATGATATTAAAAGTACTGCAGAGTTAGAGTTATATTACATCAATTGTTGTTGTGGTTCTAACTAAAGATAAAATCTATCTTGGTCATGAACCTGCAGCAGTGATAAGCAACGGGGCGCCTAATCCCGGCGCTGGCCCTCCACCCTCTGGATTCCGCCGACGCGGCTGATGATGGGCTTGATATGCTCCTCGAGCGTCGCGAGGTCCACACCCTCCGGCACACTCTCCGGCACGGCGTCAAAGTCGAAGTCGGGGTTCCAATACGCCACCTTGGTGAGGACCTTGGTCATGGCATCCCAGCAAAGCTTCCGGGCCTCGTCGGCCAGAGAGGCCACCCTGTTGGAGCGGAACTGCTCCAGGGCCCCGAGAACACCCTCGAAGAACAGGGTTAGCCTGACATTGGGACTCACGCTCGGCTCCGGGACGTACCTCACAGTTGGCATCCCCATGGTGGCCAGCTGCGTGGTGATCCTGCCGGCAACGTCGGTGAGGCGGCTGATCCAGAGGTTTTTGCCCTTCCGCAGCTACCTCTCCTTCTCCAGGTTCTTGGTCAGGGTCTCCTCACGGGCCCTGACCTCCAACAGCGTCCCCTCGAGACCCTCCAGCTTCTGCTTCAGGTCTTTGATGGAGTTGTTGGCCTTGGGGAGCTGCTCAGCCTTGCTGAGGACTGCGCCATGCGCCTCTGCCAGAGCACCGTTGAGCGTGTCCTTCTCCTTGGCCAACTTCAGGGTCTAGTCCTTCAGCCCGTCCCGCTCCACCTCCAGCTCTTTTCACCTTGCCGGCGTGAACCAGAGCCTGGGCATTGAGGGCCTCCTCGTTCCTCTGCTCCAGCTCTCGGGTCTGCTGCATGACGAGCTTCTCCACCTCCTCATCCTTGCCGCGGAGTGTTGCGGCAAGATTCTCCTCACGCGCGGCAAGGTCCTCCTCCTGGGAGTTTAGTGCGGCCTGGTGTTGGTGCCGAGCGGCCTCGTCCTGGGTGGCCTTCTGCTTCGCTGCCTCCTGGGCCTTCTTGATGTCAGCCTGCTTCATGACAAGCTCTAGCTGGCGCTCAGCCAGCACATCCTGGGCGGCCTTTAGGTCTTTGTGGGCCTGACGGAACCAAGCCTGTGCCTCAGCGACGCGCTCCTCAAGGTCCACCTCCGCCTTGTCCACTACCGCCATCCTGGATTTGGCCTTGTCCAGGCGGGCATGGTGAAGCGCCTAGAGCTTCTGGAAATTGGGGCTCATGGCGTGGAGGAGACGCTCTTCCTGGGAACCGCCGCCATTGGCACTCAGTTTGTCGACAACCTCGAGCCCGGCGGCGGCGAGCACCTTGTCATCAAACACCCCCCCCCCTCAGTGGGCACCCCAGTGCTCGCCATCCCTGGGAGGTGGACGAACAGGTCGTCGCTCACCTTCAGATACTTGCCTGAGCCAGAGGCAGCAGAGGAGGAAGGTTGGTCGTCAACCACCCCCTCCTCGGCAGTGGCCTTGCCGGCCTCCCCAGCAAGCCCCTTGTCGGCCTCCTCGACAGCGGCCTTGCCGGAGTCCCCGGTCGGCCCCTTGGCAGCATCCGCAGCAGCGCCCTTTGCGGCCTCCTCGGCGGCGATCCTGTTGGTCTCTGCCACGGCGTCCTTGGCGACCCCCCTCGATGATAGTGTCTATATCTTCCGGGTACGCCGAGGAAGGATCGGGATACCGAGAAGGGGATAAGGCAAGGCTGAGATCAAGATTCAAAAAGAAGGAAAAGGAGCAGGCACGGGAGGCAGGTGACTTACCTGTGCCAGCCTTGGAAGAAGTAGCCCCTTCCCCGTCAACATCTGGCGCCGGGACGGAGCCACCAGCACCTGGGTTCGCCTCCTCTTCCTCCTCCTCCATGCACATAGGCTCGACGCTTGGCGCCCTTGCCGGGGACGCCCCTCGGGGCGGCGTGGTTGATGGGGGCGGCGTGTTGGGGGTGGCCCGCAGTGGCTCCTCTTGCTGCCGTCCTCCTCTTGCAACCATGACAAGGTCAGCGCCAAGGGATCGTACCCCAGCACACGTTGAGGGGGGGGGAGTGGTGAACTTACGATGGGGGCTGCACCGGGGGCTGCTGTCCGGGCTGCTCACCACCACCAGCGGCGTACTCGAAGTGCCCGCCTGGGGCTGGCCGCTGGTCGGGGCCCTGGCCCTCTTCACCCTCTGGGCCAGCGTCTCCGCATCCCTGTGAAGATGAAAACAAATCAAGAAAAGCGGCACAGTTTGAGAGGACGGAGATGACAAAAAGGCAGGATACTTACTCATCTTCCACCTCCTCTTCCGCTACCTTCCTCTTCCTCCTTGGGCTGAGAGACCCAAAATTGAAGACGACCTCCATGTCATCATCTGCGGGAGGAGAGGAAGTAGATGGAGTCAGGGGACGCTTGGACGAAGAAGAGGCAGTCGCCTTCTTCTTTGCCACTGCAACCTTCACCACCTTCCTCGCCGCCGCGACCCTTGTCTGGCGCACAGACGCCTCCTGGGTTTGCTGCAGTTGCGCAGCTCTGCTGGGGCGGACTGGCTCGCCAGAGCTGGCCCGCCGTAGGACTCGCCCTCTCCCCGTGGCCGGGGGGTCGACAGTCTCGACCTCCTCCGATGATGACTCGTCGACCACATCTTCAATAAGAGGGGCCCTGGTGCCATCACTGCTGGCCTCCCCAGCGGATTCCGCCCACTGGGTGAGCTCCCTCTCCTCCAGGCCACTGCGGCCTCATCCTCCAGGCCACTGCGGCCTCATCCTCCAGGCCACCAGTGCTGCTGGCCTCCTTGGCGAGCTCCGCCTCCGCCGCCCTGGCAGCGATATAGTCCAATTCTGCCTGGGTGGTGTCCTAGACGAGCAGCGTCTCGGCATGAACGTACCTCTCCGATAGCTTGTCGAAGAACTCCTACACCTGATCCTCCCCCGGCTCGGCTCAATTTGGGTCAAGCCCGTGCGCGTTGAAGTCCGGCATCATGGCAATGATGTCGTTGCGGCGCGAGATATTACTCAGCGGGACCACCCCCGCCGGCAACCCAAACAAGGGCCCCTTGGTGACCTTGCCGGCCTTCGTAGCCTTGCCGGACCTCTCGACCTTGCCGTCGCGACTCACGTCGAGCTGAAAGAGCCGCTAGCAGAATTGGGTGTGCCCCATCACCGTGAAGTTGTGGTTCAAACCGGGGCGAAGCCTCATGATGTCGGCCGCATTACTGAAAAGCCAGGCCGGCCTCCCCTTGTTGTGCAGAGGAGCGATTCGACGGCGGATGAAGTCTGCCCCAATCATCTCGAGGGTGAGCCCGGCAACGGTGAGGCCATGGATCCTGGTGGTGGCGACTGTGAGCTTCCCATCATCAGCATCGACGTTGCTGCAGTCATCTCTGCGGACCGGCAGCGCCTGGCGAACCCGGCAAAATTCCTGCGGATCTTCCTCCTCAATCCAGCACCACCGGCCCCGCCACTCCTCCCACCTCTCCTTCTGGGCACCCTCCAGATATGTCCCTTTCCCCTGGGTCCTTGGATCCAGGCGACACAGCCAGAGATGGCGCCTCCCTTTTGGATGCGAGGAAAGAAGTAGTGGCGGAAGAGCGCCGTGTTGGGGAGCACTCCGGCGAAGCCCTCACAGAGATGGGCAAAAAGAGCCATGCACGCCACGGCATTCGGAGTGAAATGCAGAAGGTGGAAGTCGTATGTGTGCATGAAGTCATTGAAGAAAGCAGAGAAAGGGGGGCAGAGGCCGTAGGAAAAGTAATCGACGAAGAATGGGTACCGATTTGGGTTGGCCTCGGCGAAATCATCAGGGATGATACGCGTGGTTGGATGCCCCGTCGTCTCCCCC
>NC_041393.1:751227568-751282456 GCF_002162155.2 Triticum dicoccoides | reverse complement strand
CCCCCCGTCTTGCACCCCCATAGAGGCTCGAAGTAGTCCCAGAGGAGGACCGTGTCGACCGTCGAGGGAAAGTAGGCGAGCTGCGTCCGCCATGCCGCCAACTCGCTCTCCGGCGGCTCCTTCCCCCAGGCGTCCTTGGCCACTCCCTTGCCTTTGCTGGTTTTGGGTGCCATGGCGGCTGCAAGAGGCGAGGGATGAAGAACAGCGAAGGCGCGGCGGCGACGAGCGAAAGCGAGAGCTTTAGAAGGAAGAAGGAGGGGATGGCGGTTCTGAGATTGGAGAGGGCACAGGGGGTAAATGAGCAGCACGCCTGCGGTTATTCCTTTTTACGGGGAAGGCGCGGGCCGCCTCTTTTCCATTTACTACAATGTGACGCATGAGGGCAGCGACCGCCCCACGCATGCCCCCCACGTCACGCATGACCCTCCACGACGTGCATTTAACGCGAGTCATGGGGAAGCGCAAGCAAGCAAAGAAATTACTGCGGTAAAATCCGCCCCGCCTGCCCGCGCACCATTCTGCGCCTAGCCCAACAATGCGTCGCGCTTATGTGTGGCCCAGGCCCGGGGGGCTCCTGTCGGTGTACAAAAGTAGGGGCTCTCCTTTTGACCCCTTTACTTGTGCACGGGCAGTCAGAGCCGCGCCCGCGGCCACACTTGGCAGGGCAGAGGAGGGAAGCTGGAGCAAAATACAACCAGAGAAACGCCAAGACCAGAGACACAAAGAGCAGAAGGGCAAAGTGGGCTCCCCCAGCAAGGCCCTTGCCGGGGCAGCCTCCGCAGCCTCGGCAAGTGCCTTGCCGGGGCAGCTTGCCCGATGCCAGCAGAGTGCGCCACCCTTGAGCCAAGGGTTCCAATGACATCAACCACATTGGGGCCCAGGCTCGAGAGGTACCTCCGTGGTGGCATGCAGATCTTTGTGAAGATCAGAAGCATACAAGATCAGATGAGGACCAGAAGACGATGTTCCTCGGCGGGATCCTAACCGATGAAATCCACGAGACCCCCGGCAAGACCCTTGCCGGGGACGGCCACGGTGCCATGGCAAGACCCTTGCCAGGGCCCCAGGAAGGCCCTTGCCGAAGACACCTACGGGGCCGTGGCCAGGCCAGCGTCCGCCAAAGATCTACCGCTCTTCCCATATAGCTACCAGCCCGACCAGCTAGGCAGGCACCTGGGTGGCGACGTGCGGCTTCCAGACCAACTCAGCAAGCACCTGCGTGGTGACATGCAGATCCTCGTCAAGATCCTTCCACCACGCCATCTCAGCAGCCTACCAGCCTAGATGGCACTACATCCGTCGTTGGCCTAGACGCACGTCGGAGCGAGACAGAGCGACGACAGACGGGACGGGCCTCGTTGCCATCCCCAGTAAAGCAACGGGACACCTAAGGGAGCACATTTAATGCGTCTTGTCCCGTAATGACAAGGGATAAGCTTGCGCACTGTACACCTTTCCACCTCCTGTGTGCCGCTGTGGCAACCCCTTTTGTCTATAAAAGGAGGCCCGAGGCATCCAGGAGGAGGATTTGGATCTTTTGGGCAACACACACACCGTAGCTAGCTCAAGAGCTCAAGAACACTCAAATACAAACACCAAAGCAGGACTAGGTTATTACGCATCTTCGTGGCCCGAACCTGGGTAAACGATCCTTGTGCTGACCGCCAGACCCGCTCTTTGCACAACCCCGCGCCCGCCAACCGTAGAAGGGATCCCAGTGATTCCATAGGTGTCGCTTCCCCCCAACACTTATATAAAGGAAAACGCTCCCGAGGACACATGGGAATTATCATCAAGCTAGTTTTCATCATGCTCATATGATTTGCATTCGTTACTTTGATAATATGATATGTGGGTGGACCGGTGCTTGGGTACTACCCTTCCTTGCACAAGCATCCCACTTATGATTAACCCCTATTACAAGCATCTGCAACTACAAAAGAAGTATTAAGGTAAACCTAACCATAGCATGAAACATATGGATCCAAACTAGGGTTTAAGCTTTTGTCACTCTAGCAACCCATCATCTACTTATTACTTCCCAATGCCTTCCTCTAGGCCCAAACAATGGTGAAGTGTCATGTAGTCGATGTTCACATAACACCACTAGAGGAAAGACAGCATACATCTCATCAAAATATCGAACGAATACCAAATTCACATGACTACTTATAGCAAGACTTCTCCCATGTCCTCAGGAACAAACGTAACTACTCACAAATCATATTCATGTTCATAATCAGAGGGGTATTAATATGCATAAAGGATCTGAACATATGATCTTCCACCAAATAAACCAACTAGCATCAACTACAAGGAGTAATCAACACTACTAGCAACCTACACGTACCAATCTGAGGTTTTGGAACAAAGATTGGATACAAGAGATGAACTAGAGTTTGAGAGGAGATGGTGATGGTGAAGATGTTGATGGAGATTGACCCCCTCCCGATGAGAGGATCGATGGTGATGACAATGGTGATGATTTACCCCTCCTGGAGGGATGTTTCCCCGGCAGAACAGCTCCGCCGGAGCCCTAGATTCGTTTCGCCAGGTTCCGCCTCGTGGCGTCGGTGCTTCGTCCCGAAAGCTTGCTTCTGATTTTTTCCAGGGCAAAAGACTTCATATAGCCAAAGATGGGCACCGGAGGCCTACCAGGGGGCCCACGAGGTAGGGGGGCGCGCCCAGGGGTTAGGGCGCGCCCTCCACCCTCGTGGATGGTGGGTGGCCCCCCTCGGGTACTTTCTTGGCCCAATATTTTTAATATATTCCAAAACTGACTTCCTTGGAGTTTCAGGACTTTTGGAGTTGTGCAGAATAGGTCTCTAATATTTGCTCCTTTTCCAGCCCGGAATTCCAGCTGCCGGCATTCTCCCTCTTCGTGTAAACCTTGTAAAATAAGAGAGAATAGGCATAAGTATTGTGACATAATGTGTAGTAACATCCCATAATGCAATAAATATCGATATAAAAGCATGTTGCAAAATGGACGTATCAACTACCCCAATATTAGACCTCGCTTGTCCTCAAGCGGAAGTTGATAACGAAAAATATGTCCACAAGTTCAGAGATATAGGTGTTGATAAAATAAAATACGGACATGAGGGCATCATGATCATTCTTATAACAGCAACATAAATATATATTTTGTCATATGATTTCTTATGCTAAAGTAACAATCTATTCACAATGTCAAGTATGAATCAGACACTTCATTGAAAACTAACAAATTATGATCTCGGTCATTGAAACAATTGCAATTTATCATAACATCGGAAAGAGTCAATATAAGAGCTTTTCAGCAAGTCCACACACTCAACTATCATTTAGTCTTTCACAATTGCTAACACTCACGCACTACTTATGGGTATGGAGTTTAAATCGGACGCAGAGAAAGATAGGGGCTTATAGTGTTGCCTCCCAACCTTTTACCTCAAGGGTAATGTCAACAATAATAGTTTATGATAACCTACATCCAATTGTATATATATATCAGGATATTTCCAACACAATGTGCTCGCCAAAGGATAAAATGTAAAAAGTAAAGGTGAAGATCACCATGACTCTTGTATAAGGTATAAGACAAGAATAAAAGATAGGCCCTTCGCAGAGGGAAGCAGAGGTTGTCATATGCTTTTATAGTTGTATGCACAAAATCTTAATGCGAAAGAACATCACTTTATATTGCCACTTGTAATATGGACCTTTATTATGCAGTCTGTCGCTTTTATTTCTTCCATGTCACAAGCTTGTATAAAGCTTATTTTCTCCACACTAATAGATCATACATATTTTGAGAGTAATTCTTATTGCTTGCAACAATGACAACTTACTTGAAGGATCTTACTCAATCCATAGGTAGATATGGTGGACTCTCATGTCAAAATCAGGTTTAAGGATATTTGGAAGCACAAATAGTATCTCTACTTGGTGCAAAGAATTTGGCTAGCATGAGGGAGAAAGGCAAGCCCAACATGTTGGATGATCCATGACAATATACTTTATTTTGGATATAAGAAAACATAACCCATTACGTTGTCTTCCTTGTCCAACATCCACTTTTAGCATGACATATTTTAATGAGTTCTCACAATTATAAAAGATGTCCAAGATAGTATATTTATATGTGAAAACCTCTCTTTCTTTATTACTTCCTATTAATTGCAACAATGAACAAAACTATGTTCGTCAACTCTCAACAACTTTTATTCATCATACTCTTTATATGTGAAGTCATTACTCTCCATAAGATCAATATGATCCTTTGTTTCTTTTTAGTCTTTCTTTTATTCCCTTAATATCATAGAAAGATAGCAAAGCCCTCGACTCAAAACTAATCTTTATTATATATAGCTCACGGACTCGATTACATAGAAGGATCATAAAGCAAAACTCAAAACTAGATCATACTAAAACTTTATTCTACTAGATCAAGATATTACCAAAAGGATCGAACTAAGAAAAATGGTAAAGATAGGAGTGTGATCATGATACGATACCGGGGCACCTCCCCCAAGCTTGGCAGTTGCCAAGGGGAGTGCCCATACTCGATACTCAGTTCTCCTTCCTCGGAGGTGGTGATGATGGAGTTATTGATAATGTAGGCTTGTCGTCCCTCTTCCAAGGAATAGGCTCACCATCATAGAAAGATGATCGAGTCTCCGGGATCCTCAAATCTATAGCCAAACTCATCCTCTTGAATCTATATTTACACTCACAGTTTTGGGTTTTGCGGGTCATAAATCTGGGCTTGGAGGTGCTCGATTTTCTCGTGAAGCTTGAAGATGGCCTCCCCAATGTTCTTGCATGCAGCTTGTGGTTGTTGGTGAACTCCGCGATCATCATGTGGTTGGCATCGAGTCCGCGTTCCACCATCCCTTGGCACTTGAAAACTTGTTGCTCCATTGCTTCGAGTCTTGTCTCCACGCTTCCAGTCCTCCTTGGTCCCTCAACATCTTGGATGTGCAGCACCCCCTCATCTATCTTAATGGTTTGAGGGTGTTGCAGCACCTCCGCAAGGTAGGGGTTGATGACCTTCTCGAAAAACTTGTCCTTGGGTGCGCTCAAAGACGTCATGGTGATCGAGATCTGTCAAAAAAACAGCTCAAAACAAAAAGTAGAGGTATTTGCGTGGTATGAGGGTCAAAACCTTCAGGAGATTATATAATGAATTTTTACCGACCAAAAGAAGTATCGTGCAAGAAAACGGAGTCCGGAGGGCACACGAGGTGCCCACGAGGCAGGGGCGCGCCCAGGGGGGTAGGGCGCGCCCTCCACCATCGTGGATGCCTCGTGTCCCTTTCGGACTACTTCTTATTTTCCTATTTTCCTAAATAATCCAAAACGGAGAAAAATTGCAATTAGAACTATTTTGGAGTCGGTTTACTTACCATACCACATACCTATTCCTTTTTGGAGTCTGAAACATTCTAAAAAGTGTCCCTTATGTATTCCTTCGGGGTTATGGTTTCAATAACATTAGTTTCAACATTTATTGGATTACCTGAGATATAATGTTTGATTCTTTGACCGTTCACCAGCTTTGGATTTGTGCCTTCAAAGTTATTAATTTTTATGGCACCGAAACGATAGACCTCCTCGATAACGTAAGAACCTTCTCATTTAGAGAGGAGTTTTCCTACAAAAAAACTTAAATGAGAGTTGTATAGCAGAACATAATCACCTACATTAAACTCATGTTTTGTATCCTTTTGTCATGCCATCTTTTAACTTTTTTATTTAAACAACTTGGCATTCTCATAGGCTTGGGTTCTCCACTCATCAAGTGAGCTAATGTCAAATAGCCACTTTTCACCGGCAAGTTTGAAATCATAATTGAGCTCTTTAATGGCCCAATATGCCTTATGTTCTAGTTCGAGGCGTAAGTGACATGCTTTTCCATAAACCATTTTATATGGAGACATACCCATAGGATTTTTATATGCAGTTCTATAGGCCCATAAGCATCATCGAGTTTCTTGGACCAATTCTTTCTAGATCTATTAACAGTCTTTTGCAAAATTAATTTAATCTCCCTATTACTCAATTCTACTTGACCACTAGACTTGGATGATATGGAGATGCAATTCTATGATTAACATCATACTTAGCAAGTATTTTACAAAGGCACCATGAATAAAATGTGAACCACCATCAATCATTAAATATCTAGGGACTCCAAACCTCGGAAAAATAACTTCTTTAAGCATCTTAATAGAGGTGTTATGATCAACACTACTAGTTGGAATAGCTTCTACCCACTTAGTAACGTAATCAACAGTAACTAAAATATGTGTATACCCATTAGAGGAAGGAAACGGTCCCATATAATCAAAGCCCCAAACATCAAATGGTTCAATAACAAGTGAATAGTTCATAAGCATTTCTTGACGTCTACTAATATTACCAATTCTTTGACATTCATCAAAAGACAAGACAAACTTACATGCATCTTTGAAGAGAGTAGGCCAACAAAAACTGGATTGCAATACCTTATGTGCAGTTCTATCTCCAGTGTGGTGTCCTCCAAAAGCCTCTGAGTGAAACTTGTGTAGGATCTGTTCATTTTCATGCTCAGGTACACAACGTCTAATAACACCATCTACTCCTTCTTTATAAAGGTGTGGGTCATCCCAGAAGTAATGTCTTAAATCATAGAAAAACTTTTTGTTTTGCTGGTATGTGAAACTAGGTGGTATAAATTTAGCAACAATGTAATTAGCATAATCAACATACCATGGAGCAGTACAAGAAGTATTTATGACAGCTTACTGTTCATCAAGAAATCTATCATCAAGAGGTAGTGGGTCATCAAGAACATTCTCTAACCTAGACAAGTTGTCTGCAACGGGGTTCTCACCTCCTTTTCTATCTATAATATGCAAATCAAATTCTTGTAGCAAGAGAACCCATCTAATAAATCTAGGTTTAGCATCTTTCTTTTCCATCAGATATTTAATGGCAGCATGATCAGTGTGAACCGTTACTTTAGAGTCAACAATATAAGGTCTGAACTTATCACAAGCAAATACAACTGCTAAAAATTCTTTTTCAGTAGTAGCATAATTTCTCTGGGCACTATCTATAGTTTTACTAGCATATTGGATAACATTCAATTTCTTATCAACTCTTTGTCCTAGAACAGCACCTACAGCATAATCACTAGCATCACACATAATTTCAAAGGGTAAATTCCAATCAGGTGGCTGAACAATACATGCAGATAATAAGGCTTTCTTAAGTATTTCAAATGCTTCTACACAATCATCATCAAACACAAAAGGAACATCTTTTTGTAAGAGATTAGTCACAGGCCTACAGATTTTTGAGAAGTCTTTGATGAACCTCCTATAAAAACCAGCATGACCAAGGAAACTTCTTATACCTTTAATGTCCTTAGGACACGGCATCTTTTCAATTGCATCAACTTTAGCTTTATCAACTTCAATACCTCTTTTAGAAATTTTATGCCCCAAGACAATACCTTCATTAACCATAAAGTGGCACTTCTCCCAATTCAAGACAAGATTAGTTTATTCACATCTCTGCAGAACTCGATCAAGGTTTCTTAAGCAATCATCAAAAGAAGTTCCATATACGGAGAAATCATCCATGAAAACCTCAACAATCTTTTCACAGAAGTCGGAGAATATAGCAGTCATACATCTTTGAAAGGTAGCAAGTGCATTACATAAACCAAAAGGCATGCGTCTATAAGCAAAGGTACCGAAAGGGCAAGTAAAAGTGGTCTTTTCTTGGTCCTCTTTTGACACAGGTATTTGAGAGAAACTAGAATAACCATCTAGAAAGCAAAAATGTGTATGTTTGGATAATCTTTCTAGCATTTGATCAATAAAAGGAAAAGGGGATTGATCCTTTTTAGTAGCTTTATTTAGTTTGAGGAAATCAATTACCATTCTATGACCTGTAACAATTCTTTGTGGGATCAATTCATCTTTATCATTAGGAACAACAGTAATACCTCCCTTCTTAGGGACACAATGGACAGGACTTACCCACTGACTATTAGCAACGGGATAAATTATACCTGCCTCCAGAAGCTTTAGTACTTCTTTTCTTACCACTTCTTTCATCTTAGGGTTTAACCGTCGTTGGTGATCAACAACCAGTTTAGCGTCTTTCTCCAATTTTATTTTGTGCTGGCATAGGGTGGGACTAATGCCCTTAAGATCATCAAGAGTATATCCAATAACAGCACAGTGCTTCTTCAGAGTTTTCAATAATTTCTCTCTACCTGCTCTGAAAGGTTAGCACTAATAATAATAGGATATATCTTCTTTTCATCAAGATAAGCATATTTAAGAGTATCAGGTAATGGCTTAAGCTCAAACAAGGGATCACCCTTGGGTGGAGGAGGATCCCCTAGAATTTAAACATGCAAGTTGTGTTTCAAAATAGGTCCCTATTTAAAGAATACTTCATCTATTTTCCTTCTTTCATTCATAAACATTACATTTTCATGGTTTAGCAAATATTGTTCTAAAGGATCATTAGGAGGCACGACAATAGAAGCAAGACCAATAATCTCATCTTTACTTGGCAATTCTTTATCATGGGGTTGTCTATGAAATTTAGCAAAATTAAAAGCATGAGACATATCCCCTAAACCAATAGTAACAACATCCTTTTTGCAATCTATCTTAGCATTAACAGTATTCAAGAACAGTCTACCAAATATAATGGGACAAAAGTCATCTTGTGGGGAACCAAGAACAAGAAAATCAGTAGGATATTTAACTTTCCCATGCAAGACTTCAACATCTCTAACAATCCCAACCGGTGAGATAGTATCTCTATTGGCAAGCTTAATTGTAACATCAATACCTTCTAACTCAGTAGGTGCAATATCATGCATAATTTCTTCGTATAAAGAATGAGGTATTGCACTCAAACTAGCACCCATATCACATAAACCATGATAGCAATGATCTCCTATTTTCACAGAAATAACAGGCATGCCTACAACCGGTCTATGTTTATTTTTAGTATCGGGTCTAGCAATTCTAGCAGCTTCGTCACAGAAGTAAATAACATGCCCATCAATATTATCGGCCAAGAGATCTTTAACCATAGCAATACTAGGTTCAACTTTAATTTGCTTGGAGGGTTTGGGTGTTCTAATATTACTTTTGTTGACCATAGTTGAAGCTTTAGCATGATCCTTTATTCTAATAGGGAAAGGTGGTTTCTCAATATAGACGGTAGGAACAATAGGATCAACATTATAAGTGATAGTATTTTCTTCAACTTTTATAGGTTCAACTACTTTTACTTCAATGGGAGGATGATATTTAAACCACTTGTCCTTAGGAGATCAACATGAGTAGCAAATGATTCACAGAAAGAAGCTACTATCTCAGACTCAAGTCCATATTTAGTGCTAAATTCACAGAAAACATCGGTATCCATAAAAGATTTAACACAATTAAACTTAGGTGTTATACCTGACTCCTTAACTTCGTCGAGTTCCCAATCTTCAGAGTTGCGTTTAATTCTTTTCAATAAATCCCATTGAATTCAATAGTCTTCATCATAAAAGAACCAGTACAAGAACTATCGAGCATGGAGCGATTATTGAGAGAAAGCCGAGCATAAATTTTTTGAATAATAGTTTCTCGAGAGCTCATGGTTGGGGCATGAATATAACATTGACATAAGCCTCCCCCAAGCTTGAGCGATGCTTTATCCTTCGCAAGGCCAAAAATTATATATATAATTACGATCACGATGAACCAGATGCATAGGATAAAACTTCTGATGAAATTCCAATTTCAATTGATTGTAGTTCCATGATCCAATATCATCACATAGCCTAAACCATGTCAATGCATTTCCCTTCAAAGATAAAGGGAAGACCTTCTTTTTGATAACATCCTCGGGCATACCCATAGATTAGGTGCAAATCGGGATGCAATGTTCCATCTCCTGTAAAAGGGTTAGCTAGCAGTTTCTCTATCATACTCGAAGGAATTTCAAAGTAAACATTTTCAGTAGGTTCGGTAGGTTGAGGAGCAACTCTTTGCTCTACTGGTCGGGGTGAAGATACCCTGAACAAGCCCCTCAAAGGATTATGCTCCATAGTAACAATTGACAGTAAATTTCAGCACACTACATAAATTTTTCCTTACCAAATTCCACCTACCAAAGGCGCTTCACTCCCCGGCAACAGCGCCAGAAAAGAGTCTTCATGACCCACAAGTATAGGGGATCTATCGTAGTCCTTTCTATAAGTAAGAGTGTCGAACCCAATGAGGAGCAGAAGGAAATGACAAGCGGTTTTCAGTAAGGTATTCTCTGCAAGCACTGAAATTATCGGTAACAGATAGTTTTGTGATAAGGTAATTTGTAACGGGTAACAAGTAATAAAAGTAAATAAGGTGCAGCAAGATGGCCCAATCCTTTTTGTAGCAAAGGACAAACCTGTACGAACTCTTATATAAAGGGAAACGCTCCCAAGGACACATGGGAGTTATCATCAAGCTAGTTTTCATCACGCTCATATGATTCGCATTTGTCACTTTGATAATTTGATATGTGGGTGGACCGGTGCTTGGGTACTGCCCTTCCTTAGACAAGAATCCCACTTATGATTAACCCCTATTGCAAGCATCTGCAACTACAAAAGAAGTATTAAGGTAAACCTAACCATAGCACAAAACATATGGATCCAAATCAGCCTCTTACGAAGCAACGCATAAACTAGGGTTTAAGCTTCTGTCACTCTAGCAACCCATCATCTACTCATTACTTCCCAATGCCTTCCTCTAGGCCCAAACAATGGTGAAGTGTCATGTAGTCGACGTTCACATAACACCACTAGAGGAAAGACAACATACATCTCATCAAAATATCGAACGAATACCAAATTCACATGACTACTTATAGCAAGACTTCTCCCATGTCCTCAGGAACAAACGTAACTACTCACAAATCATATTCATGTTCATAATCAGAGGGGTGTTAATATGCATAAAGGATATGAACATATGATCTTCCACCAAATAAACCAACTAGCATCAACTACAAGGAGTAATCAATACTACTAGCAACCCACAGGTACCAATCTGAGGTTTTGGAACAAAGATTGGATACAAGAGATGAACTAGGGTTTGAGAGGAGATGGTGTTGATGAAGATGTTGATGGAGGTTGACCCCCTCCTGATGAGAGGATCGATGGT
Source organism: Triticum dicoccoides (assembly GCF_002162155.2). Lineage (NCBI taxonomy): Eukaryota > Viridiplantae > Streptophyta > Magnoliopsida > Poales > Poaceae > Triticum > Triticum dicoccoides. Next base: position 751,271,258 of record NC_041393.1, on the reverse strand, counting down.
GATGACAATGGTGATGATTTACCCCTCCCGGAGGGATGTTTCCCCGGCAGAACAGCTCCGCCGGAGCCCTAGATTGGTTTCGCCAGGTTCCGCCTCGTGGCGGCGGTGCTCCGTCCCGAAAGCTTGCTTCTGATTTTTTCCAGGGCGAAAGACTTCATATAGCCAAAGATGGGCACCGGAGGCCTGCTAGGGGGCCCACGAGGCAGGGGCGCGCGCCCCCACCCTCGTGGATGGTGGGTGGCCCCCCTCTGCTACTTTCTTCGCCCAATATTTTTAATATATTCCAAAACTGACTTCCTGGTGTTTCAGATCTTTTGGAGTTGTGCAGAATAGTTCTCTAATATTTGCTCCTTTTCCAGCCCAGAATTCCAGCTGCCGGCATTCTCCCTCTTCGTCTAAACCTTGTAAAATAAGAGAAAATAGGCATAAGTATTGTGACATAATGTGTAGTAACAACCCATAATGCAATAAATATTGATATAATAGCATGATGCAAAATGGACGTATCAACATGCTAAAAAGTTGATGTTGGACATGGAAGACAACATAATGGGTTATGTTTTCTTATATCCGAAATAAATTATATTGTCATGGATCATCCAACATGTTGAGGTTGCCTTTCCCCCTCATGCTAGCCAAATTCTTTGCACCAAGTAGAGATACTACTTGTGCTTCCAAATATCCTTAAATGCAGTTTTGCCATGAGAGTCCACCATATCTACCTATGGATTGAGTAAGATCCTTCAAGTAAGTTTTCATTGTTGCAAGCAATAAAAATTACTCTCAAAATATGTGTGATCTATTAGTGTGGAGAAAATAAGCTTTATACGAGCTTGTGATATGGAAGAAATAAAAGCGACTAACTCCATAATGAAGGTCCCTATCACAAGTGGCAATATAAAGTGACGTTCTTTTGCATTAAGATTTTGTGCATCCAACCATAAAAGCACATGACAACCTCTGCTTCCCTCTGTGAAGAGCCTATCTTTTATTTTTGTCTTATACCTTATACAAGAGTCATGGTGATCTTCACCTTTCCTTTTTACACTTTATCCTTTGGCAAGCACTATGTGTTGGAAAGATCCTGATATATATATAGCAATATTCTAATCCCAGGATTAGAATAACTATTTGGATCACAGCAGCCCCTATATAGGGCACGACAGGGCCCTCCCGAACTTCCCTGAACTGCCCGCCCGACCCGAGTCCCCCCGATAGGATCCCACCCGATCCGAGACGCCTCGACAGGATCCACCTGATCCCCCTCGATCCCGAGCCGTCCCAGCCCCTCTCCTCGCCGCTCCTCCCTCCTGGCCGCCGATCTTCGCCGGATCCGCCGCCTCCCCCCCCCGTCTATAGCTCCTGGCCGGCCGGATCCGCCGCCTCCCCTCCTTCCCCAGCTCCTGGCAGGCCGGGTCCGCTGCCTCCCCTCCGTCTCCAGCTCCTGGCCGGCCACCGGCGCGGGCGAGCGAGTGACGGCATACGCCGGTGCGAGGGAGCCCGCATCGCCTAGACGCGGTGAAGCCGCCATGGACTTCAGGAAGCCGCATCCTTGTCCCATCTCCACCGCCCGAAGACTTGGCAGACCAGATGATAGGCCCAACGCAAGCTACGGCGAGCGGCGCGACCAATGGAGCCACTCCTCCGTGGAGGCGGCATCTGCTGCGCCCTCAAATTCTGCGCCCTCAAATTCGGTCGCAACAGTACATGAAATTCCTCCCAATTTTGCCTTCTTCTTCAATCTTGCATTCTCTGACCTTCTTGCTTCGTGCAGATGAACTTCACGCCCTCTGCAAGACATGGATTGCCATGGGATTCCTCTCATACCTCCACAACGAATTATTCTCAAGGTGGCCTATCAGCTGCTGGAAAAAGGTTGGCCGAACTTATAGCCAGGGTATGGTTGAACTTCTTCCTTCCTTCGGTTTGTTATTTGCTTACAGCTATGTGAAGTTCAGGTGGTGTGTGAGCATCAGTCCAGGCTACAAAAGCTTTTTTAAAATCTGCCTGCTTACAACCATGTGAAGTTCTGGTAGTGTATGAGCCTCAGTCCAGGCTACAAAACAACATTGTAAAATCTACCTGCCTGCTTACACGCATGTGAAGTTCAGGTAGCATGTGAGCCTCAGTCCAGGCTACAAACACTATAAAATCTGCCTGCATTCACATTCACATTCACATTCAAAAAAATAAAAGGAAAATAGAACATGCATGTGATATGACTTGAAGGTCGGGTTGGTATGCACTAGCAGTCCAACCATTCAAAATACTCATGAAGGTTTAGTTTTTTTACTGTAGAATGTATTTCCCCTTTGCAAAACAAGAAGTTCAGGTACAAAGGCATTGGCAGATGCTCAGCTCAGTGCATAGTGTGATGGCTCTCACCACTTTTATATGAGAAGTTCAGGCTGTGAATAATGCTAAGTTCAGTTACAAAGGTATATGCAGATATAACTTGTGTGCTAATAGACATTTTTTTCTTTTATGTCAGCAAGACGAGAGACGCATGAAGAAGCTTAGAAGTTCCCAGCAGCAAGTACACAATCCAAAGCATGTACGCGTTGCACCACCCTCTCAATGGGCCACACCTCAAACGCACCAACAGCATTACCAACCTGCTCCAGACCAAAAATGGATGACACCCGAAACACACGGATACTCCCAAGAAGCTGGGTCACAGCCCTATCCGCACAAGTTTGTGCCTCCACCTAATTGGGTGACGTCGGAAATCCCCCGCGGATTCTTTGTATCCTCCAGCAGACTCCCAAGCACGCCGATGGAGGAGGGGGGTTAGCTCAAGTTCTGCGTGTAACTCTGGAGGTTATCCTGGTGTGCCTCATCAATGCCAAAGCGAAGCAAATAAACCGGATCCCAGGACAAATCCAACAGCAACACACACACGTAGGAGAGTGATCTGCACACTACCACCGTTTGATCCTGCTGCTACTGCTACAAGTCAGAATTGTACGGGGCATAGGGTAGATGGATTCCTTCACAAAACAAAAGAGCAAACCAAGACCAGGATCGCAATACCTCCACAACCACCTCAAGCAAAAAGGATGCAAACAAGAGAGAGGCCATCTTCAGCCCTCCTTCCTCCTCGTGATCCACTGATGCATCCTGCTATGATTACTCCGCCATGCCCCATCCCAGAGGGACAACAGCCGACACCGGCGGAGTTGCGATCATACACGCACATAAGTGAAACAAAAAATATTTATATATGCATCTTGTATTATCTGCAAATTTTCTGCTCCCTCCAGGATAACAAGTTCATAAACTGCATTTTAAGGTGCTATTTGGATTTTTTTCTTTTTCTGTAGATGCCAGATCTACCGGATTATCTAATACCAAGACTAAAGATGCGATTCAAAGATGTAGAGAAAGCAAGGGAATTTTATAACAGATACGCCAGACACGCTGGTTTTGGAATCAGGAAGACGGGTGGAAATGACAACCACGAGTATTTTGTTTGCGCCTTCCAAGGGATACACACATCTTCTGTTTCATAGGCCAGCAGGAAGCGAAACAAAACATCATAGAGGGCGGGCGGCAATGCAAGAATGAGGGTGAAGGTGCAGGAGGATGGTACATGCGTGGCAGTGGACATTGAGTACAATCATAATCACCAGCTCATGCAAACTGATGACATGCTGGTGTTTTTGCACTCACACAAGAATTATGACCCCACTATTTTGGAGTACGTAAAGCTCCTGCAGTACCATGATGTCAAGCACACAACAATCATGTCCATGCTATCTGAAAATGAAGATGGAAGCTACTTCCTAAGCATGACTGGACGAGACCTGCTAAACCAGTAAGTATTCAAACACCCACATACTGCAATGTAAAATAGCATCCTAGCTCACAACCCTTTGCTAGCAAAAAATAAACAAATGCATGTTTGCATGTGATTTGCAGGAAAGCCATGAATGCAAGGAAAGATGATTTGGATGATATATTGAAACTTGTTTCATTCTTCAAAGACATGAAGGCGATAAATGATGAGTTTTTCTATGACATCCAAGTGGACAAGGACAAGTCAATTAAAAACATTTTCTGGTCCAATGCAAGTTGCCGAGGAGCCTATCAAGACTTCGGCGATTGCGTAACATTCGACACGACTTACAAGACCAATAGATTTCATATGCCCCTGGGAGTGTTTGTTGGAACAAACCATCACTTGCAGTCAACGATATTTGCTGTTGCCCTGATAAGAGACGAAGATGCAAAGTTATTCAAGTGGCTGTTTGATACATTTCTACGGTTCATGAACAACAAGCACCCAAGTTGCATTCTAACAGGTGAGTTCAAATAAAAAACTCCTCAAGTTTCATCATCTTTTCAGTCTATGGGCTGTATTGGGTATATTTGGTTTTATCTGAAAATAATATACAGCAAGCAGTTCAACCACTGTTAGCACATAAGTCCAACTAACAGTAGAAGAAAGCAAAATTATCTGTCACATGTTTAGAAATAATATACAGCAAACAGTTCAACCACTGTTAGCACAGAAGTCCAACTAACAGTACAAGAAAGCAAAACTATCTATCACATGTTTAGAAAAAAACTAGTCATGAATGTGAAGTTCAAGTACATGAATCTTAGAAGTTCAAGGACAAAAAGATGTAAAGAAAAAAATGTAACATGTTTAGAAAAATATAGTTATTTATGTGAAGTTCAAGCACTGGTACCACAGAAGTTCAAGAACACTACTGTAAGAAAAATTTGAGTGTGACACTACTAGGTAGTCCTACTGCTACCTGTTAAGTTCAAGCACTGGTACCACAGAAGTTCAAGAACACTGACGTAAGAAAAAATACATGTGCCATTTTTAGATAGTCATATTGCTGCATGTGAAGTTCAAGTACTTGTACAACATAAGTTCACCATCAGTACAAAAAAAGAATCAAGTTTCATTTTTTTAATTCATGCAGACCAATGCCCATCTATGGCGAAAGCTATACCACAATCATTTCCAAACATCGTCCACAAGCTATGCCGTTGGCACATCTTGAAGAAGTACAGGAAATACCTCGCATTGCTGTACAAAAAGTATAAAACATTCAAAGAGGAGTTCACAGCTATATTAAACTGGCCGCTGATGCCAACGGAGTTTGAAGATGCCTGGGCTAAACTCGTGCACAAGTATAACCTGGAGAACGACCAGATGATGATGCAGCTCTGGAGTGATAGGAAGATGTGGATTTCAGCATATTACAAGAACATTTTCTATGCTATAGTGACTTCCACACAACGAAGCAAGAGCATGAACCACATGCTAAAGAAAGGGTTTGTCAAGGGGACCCAGAACCTACACAAGTTTGCTAGGCGGGTCAATGCTTGCATACAAACTCGGATGCAGAAGGAGAATGAGCAAACAATGGCCAGCATGGTATGATGACAAGTACAAAACACCCCCATCATGTTCTATTTTACCTTCAACATGTGCACTTTGAATTTAAAAAAATGAAACCCATGACTCTGCTTCGACTAATATCTCACTTTTTGACATGTGCAGACCAATCCTGTGACAAAAACAACTTACGGCTACGAGGAAGACATGTCTATCAAGTACACGAGAGTCGTGTACAATGAGATGAGGAATAGGATGAGAAAGGCAACGCTATTTCGCGCAAAGCGTATAGCAGAGCCCACTAAGTACCTTGTGTACTACCACAACAAGCCTGGCCATGATGATGAAGAGAGATTTTCCTAGTCAAAGCATGAATTCCAGGTTGTAGCTGACCCAGAGAATAAAATATACGAGCGTGAATGCAAGCTCTGGACACACATAGGTGAGCAAAAAAACAAGATCATTAAATAGCTAGACTAGTAGTATCATATCAAAATTTATGAAACTCATTGCTGGCTCACAAACTATGTATTCTGCATTCATCACAAAAATGCAGGCCTGTTCTGCCTTCACATCATGAACATACTGGGCTACCTCAAGCCTGACAAATTTCCAAACAAGTATATCCTCAAATGGTACACAAAGACTGCAAGATCACAACCAACCTTTGATACAAGGGACTACAACACAACCGCATCGGATGGCAGCTCAAGGCTATCGAAGCAAGACATCTTGCTGCAGCTGAATTTGATGGTTAACAAAAAAGCGATGAGATGTGACCAGCAATATGACAGAGCATACTATATTCTCAAGATGCTTGTGGACGAGCTTGATGCAATACATTCAGCAAATCAAGCGATGCTGATGAAAGGATGGCTGAAGAGGATGCTGAAATTAAAGATGACCTTCATTATTATGCAGCTGAAATGCTCAACGCCGCCGCTGAAGCCAACCAATGCAAGCGGGGTGATGGCCAATCAATGGAGCAGCAATAGCAAGAGACGATGAAATTGTCGTTGTATTCTGAAACAAAGGGTAGGAAGAAAATTACTGCAGCATAGAAAAGTGACAAGAGAGCTCAAATAAAGGCACCACCTGCAGCAAGACTTGTCGTGCACGATGAGAATGGAGTGCCACTTGGACACAGGAAATGCAGTGTGTGCAACCAGGTAGCGGGACACAACAAGCTGACCTATCCAACACTCTTGGAAAGAAACAATGCTGAGGAGGCCAAGCAACCCAAATCTCAAAAACAGCAGCCCAAATTTATGGAACAAAAGAAGGGACCACACCCATAGAAAGCAAGCAGCAGGCTTTGTAGCATATGCAAGGAGTATGAACCACATAATGCAAGAACATCCCTGAAGCGCGCAGATGCTGAAAATACAAGCAAAGTTCCATAGAAGAAACAAAATACAAGACCTAGAGCCAACAACAAGAAGGTGGTGGAAGATTAAGAGGAAGACGAAGATGAAGACAACGTCGAAGAAGAGGAAGACGAAGAGGAAGAGGAAGTGGAATGCGACGATGAAGAGGAAGACGACGATGAAGAGGAAGAGGACGATGAAGAGGAAGAGGTACATGTCAAGCAAAAACCTCTACCACCAAAGCCTAGGAGGAGCGCAAGGCTCATGAACGGTTAGAATAGGTCAATTAACACAATGCAAACTTATGTCATGTCAATGTGCAGAACATTATGTCATCCCCTGGTAATATACACTGTGAAATTCAAGTAATATTACTGCAGAAGTCCTGGTATGTTATGGCAGGAAGTGATGTGCTCGTGTTGTACTGCATTGAAGTGCAAGTACTAATAAATTGAAAAACATACACTGTGAAGTTCAAGTAATATTACTATAGAAGTCCTGGTATGTTATGGCAGGAAGTGATGTGCTGGTGTTGTACTGCATGGAAGTGCAAGCAGTAATAAATTGAAAAACATACACTGTGAAGTTCAAAAAATATTACTACAGAAGTCCTGGTATGTTATGGCAGGAGGTGCTCGTGTTGTATTCCATAAAAGAGCAACCAGCAAATAATCATACAGTTTTTAAGTTCATGTCAGCTTACAGAAGAAGTTCTGGTATGTAAAATCGATGTAGGAAAAGAATATGCTTAAAAAATAAAGTTTCGCCACATAAACTAAGGTTAGCAAGCCTAAGACAACGCGTTCAAATGTGAAGTTCTGCTTGGATACGTGCAGAAGTTCATGTACAATGTCGACAAAGATAAACAAACGTCAACAATATTTCTGCACAAATTTACATATGAAATACATTCACACTTGAAAAAACACAAAAAAACAAATACAGATTCTACGCAAAAGCATACATATTGGTTGGGTTGAAAATTACCAATACATTACACAACACAGAATATCCTCTCCATCTGAAACCAGCAGCCCAGCCACATCTCAAAGTAGAAGTTCAAGTCTACGATCATATGTTGGGGCCCAAAAATAAACAACAAAAAAATCAAGCAGTTCAACCAAAATCGAGGCAGAAGTTCAAGTACATCTGTTGGGGCAAAAACATTCAACACATGGATACTAAAAAACGACGCAGTACATTGAAGTTCAAAAAGCCAAATCATTCTTCACACCAAATGCATTTGTCCACAATATCATAAGTAATATTGTTGCACCTATAGTAGATACACAAATCACTAAAAACATTCTTACAACCAAATCTTTACAGAATTGTTCCCATCATTATCAAACCTAAAAATCAGTACGAAATCAAATCTACAATGAAACTAATGCTTCGAATTCACGGGCCAAAGGACTGGATCTCTTTAGGGAGCTCTGAACGCATGACTTCATTCTTCTCGCTAAAAACCAGAGTGTGCATGAACTCAGCCTTCCAGTCATTTGCAGCAGCCTGTAAACAAAAGAAAGGTGAAAACGATGGTTTAGTAACAGATATGTAAAACCACAGCAGGAGCGTCACAGCAAAAACACACAAGAAATATCAAAAGGATGATGAGACAAGAACAAAGACAGAACATACTTCCACATCACCAAAATCTTCAACAATCTCATCGCCGTCATACGAAGAGCTGAACTTCACGGCAAACCAAACCACAATCATTACTCTTCTACTTCGGAACATCGATGAAAGTCAGCCTCTTTGCAATAGTCACCCAGTTAGGCTGCTTGCTCGCCTTGTATGCAGCCTTGCCGTACACCTCCTCGAGCAACCCAACAAATCTCTTTATCTGCCGGAAATAACAAAATTAGATGAAGTCAAAAACATGTTAACCAAAATAGTTAAGTTCAGGTACATAAAAAAGTGACACTTGCATAAGATCCACCTAAACAAAATAGCAGAAGTTCAACTTCTAAATGATAGTCAGTTCAAGCAGTATTACCAAAACAGATACAACAACATATTTTGTCAACACAAGGCATAATAAACTTCGTGTCAAACAAGAGAATGTGAAAGGAGGTTCAGGCTAAGAAACACTCATGATATTTTGGCAGTCCCCGTGGAAACTCGATCGCGATGTTTCCATATTATCGTAAGAAAGTGAATCAAGGATGTCAATGCTCCCACGATATCTATTCACCATGTACACACTGTAGTGCGCCATTGTGCCAATTGGCTTGAATAGAATCAAGAAAACCTGCCAAGAATGAAAGGACCGGTGAACACAAACTATAAAGCATATGTACTGAAGAACCGGCATGAACAAAAACTTATTAACAAACTCAGCAAAAGGATGCACATGAAATTAAAAAAAGCAAGAGTTATGAAAAACTAACCAGCTTTGCGTTAAGAAGGTCTTCTTCCTTGCGAACAAACATTGGGAGGAGTTTAGCCGAATTTTTTTCATCGAACTTTGGAACTGTTGCAGCGTAGAAATCATACTCCAGGCAGTACTGTGCATTCACCAAAACACAATTAAAACACCTCCCATATGCCTCTACAACAAAACTAAGGCACAAAAAAGGAGATAGGGGTGCAAAGAACTAAAACATGTATGAAGTAGGGACTAAGTACAACCCTGTCAGCATTAGTGAATATCTCAGATGACTCCGGCTTATCCTTCCACAAATTTATGAGATAATCCATTATGTCTCCTTCCATCTGCTGCCCTTCATCGAAAAGCCTATAAAGGACATGTCCTGTGAGGTCAATCACATTTCCAGGAATGGTAAACATGCAGTAGCTTGTCCTGCAGAATACAAAAGGATGTTAAAAAATATTAGAAGTTCAGATACAACAACAAACAGAAGTCCAGACACTATAACTCAAAAGGCAAAGAGGAGACATAAAACAGAAGTTCAGATACTAGAACAATGGCAGTTCAGACAATACAACAACAGAAGTTCAGACACTACAACTCCAAGGCAAGGGAGCGACAGATGAGGGTAACTCCTCAGAATACTTCTCCAGACCGTCTTTACTCAGCACGTACTGTTTCAACTTCCGGGCCTCGGATAGATGAGGGTAACTGTATTTTTTCAGGGGAGCGACAGGAGAACGCCACTTCAAAGGCAATCTTGATGCTCGCTTGGAGGTAGTTATGTTCCCAGACTCAACTGCCGGTTTCCTCCTAGTCATCACAGTATTCTTCCCACCTCTCCCAGCAACAGTACCAGCAGCACATTTAACATTCTTCGGGTAAGCAATCTTCTCAAAATCATCATCGGACGAAATCACTTCTGCTTCGGCTGCTTTGACTGCATCAGCCTTCCTGTAGCAAGGGTTTTTTGGAGTACCACGAATACCACCAGCCTGCTCCCCCAACTTGGAAGGAATGAGGGTCTGAGGTCTATCATCTTCTATCATAGTTGTACTCATCGATTCCTCCCTAGGATGGTATTCCTGTGACCCGAGGAATGAGTAGTGGTAATCGGTCAACTCCAACGGATCCACTATCAAAGAAAAAAAGAAGAGAAAACATCACCATTAAAATACAACTAAAGTCCAGGAACATCACAATGTGCAGTCCAACTAATAAAGATGACGTGGTTACTACTCAAGCTGACCTAAAAAAATAGTTGCACTAAAAAACTAAATGAAGTTCAGGCACAACCAGAGGCACAGTTCAAGATAAAACCGATGAACTCGAAATCATTCAACTACAGCTAACAAAAACCATAGAAAGGCATCATCTCTGAAGTTCAATTAGAAAAGAAAATGCTCATGTCCATTTAAGCAATGGAAGGACAGAAATTACTGAAACAAAACACACAAGCAAAATTAAAAAAGATAGAAATGAAGTTCATGTAAAAAGAAAATGCTCCTCTCCTTCTGAAACCAGTGGCCCAGCCAGATCTCAAGCAGAAGTCCAAGTTTGAGAAAAAAATATGAAGTTCAGGTATAATAAAAGATGCAGTGCAGGTAAGTAGTCCAACTTCCAAATACTTACGTGTGTAGTAGCCAAACAGAGATTGGAAGTCTGTCTCAAACAGGTTAGAAGAAGCGATTGAGTACAGCCACGTCTTCCTGATATCCCCGATATTCTCATGGGAATAATTTGCAAGAACCCCATCATGATACGAATTAACATTCGTAGCATGAAGAATCCGCAGTCAATACTGCCATCAAACGAAGTAAAAGAATAGTGTTAGAACAGAAAAAGAAAGCCAACGAATTAAACACGTCGCAGCTTAAGTACAACTACAGTTAAACAGATGTGATAAAGAGAAAAAGTGGAACTCATACTTGTTTTGCTGCTGGGGGACATCAATCCAATCCAGACGGAAATTGTCGATGCTAATAGGACTGAAGGGTGTCTCCCTGTCGTTGCTGGCATCCTTCCAAAGCCTCTTGATGTTGTCGGTCATCCGCCGAAACAGGCATATCGCACATTCATCTTTTGGTCCATAGTAGGAATCGAAAAGCTGGAACCTTGAATTCTTCAGGTCAAGGAATACCGACACCCAATGACCGACACCACCCATCGAAGCGGGAACCTCAGGCGGGTCAAAAGTAGGGAAAACAACCTAAAGCATCATAAACACACGAATCATTAAAAAATGAGAATTAATATCAGAACGGTACAAAAGAAAAATAAAACAAATATTAACACAGTGAATCGCACTGCAAAACTAATACAGAGGCACAGAACAAGATATTGCATACCGAATCATGTGCATCCATGCTATCTGGACCACTCGCCATGAAGTACTTCCTCACACGGGAATCAAATTGACCTCTGAAAATCTTGTCCTAAAATAATGCAGACAACACCAACATATGAAAAAATACAAAAATGAGACAAACAAGTTTTAACTAAAAAATGGTAAGGAAAAAATGGAAAAGAAATCACTATATGGTTGACTTGCACAAACCCAATACGGCAGGATGAGTTTGTCTGATCCCTGGTACTTCGCACGTAGACAGTAGAGTGCAACCTTAGCCACATTAGACCGAAGCATTCCGCGAGGACCAAAAGATATTGTGACATCTTCAACAGAAGCTTCACACTCCTTGTTTTGGAACATAATCATTGATCTAAAACAAGCGAACAGAAAGTAAAAGAAGTTCAGCATCAGGAAACTCAGGAAGTTCATAACACATGTTAGCACCGAAGTTCAGCTATATCACAACAGACAGTACAGTACAAAAGAGGCCAGAAGTTCAGCACCAGAGAAGTAAAAAACAAGAAGTTCAGGTACATAGAGTTGGGAAGTTCAGGTAAGAAACCAGAGGCAATTCACAGGGGGTACATGGATGATGTAAATATTGAGCAGCTGCACTCACCTCTTGGAACGATCATTCCTAAGCCTAGTTACACTGTAATAAAAGTCATCAACCTTCTTTCGGACGACAGCAAGGTCGCTATCTGCTCACCAAAAAGAAAATAGCAATTAACAGCAACACGCAAAGCACAAGATTCACGACAGTTTCAATTAAGACCAACATTCAATCACAAACATTCAAAACATAAGCACATCTCAACTGCTACATCAGAAAGGATAAAACCATAGCATCATAGACATCACAACACATGTATTACAAACCTCCACCCACATAGAAAACAGGTTCACTTAACATTCTTTACAACCCACACGACAAACAACAAAACCAGAAGTTCAACTTAGACCACATAGGTAGTTCACAGGGGATATCATGGACTAAACCAAACTACAAAGAGGGAAGGGGATGGGGAAAGAAGAGAGAAGCATGCTCCTCTCTTCATGGATCCTTGCCTAGACCAGTGGAAGCACTGGAATGATCAAGCTCCTCTCCATAGCTATCGCTTTCGGTATCTTCATCGTCGTCTCCAGTAGACGTTGCATCGTCGTCGGGAAGGACACCAGCAGTAGCTGGAGCCACCGGAGAATCTAAAACAAGAAAAAGATTTGGTTGTGCCTGTACAGCATCAACATCAACTGATGGCTCTGCTATAGGAGACTTCTTCGGGCTTGCAGCAGCACTACCACCAGTTTGTACAGCAGACACAACATGATCTTTCTCCAAAATGGTGTCTCCAGTTGTCTTTCCCTGCTCAGCATCAGAAACCTCAGCGCCAATGGACGACTGAGGTTCAGTCAGGACCACCACGTCGGAGCAGCCGGTGCCTAAGACGGACATGTCTGCAACCTTCTCTGGAGCAACACTAAGATCATCATTCTGTTGCTGCAAAAAGAAACAAAAAGTCATTACAAAGGGCTGACTGAACCTCATGCACAGGGGCATCAAGTCTGTCTCAGGGGCAACAAGACAAATGGACAAGAAAAAATGGTACCTTATTTTCACTACCATGAACCTCATCAACTAATACATCACTAAAGGGGCAAGGATCATGCATAGGGGCAGCTTCATGTACAGGATCATCTTCATGCAGAAAATAATCATGTAGAAAACAAATACCTAATCAGCAAAAGTTCACGTTACATAATAAGAGAAGGTCAAGTATCACAACTGGCACATAATGGAAGTCCAAATACAGTAAACATAGCAGACCAGATACCAAACTATCATTAAGATACAAAAGAAGACAAAAAGGGACATTCATCAAAGTCATAGAAGTTCAGGTGCTGAAGCACTTGAAGTTCAGGTCCTATAAACAGAGAAGGTAACCTAGGAAACACTAGTACCAAAAAGAAAAAAGACTAGAAAATAACAATGTAGAAAATAGATACCTAATCAGCAGAAGTTCACGTTACATAATCAGAGAAGGTCAGCTATCACAACTGACACACCATGGAAGTCCAAATACAGTAAACATAGCAGATAACATACCAAACTACCATAAGATACAAAAAGGAACAAAAAGGGCCAGTCATCAAAGTCATAGAAGTTCAGGTGCTGAAGCACTTGAAGTTCAGGTCCTATAAACAGAGAAGGTCACCCTATAACTGCATAAAAATAATAACTCAAAGCTAACAATGAACACTAGTGCAAAAGAAATATCAAAAGCCAACATAAACAACCCTCTTCGGTACACTCCACATGGCCTCCTTCACGACCCAAACAAACGGGATCCTGCCTCTGAATCTCTCTCACAACAACACTCGACTCATCTTCAAAAGGCTTGCAATGGACGTCCTGCATTTCCTTGAATAGCGCAAAACTAGCCCGGAGGTGGGAAGTGCTCTCACGAAGCTCAACAAGATATTTAGCTTCAATCGACAAAAGCTCCTTCGAAGACTCGGCATCACAACAGTGGCCAGGAGGAAGAATCCCATCCACGCGAGTAAGACGCTCAACCATTGTCGGAACACGAGCCATCTCCCCACAAACAATTTCCAGAAGTCCATCAATCCTAGAAAGGGAAATATTCGTAGCATCGAACAAACTCTAGGAAGAAACGCCACCTGCAGCACTCAAACGGGCAGAAGAACCTCCTGGATCTACAGGGGGGCACCAGTGTTAACATCCTGCGAGAATTCAAATCTCGAAGAACTTCCACTACCTAGGCCGGCGGCACGAGGCATAGTAAGAACAGGACGTTCGATAACCCTAAAGAACACAACCTTAGCCTGTGTCTTCCACTGCATATATGAAAACAAAAATCAACACGCCGCAGAACAAATGAAAGAACATGGAAGAAGAAATACAGAAGACAGTAGCAGAAGTTCAAGTTAGTACCACAAGCTGATACTGAAAAAAAGACAATGACAAGGAAAAAAAGGCAGAACAATCACATACACAAACTACACCAAAAAATCCACTAATGCCTACGCATGCAGTACATTTCAGAAGTCCAACTATGTCTACATAGGCAGTACAACCATGTATGACCAGAAGTTAACATGCTTTCAAAAATGTTGGAAATTTACATAGCAGAAGTTCAACCATGTATACCAAGGCAGTAATCAAACATGTATCTCAGAAGTCCAACTATGTCTACATAGGCAATACAACCATGTACGACCAGAAGTTAACATGCTTTCAAAAATGTTGGAAATTTACATAGCAGAAGTTCAACCATGCATGTGCAACAACAAAGTTTAGCATATTTCATATGAATATATCCAGAAGTTCACCTATGTACACAAAGGCAGTAATACCATATAAGCCAAGCAGTTCAGCTAATTTACTCGTCTATATGAACCAGAAGGTCATCTATGTACATAGCAGAAGTTCAACCATGCACACAAAGGAAGTACTAACTACACAGAAAAGAAGAAACACTCACAGGCAGTCTCCCAAACACCCAGTTGGCTGGGTCATCATCACCTTTCCTGACCATGTCAGCCGCAGCGAGCTCAAGAAGCTTGGCCTGATCCATGTAATTGATGTGAGGCGTCCTCAAGTCAACAATAGGCGTCTTGCCAATGATAAGGCAGTCCAGGTACATAAGAAGCGGCGCGATGGCACAGCCTGTGACAGATTTTCCTCTGCTAGTACCTTGCTGATACCTAACAACAGCACTTCGAAGGTCATCAATAACCAACTGGCAGTAGTCCATATCTGCCATATCCTCAAACACAAGATTCTCAGCCATTGCTGCCTCCCTGGACACTCGTATAGATGTTCCAGGGATAACCACCTTCATGAAAACGATCAAGTAAAACACCTGCAGAGCAAGATCATCCTTCGTCTCATCCTTCACAAGTTCCGCGAGGATATTCCGCAGATCCTTTGTCTTGATGTCGTCACTCCTAGCATACCCAAGCTTGCCCTTCAACCTCATAATAGCATCATCAAACCCATCACTCGAAGGCCTAGGAGGGGTACGATTACCTTGAGGGAATCCAAATAGATGGTGAATAGCATCACTTGTAATACGCAGAACCTTGTTCGCCTCACCCATGTCCAGAATCATGGTTGCAGGGTCAATCCTCGTGTAGATGTTGCCCATCAAAGGACGAGAAATGTTGGAATCAACCTTCAAGTCAAACACACAACCAAAACTAGCCTTGATAACCCTCGTCTTGTGCCTAAGCTGTAGCATTTTCGCACACGTCTTCACCTCTCCTAGTGAGCAGCGAACCGTCTTGTTGAAATGTTTCGCCTCACCTCCTCCTTGGCCACCTTCTTCGGGTGCTTTGCATCCTCTCTTCCTCCTCTCAGGCCACTCCACAAGCTGATACTGGAAAAAATGAGATACACAATGAGATACACAAGCTACACCAAAATTCTACTAATGCCTACAAAATTACACACTCAGTACATTTCAGAAGTCCAACTGTGTCTAAATAGGCAGTACAACCATGTATGACCAGAAGTTAACATGCTATCAAAATGTTGGAAATTTACATAGCAGAAGTTCAACCATGTACAACAAGGCAGTAATAAAACATGAATACAAGAAGTCCAACTATGTCTACATAGGCAGTACAACCATGTCTGAACACTAAGTTAACATGCTTTCAAAAATGTTGGAAATTTAAGAAGCAGAAGTTCAACCACATACACTAAGGCAGTAATCAAACATGTATCTCAGAAGTCCAACTATGTCTACATAGGCAGTACAACCATGTCTGAACACTAAGTTAACATGCTTTCAAAAATGTTGGAAATTTAAGAAGCAGAAGTTCAACCATATACGCTAAGGTAGTAATCAAACATGTATACCAACAAGTTAAGCTAATTTCTTCATGTATATACCCAGACGTCCAACTATGTACACAAAGGCAGTAATACCATAAAAGCAAAGCACGTCGGCTAATTTATTCGTCTATATGGAGATGGAGCAGAAGGTCAGCTATGTATGCCAAGGCAGTGCTAAAAACAATAAAACTACAGCAAGCGACAAATGCTCTAAAAAACAGTAAACATGAGACATTAATACCTGATTAGCGGCATCATCATCATCGACGTCGTCCTCATCATCAGCATTGAATTAGCATCATCCTTGTCCTCTTGATTAACACGAGAACGCTTCTTCACACCCTTGTTGACCTTTGCAGGTGGAACCTTGCACTTCACGCCGCATTTCTTCCCCTTACCAGATGCACCAGCACCATGCGGAGAAGGCGCGGCAGTGGCTAGCACACGAGGACTACGGCGTGGCGTACCACCAAGGCCTAACCCTTCATCTTCAACAACTTTTGCAGGCCTTGAAATACGTGGGCTCTTCCGAGGAGTAACTGCACCAACTATTAGCTTCCTCGCAGCAGTCTTCTTGATTTTCTTCTTAACAGGGACAACCGTGCCATCACTACCACACCGCACGTCTTCCTGAACAGTGAGCTCAGTCGCACGAACAGATCCAGGAACATCAAAACCTTTCTCACGGCGGGCCGCCCTCTTCTTGTCAAAATTTTCTTGCTTCTTCCTCTTACGTTGGTCCTCCAGGAGAAGCTGAAGAGGCACATCCTCGGCTTGCGTGATAGGTTCAGTGCCATCAAAAGACTGCGACTGCATCTCTAACATCTGAAGGGAGCACGAAGGATCCTGAACGGGATCACAACCTTTGACTGACGGAGCCCCCTCCTCAGCAGCAGCAGGGGTTTCTGATAAACCCAAATCAGATAAAACATCGTTGATGGTGTTCAAAGATTCCTTCTCTGTGGACACATTTGCAAAGAACACAAAAAATCGGAGCAAAAAATAAAAAAAGACAGGAACAAAAACAAAAACAAACGACATGAACAAGCTAAAAAACATGGCTCAAAATTTTAAAATGAAAAGAAAAGGGGTTTCACATACTAGGTGAAGCAAGAGCTGCAGAAGCAAGATCCTCAAGGCTTGAAAAATTCTCAAGGCTCGAAGCAACTTCGGCAATCACAGTCAAAGGGATAATGGGTGATTTAGCCGCATCAGATATTGGAGCATCAGTATTAACCTCTGAAGCTCCATCTTGATCGCAGGCATTTTTTCAGAACTATTCAACTCATCACCAACTACAAAAAATGCAAGTAAAAAGGCAGCTGAGTTCTAATCCGCAATCCTACACCAAAGGGACTTCTACTTTTACAACAATGTCCAATACCCAGAAGTTCAACAATACCTAACAAAGCAGTGAACACAAAAAACAAACTAAAAAATCTACAAACTAAATATAAAAACAATCTACATCAGAGGGGCTACTACATATATCATGAATGTCCAGAAGTTCAACGACACATAACAAAGCAGTAAAACAAATGTGCATAACAGAAGATCAACCAAATTTCATTACAATCAAACAATAATTAAAACCAGAAGTTCAACTACGTGACCAAGCAAGTAGCACATAAAAAATACATAGCTTCGATGGTCGCCACGGCCCCGACCATCGCCGTGGCGCCCATCCGCCGCCCCCCTTGGTGCCTACTTAGTGCCCCCCGTCGTCCTCGGGTCGAACCCTAGCCCTCATTCTCTTCTCCCCTCGCGTCGTTTTTCTTCCTCCACGCGACAAGCCAAAGCTCCGTCGCCATGGTTGTCGCCAACCTCGCGCCCAGCGTCATCCCCGCCACCTAGGACTGCACCAGGGGCTCCGATGACCTCGTCCACGTCAACTTCAAGCGCCAGTTCAAGACCATCGCCCGTCTGTGGACTGTGGATTGGATTAACCTCGTCTTCTTCCACGGGCGCCGCTGATGATCTTCTTCGGTCCCCTCTGCTCTGCTGCTACTAAGCCGCCGCCGGGCCCCCATGTGCCTCCCCAGTGAGCACACTCACCTCCTCTCCCCTCCCATTCTTGCACCGTAGGTCGCCATCCCCGAGCTCTCTGAGCTCCCGTTTATGCATACGCGTACGTGCATGCATCCTGCTAGCTACTCCTGTTGCTGCTGGTGCCGCTGCTACTCTGCGTCACTGTGAAAGTGCTAGTTATCGACTAGAGGGGGGGTGAATAGGCGATTTTTATCAAAGTCTTCAAAACATGGAAGTTTCGAAGACAAACAATAGAAATGACCTAATTGATATGCAGCGGAAGATAAACTACAACAAGCAAGCCATAGTCAAGTATGCAATAATGTGAATGTACAAAGACTAATAGCAGCAAGGTAGTAAGGATCAGGATGGAAGATAGTATGAAGCCAATCAACGATAGTAGTCAAGCGATGAAGTCAAACAGATAAGACCAATAAGCAAAGACTTCACGAAGACAAACTCAAAGTAAAGGAGGGAAGGGATAGAACCAGTCACTTGATGAAGACACAGGATTTGTTGGACCAGTTCCAGTTGTTGTGACAACTGTACGTCTGGTTAGGGAGGCTGAGATTCAACTCAGAAGACCGCATCTTCACCTTATTCCCCTTGAGCTAAAGACACACAGTCCTCGCCCAATCACTCTGGTAAGTCTTCAAGGTAGACTTCCGAACCTTCACAGACTTCGTTCACCGGCGATCCACAATGACTCTTGGATGCTCAGAACGCGATGCCTAACCGGCTGGAGGATACACAGTCCTCAAGTGTAATAAGTCTTCAGGTCACATAGACAGAAAGACTTTAGTGATGCCTAATACTCTTTGGCTCAGGGTGTTTGGGCTTTGTCCTTGCAAGGATTTCTCTCTCAAAGGCTTCGAGGTGGGTTGCTCTCAAAACGACAAAAGACGTAAACTAACTCTGAGCAGCCACCAATTTATGGTGTAGGGGGTGGGCTATTTATAGCCACAAGGCAACCCGACCCGATATGTCCGAAATGACCCTGGGTCACTAAGGAACTGACACGTGTTCCAATGGTCAGATTTCAAACACACACGGCAACTTTTCTTGGGCTACAAGGAAAGCTGACTCATCCAGCTCTGGATAAGATTTGCTCTCATTGTCTTCGTTCGAAGACATAGGATTTGGGTTGAGCATCACTTTAGTCACTCTGACTTTGTTCACTTGGACCCCACTTAATAGTACGGTGGTTCCTATGACTCAACAAAGAAGAAAAGGAAACAACGAAACAACACAGTCTTCGCGCTCCATAGTCTTCGCTCAATGTCTTCTCTCGTCATAGTCTTCAATGTGAATATCTTCACATACCACCATTGTCTTCAATGTCTTCATACATTTTAGGGGTCATCTCCGGTAGGTAAACCGAATCAATGAGGGACACTACCTGCGTTATCCTGCAATTCTCACAAACACATTAGTGCCTCAACCAACTTTGTCGTCAATACTCCAAAACCAACTAGGGGTGGCACTAGATGCACTTACAATCTCCCCCTTTTTGGTGATTGATGACAAACTGGTTGAAGTTTTCAACGGGAAAGAAGTATGTGAAATTGTAAACGATAGGGTATTGTCTTCATAAGTGGCAAGGGCTCCCCCTGAAGATGTGCATATAAATGATTTGCTTTTGGAATGCAAATGCACATGGCAGGTTGTACTTGTGGAGATCCTCTTCAACTTATAAAGATAATTCATCATGCATGAAATGATATAACTTAAAGAATGACATGCATAATGGAAAATGGATGTCTGCAAAATGATCTAAGTGCGGAAGTTATCATCGCACATGAAAGAGCAAATAAGTAGCAGACGACCATCGAGTTTAAGTGTTACAACTCAAAGAATGAAGTGTATCAAAAGCAAGAGTTGTAAACACTAGGCAAAATATAAAGCAACCGCCCATATGAACCCGCTTGAAGACTACCAACTCATATGCTTCTCGCCCTTTTGTCAGTAATGACCAAAAAGGTTTGAAGACATAGAGCATCTACTCGTCCTCATGAGGAGTAGGTGAAGCAGCAGGGTTGTCGGTGTCGTTTGGCGGTGCAGACGAACTTGGTGCAGTGTCGATGCATGCAGAAGTAGGGGGTGGTGAAGTAGCATTGTCTTCATCATCGATTACATTGGCATTCACGGTTGCCGCGGAGGAAGAATAGTCAGAGTCTTCAAGGGACGGAGTTCATCGTAGGACAACATTCCGTGGAGGAGTGGAGTCAAACTTGAATCATTCAGTGAAGCCATCGTCTTGAAGATCTGCTTCAGCACTGAGCAGGGTCAAACTCTTCCATGATCGCCGACAAGTTTCGTGAGTGACAAATGTATTCTTGGTGGCAAGATTGCGAATGCGATTTACATCCACCAAGAGACTTTGCATCTGACGCTTGAGCCAGAAATGATGCTTATCCTGTTTCTGATGCAGAGCCACAAGAAGTTCTCGGTCATTGAGGACCCGAGAACTCTTCTTTGGCCTTTGAGCAATTGTGCTTTCAGTAGCTTCAGTTGGCGCACGATGAGGTAGACGAGTATTTCCAGCCATCGGATAGACACGCGCGACAGCTTGGACTCCTTCCATAGGCTGAGTGAAGCTTTGATGTTCAACATTTTGAAGACAAAGAGGCTTCTTCGCAGGCTCAGGGTATATGGCTTCAACTGATATATCAACCTCTGGTAGAAAGATCACATGATTGCGAGCAGAGGGCTGATAGTTGACAGTAGAGTGTTGCTTGATGAGGCGCATGACCCATGGAGCATAGAATTTCAGGCCAAAAAGGTCAGATCCAGATGCAGCCAGTTGCCTGATGAAGAAATCTTGTGCATTGAAGCTGATGCCATTGAGGATGTAAAAGACCAATGTCTTCATGGATCCTTCAAGTTTTGCAGCTGATGAATATCCTTTGATAGGCCATAGAGTCCGCCTGATGATGTGATATATGGTGCACGGCAGATACTCAAGGTCATCAACAAAGAACTCCTTTGGGTATTCAGCGTCATGAGGCAATGGCTTCATCATGCTCAACATCGGGCTCATGTTGGGTTCAGGCTTATGGAAGATGCTCTCCAGTGCATTGTGGTGGTTTTGACAACCAGGTTCATATAGCTCTCCAGGAGTGGATAGGCCTGTAAGCTCAATGATGTCAAGAGCTTTGGCTTCATGATGAACATTTCCTGTCATCCACTCGAGAACCCATGTCTTTGTATCTCTGTTATATCCGCGAATGTGGAGTGTAGCATAGAATTGAAGCAAAAGTTCTTCAATCCAATGTTCTTTGTCTGTCACAAAGCTGAGCAGACCAGCATCACGAAAGCAGTCAAGTGCTTCTTCTAAGCATGGCAGTCCAGCAATGGCTTCAGTGTCGAGGCGCATATGAGGGAAAATGTGCCCTTGATCATACAGAACACATGAGTAATAGCTTCGTTGTTGATGACTCCAGAAACGATCTGATGATATTCTTGGCCTTGTGTAGGGGTTCTTTGAGCTGTCAAAGAATGTGTTGTGGCTTTTGAAGCCATTTGCATTGAAGGACCCGATAGATGTGGCAGTACCTGGAAACCTTGGCAGTCTTGGCTTTGGCTTCTGGACCTGAGGCCTATGCTCAATGTGATAGTCAAACTGAGGACCAGAGACATTAGGCGGAGGGACCAGAACGGGCCATCTTACTGTGATTAGCTCGCCATGGTTGTATGCTTGCTCAATTGTATGGGGCCTTGGTGGCGAAACAGGAGCAGTGGCATCAGCTGAGGCTTCAGGCCGCACAACAGACACTTCAGGAGAAGTTCCATCATTGGCTTCGGGCACATTGATTGGTGCAAGCTCTACATTAGCTTCAGCCATGACAACGTCATTGGCTTCATTGGTGTTGGTGGTGGCAGCCTCAAGATTTTCAACCTCCACTTGATGAGCTGGAGGGTCAGGCACAGACACGTTCACTTCATGAACATCTTCTTCAGGAATAGGGGGAGTAGGGACACGTTCTTCTAGATGTTCGTCATCGGCTGATGCAGCCGGATTGTCTTCTGCAGCTGGTGCTTCAGACGCGGAGACATTCACAGCAGGAGTGGCTTCTGAAAACACTTGACGTGCAACAGGTTGATGGTGCACTTCTCCTTCTAGAACGCTCGGAAGAGGGACTTGAGGCCTTGGTCCTTTGCGAAGCCTTTGTAGGACAGGCGACGCCTTGGGAGATGGAGTAGGCAGGTCCTCATCCTCTTCAACTTGCACAGATGGTGTGGCTTGTTGTTGTTGGGGAGTATTGGGGGAGTCTTGTTGTTGCGGGCGATCAGCCCATGATGCATCCTGAGCAATTGGCGTTAGAGGACGACCAATGCTGATGATTTCGTTGTTCGTGAGAATAGGCGATGATACCACATTGTATTTAATTTGAGGAAGAACTTCATCATCTTCAACATTGTCATGGTGACCAATGTCTTCAGCAGTGATGGGATCAACTGCTGGAATCTCTTCAGCTTCAGGAGCCTCTGTGGAAGCAGGCTCATAAACAGTCATTCGTAGTTCTTGGGTTGCAGATGCAGGACGAACCACTGAGATGGGTTCAACAACAAGGGGCTCTGTGGGAGTAGCCCGACTTTTCTTGGTTTTGCGCTTCTTCTTGGAGGGGGCAGCATCAGAGGCTTCTGTAGTTTTCCTTTTTCTGGCTTCAGCCTCTGCAGCCCTCGTCTTCTTTTGTTCTGAAGCGTTTGACGTGACTTTTGGCTTCGAGCCAGTCATGCTGCTTGGGAAGACAATGCGAGGTTCATCTTGCCTTGAAGGTGCAGGTTGGGCAGTTGATAACTTCTTCTTCTTTGCAGCCATTCTTGGGTTAATGCCAGGACGACCAAGAGACTTGCGCTTCTCAGCCTCATTGTAGGCTAGCACACACTTGTCAGCCAGACTCTTCATACGCTCACGAGAGCCTTGATCTTCTTCACGCTACTTATAAAAGGCTTCTTTGAGCTCGTGAAGCATGATCTTGAAGTTTTTGACATCTTGCACGCTGAGCTTGGCCACATACTTCTTGAATTGAGCCTTCTCATAGTCGATTTTGTGCTTCAGTTCAATGATGCGCTGAGCAAGAGCTAGCTCAGAAGCAATGGCGCCATTAAAGGAGACGCTGAGGCCAATGGGAAGTTGCAGATCATCCAAGCTGAGATTTGGGGTGTCAAACCACTCATCAATGAAGTTATGGATGATTGCCACATCAAAGAGAGGCAAATTATTGAAGATCTCTGCTTCTTCCTTGCTCTTGATCAGTTGCTCAAGGGCATCATCTGCAAGATCTTCATCGCTGGACAGATCAATGTGCTCTTCACGCAGAATAGCAGCACGAGTCAATGTCTGATCAGTACTCTTGATGATTTTATTTTTCTTCTCCATCTTCTTGGAGATGCGTGAAAGATCTTCAGACTGCACACTGTCTTCAAGAGGTGCAGTGGCCAGTGGCTTCACACGAGAAGCTTTTGGAGGAGCAGCTGATCCTAGAGCCTTAATCTTCTTTAGCTTCTGCGGCTTTGGAGGAGGAGCTGGGGCTTCATCAGAATCAGCATCATTATCAGAATGATCCACTTTGGCACCTTGGACCAAGATATAAGTGATGAGGCCATCAAGGTTGGAGAATGGGCCGATGACATTGGGTTCTGCATCACGTGAGCCGTCAGCACGGGGAGCAGAGGGACCAGGATTGAAGTCTAATCCCAATGACTTCTTGTTTTCTTTGGCCAATGCCTTTTCATGCTAGAAGTTGCGCTTGAAGAGATTGTCGTCACGACACCATAGCAATGATGTTGGGTCGGCATTTGCGGGCTAAGGTCCTCGGACCATACAAGGATAGAATTCTTGTAATAGCTTCAGCTCTGTTCTTGGGTTGAAGGCCTCGATAGAGAATATCACCCCAAGGACTTTTGATAGAATTCTTCTCAGCATATTCCTGGGTCACGAACTTGTATTTGAACCATTGTTCAGCCCAATATCGTCAAATCCATTGGATCCGTGTCTTGTGCTGATGATAATTCTCTTCAGGATCTGTCTTGTAAAGTTCTGCGAGGTCATCAGGCAAATCTTTTGATGTTCCTCCTCGACGCGGTTTGCCACCCTTCCTTATTGATTTCTCTGCAGCCATGAACTTCAAACTGAATGGTTTCAATATGTTCAAAGGCTTCAAAGTCTTTCGCTTGCTGGTCAAACAGGAACTAGCTTCAGGAGAGTTAATGTGTTGCTGTAAGAATTCTGCAAATGAATGCAGACTATGAGAACCAAGGGATTCTCCCACGGACATGTACCTGTGACAGCATTAGAGATGCGAGGGAAGGGGAAGAGGTCATATGCATTCTCAGAAGATTTTGAAGATAAATCAGTTTGAAGACATTGACCTCATGTTGCGAAGACATTCACTTATATGTTGAGAGTTGGTTCCAGATTTGTACGAATCCGTGAATAAGTACAAGTGAGGAATCTAACTAGATATGAAGCTTAAGTGAATATACTAGGCAGTATGAGATGCAGACAGAATAGATCTAACTTTGTGTAGACAAAAACCACTTTTGGTAAATAGGATGAATCATTGCGGATCAAAAAGATGGTAAAAATAGAGTTATATTTACCACACGAAGAACTACTAGATGGGATGAATTGGAGACCGAGCAGTTCAATCCACCGTGCCCTAACTTGGCGACGGAGGAAACCTACGGCGGATGCAGAGAGGATGATGTCCGCGGCCGGCATGAGGACGGCGTCGGAGAAGTCGCGACAGCTAAGTGCTTTGTCACCGGCGTCGTCGAGAGCTAGCGGTGGCGCTAGGGTTTTGACGAGGTGGAGAGGTGGAAGAAGGTTTTCTTGACTGCAGGGGACACGTATTTATAAGTAGGTGTGTAGCATAGCGCAATTACACAGGTGCCCCTGCCTGTTCACATCTATGGGACACGTGGCAAGCATGCAACATACTCAAAGTTGTCCGACGTTCCCACGCCCGCCAAGTTTGTCGGATGGTTGTTCCGGCTTCTCCGGATTTCAATAATAAAGATGAATCATTTAAAGGACTTGATGTTTGTCTCTGTGTCTTCTTCTGACAAGGATGCAGAGAAGACATTTGACAGTTTCAATTGAATGCATATGATTTGGACAGATAGAGCTTGAGATAGAAAGCATAGAGAGATTAGGGTCCGATCACATTCACTTAGTTCAAAAGATTCACAAATGAAGACATAGCTATAAGTGAATGCTGTAGAGGACAGAATACTAGTATATATATATGGGAAAGCAATCAACTCAACATAGTGAAGTAAATCATGAAGATAAGTTGAAAGTTGAAGACAAATCAAATGCGAATATA
This sequence comes from Triticum dicoccoides, assembly GCF_002162155.2. Classification (NCBI taxonomy): domain Eukaryota; kingdom Viridiplantae; phylum Streptophyta; class Magnoliopsida; order Poales; family Poaceae; genus Triticum; species Triticum dicoccoides. The sequence goes on along the minus strand of NC_041393.1, from coordinate 751,245,585 downwards.
TTCAACAATAACGCCATGAGTGAAACACTTCAAACCAAGAAATTTGGTGGTGGCGTTACCCACCGTATAGGAAGTATTAGACCCGGACACGGCGCACAATTATCGTGGCGCTCCGAAGTCAAATTTGATGTTAATGTATTCACACTCAGAATGTAATTCTTCATTGATTGAAGATATACTTTACTTCGTGTGTTGCACATCTAAGTCATCAACAGGCATAAGTGTTAGGATGTGTGCCTGATCACAGGACATTTGAGGATTCCAAGATATTTAGCTCACACCGTAACTTGCAAAACCTTTTCTCATCCAGGGGCTTTGTGAAGATATCTGCCAGTTGCTCTTCAGTGTTAACGTGAATGATGTCAATATCTTTCTTCATGACATGATCTCTGAGAAAATGATGATGAATTTCAATGTGCTTTGTGTTCGAGTGCTGGACTGGATTGTTGGCAATCTTGATGGTGCTTTCGTTGTCGCAGAAGAGAGGGACTTGCTTCAGATTGATGCCATAGTCCTTGAGAGTTTGCTTCATCCATAGAAGCTGAGCACAACAAGATCCAGCAGCAATGTATTCAGATTCAGCAGTTGAGAGTGATACACAGTTTTGCTTCTTTGAAGACCAACAGACAAGTGATCGTCCCAGAAAGTGACATGTTCCTGATGTAGACTTGCGATCCACCTTGTCACCAGCATAATCAGCATCAGCGAATCCAACCAGATCAAATTTTGAGCCCTTTGGATACCATAATCCGAGTGTTGGGGTGTAAGCCAAATATCTAAGAATTCGCTTCACAGCTAAGTGATGCGATTCCTTTGGTGCCGCTTGGAATCGAGCACACATGCAAACACTAAGAATAATATCTGGCCTAGATGCACATAGATAAAGTAAAGAACCAATCATGGAGCGGTATACCTTTTGATCGAACTCTTTACCATTGTCGCCGGGACCAAGATGATGTTTGACTGGCATTGGCGTCGTGTACCCTTTGCAATCTTGCATTCCGAACTTCTTCAGACAGTCTTTGAGATATTTTTCTTGAGATATGAAGATGCCATTTCTTTGCTGACGAATTTGAAGACCAAGGAAGAACTTCAGCTCACCCATCATGGACATCTGATATTGCTCTTGCATCATGTATCCAAACTCATCACTATACTTCTGGTTGGTGGAGCCGAAGATAATGTCATCCACATATATTTGGCACACAAACAGTTCACCATCATATGTCTTCGTGAAGAGTGTGGGATCGAGGGATCCTGGTTTGAAGCCTTTGCTCTTCAGGAATTCTTTGATTGTATCATACCAAGCGCGAGGAGCTTGTTTGAGGCCATACAGTGCTTTGTTTAGTTTGTACACCATATCAGGATGTTTTGGATCTTCAAAGCCAGGTGGTTGAGCAACATACACTTCTTCTCCAATCTTGCCATTGAGGAAAGCACTCTTCACATCCATTTGATATAGCAAGATGTTATGGTGATTAGCATAGGCTAGTAGTATGCGAATAGCTTCAAGCCTTGCTACAGGAGCAAATGTTTCATCGAAGTCAATTCCTTCAACTTGAGTATATCCTTGAGCCACAAGACGTGCTTTGTTTCTGACGACTTGACCATGCTCATCTTGCTTGTTCCGATATATCCATTTAGTGCCAATAATGTTATGTTTGCGAGGGTCAGGGCACTTGACAAGTTCCCAAACATTATTCTGCTTGAACTGTTGAAGTTCTTCTTGCATGGCTTGAATCCATTCAGGTTCCATAAAGGCTTCAGCAACTTTCTTGGGTTCAAATATTGATACAAATGAAAAATGCCCACAGAAATTTGCTAACTGCGTTGCTCTTGAGCGAGTAAGTGGACCAGGTGCATTGATGCTATCAATTATCTTCTCAATTTGTACTTCATTTGCAACACGAGGATGAGCTAGACAAAGCCCTTGCTCATGCTGATCATTGTCATCATTGGGAGGATTGTCTTCGGTCTGAGCATTGTCTTCAGGTTGGTTTGGTGCAGAAATGATAAGTTCCTCTTCAGGCTGTTCTTCAGAGGGCATGATTTCACCAGTTCCCATTAGCTTGATAGATTTGCTGGAAGGAGCTTCATCTAGTGTGCTTGGCAGGAGCTCTCGTTGTGAACCATTTGTTTCAACAAATCGCGCATCCACAGTTTCAACGATTTTGTAGTGAAAGAGATTGAAGACTCTGTAAGAGTGCGAATCCTTTCCATAACCAAGCATGAAGCCTTCGTGAGCTTTGGGTTCAAATTTTGACTTGTGATGGGGATCCTTGATCCAGCACTTAGCACCAAAGACCCTGAAGTAGCTGACATTTGGCTTCTTGCCAGTAAGGAGCTCATAGGATGTTTTTCCCAGAAGCTTGTCGATGTAGACACGGTTGATGATGTGATATGCTGTATCTATAGCTTCAGGCCAGAACTTTCTTGGTGTCTTGTACTCGTCGAGCATTGTTCAAGCCATCTCAATGAGGGTTCTATTCTTGCGCTCTACAATGCCATTTTACTGAGGTGTGTATGGAGCAGAAAACTCATGAGTGATTCCCATTGTATCTAGATAGAGATCAAGCCCGGTGTTCTTGAATTCAGTGCCGTTATCACTTCTGATATGCTTGATCTTGATGCCATAATTGTTCATTGCTCGATTGGCGAATCGTCTGAAGACATCTTGTACTTCAGCCTTGTAGAGAATTATGTGCACCCATGTGTATCTTGAGTAGTCATCAACAATGACGAAGCCATAGAGACATGCTGTTGTTGTGAGGGTAGAGTAGTGGGTAGGTCCAAATAAGTCCATGTGCAACAGCTCGAAGGGTTGAGATGTCATCATGATTGTCTTCGAGGGGTGCTTTGCCCTAGTCATCTTCCCAGCTTCACAGGCACCACACAAATGATCTTTCTTGAACTTGACACCTTCGATGCCAATGACATGCTTCTTCTTGATGAGTGTGTGTAACTTCCTCATGCCAACATGCCGCAACCTTCGATGCCAGAGCCAGCATTCTGAAGCTTTTGCAAGAAGACATACGGCAAGCTGTGGACCTGCTGAGAAATCTACCATGTATAGATCATCTTTCCTATACCCTTCAAAGACTAGAGACTTGTCAGATTCCATTAGTACAAGGCAATGATATTTTCCAAATAGCACAATCATGTTCAAGTCACAAAGCATTGAGACAGACATTAAGTTGAACCCAAGGGATTCAACAAGCATCACTTTATCCATGTGTTGATCCTTCGAGATTGCAACTCTACCTAGACCCAATACCTTGCTTTTACCAGTGTTAGCAAATGTGATTTGACTCTTGTCGGATGGACGTAAGGTTGAGTCCATGAGAAGACTTCGATCACCAGTCATATGATTAGTGCATCCGTTGTCGATAATCCATTCTGAAGCACAAGGTGTCATACCCTACAGTGCAGTTAGGAGGATAGGCTTCACAAGGTATGTTGTGAAGCATAAGCATTTGACGCACACTAGGATTATCACAGCTTGGATCAAGATTAGAACACATAGTATGACAGGTAAGCGATTCATATGTGGAATACATAGTAAGTCATTTTATCATGCGTTCCTCTGTGTTTTAGGTCCCCAGCAATAATATCGGATGTCTTTGATTTCAGGCTGGAGACCATATTCTGCAAAAGAGAGTTAATTCTTCTTCACCACCCACATCTTCAGGGGTGGTTTAGAAGCAATGAGTCTAAGTGCAGCATCTGAGAATTTCGGCTTTGAAGCCCTAGCAAATAGCCTTGCAGGAGATGAATGATACTCATATGAATAAGCAAAAAAGTTCTTAGTCCTATGAACATGGCGGTTTGAGGACACACGTTCATATTCATAAGTTTGAGCATGATTTCCCTGCAAAACATTGGCGTTAGGGTGACTCAAGTGAGTCCTGTATTCGTATGAAGCCGTTGGACCATATGATGCCTTTGGTTTGGGGTTTGTCTTCTTCCCTGGTGGTGTCATGATGACATTCACTGGAATATTCTCAAGACAGCTTTTGGGAACCCAGATCTTCTTCATAGGTGGTCCATTCCTTCAGTTAGTACCAATATACCTGGCAAACACTTCACCATTCTGATTTTTGAACAGTTTATAGTTTGCATCAAAGGATTCATCAATGATAATAGGATTAGCACAGGTAAAGCCAGATAAAGTGGATGGATCCACTGAAGGTTCCTTTGCAGGAACCCATGTGGTTTTGGGATACTGCTCAGGCTTCCAGTAGGAACCATCAGCATTCATTTTCCTCTCGAACCCAACACCCTCTTTCCTAGGGTTTCGGTTCAGAATCTGCTTTTTGAGGACATCACAAAGTGTCTGATGTCCTTTCAGACTTTTGTACATCCCGGTTTCAAGCAATGTCTTCAACCTAGCATTTTCATCAGCAATATCAGTGGTATCCTCCGCAGAGGGGTTAGTTTCCACATCAGTAGTTGAAGACAATGCAACAGCAGCGGTATTGGAACATTCAGCAACAGAGGTAGCGTTATCACGCTCAATGCATTTTAGACATGGTGGTTCAAATCCATCCTGAGCGGAACTGATCTGTTGAGCGTGAAATGGCTCATTCTCTTTTTGAAGATCTTCATGAGTCGCTTTCAATTTCTCAAGCTCTTGCTTCCTTTGAAGATAATCATAGGAGAGCCTTTCATATGTGGTTGAGAGCGTCTCATGAAGACTTTCAAGTTCTTGGTACTTAGCATGAAGATTTTTTATGTCTTCTACTAAGGACTATGAACGTGTCATTTCCGCGTCCAACAGGTCATCGCTTTTGTCTAACAGTTTTTGAGTATGTTCCATAGCCCTTTGTTGTTCAGTAGCAATTTTAGCAAGTGTTTTGTAGCTGGGTTTGGATTCACAATCAGAGTCATCTTCACTTGATGTTTGAAAGTAAGCATCGCGTGATTTTACCTTGGCACCACGTGCCATGAAGCAGTAGGTGGGAGCAGGATCGTCCATGTCATCAGCTTCAGCGTTGGTGTGGAAGTCATTGTCTTCAGTGTTGAAGATGGACTTGGCAACATAGGCTGTGGCTAGAGCCAGACTTGCAACGCCAGGGTCGGACTCTTCTTCAGACTCCACCTCCACCTCCTCAGAAGCAGACTCCTCCTCTGAATCCATTTCCTTGCCAACAAAAGCACGAGCCTTGCCGGATGAGCTCTTCTTATGTGATGAAGACCTTGATGAGGACTTAGAAGAAGACTTTGAAGATTTCTTCTTCTTCTTGTCATCAGAATCATATTCCTTGCTCTTCTTCTTCTTCTTCTCATTGTCCCACTGAGGACACTCAGAGATATAGTGTCCAGGTTTCTTGCACTTGTGACATGTTCTCTTCTTGTTGTCATGAGTGGAAGCTTCATCATTTCTTGAGCTAGATCGTGAAGACTTTCTGAAGCCCTTCTTCTTGGTGAACCTCTGAAACTTCTTCACAAGCATGGCAAGTTCCTTTCCAATGTCTTCAGGATCATCAGAACCGCAGTCAGATTCTTCTTCAGATGAGGAAACCAATTTTGCCTTCAAGGCACGAGTTCGGCCATAATTGGGACCATAGATATCTCTTTTCTCAGAAAGCTGGAACTCATGTGTGTTGAGCCTCTCAAGTATATCATACGGATCGAGTGTCTTGAAGTCAGGACGTTCTTGTATCATGAGGGCAAGGGTGTCAAAGGAGCTGTCAAGTGATCTCAGTAGTGTCTTGACGATTTCATGCTTGGTGATCTCAGTGGCGCCAAGAGCCTAAAGCTCATTTGTGATGTCGGTGAGGCGATCAAACGTGAGCTGGACATTTTCATTGTCGTTTCTCTTGAAGCGATTGAAGAGATTGCAAAGAACACTGATCCTCAGGTCTCTCTGTGTAGAGACGCCTTTGTTGACCTTGGATAGCCAGTCCCAGACTAGCTTTGACGTTTCCAGAGCACTCACACGGCCATACTATCCTTTGGTCAGATGACCACAGATGATGTTCTTTGCAGTGGAGTCCAGTTGAATGAACTTCTTGACATCAGTAGGGGTGACACCTTCACCAGTTTTGGGAACGCCATTCTTGACGACATACCAGAGGTCGACATCAATGGCTTCAAGATGCATGCGCATCTTATTCTTCCAGTAGGGATATTCAGTTCCATCAAACACGGGACAAGCAGCGGAGACTTTGATTATCCCTGCAGTCGACATAGCTAAACTCCAGGTGGTTAAACCGAATCACACAGAACAAGGGAGTACCTTGCTCTGATACCAATTGAAAGTGCTAGTTATCGACTAGAGAGGGGTGAATAGGCGATTCTTATCAAAGTCTTCAAAACATGGAAGTTTCGAAGACAAACAATAGAAATGACCTAATTGATATGCAGCGGAAGATAAACTACAACAAGCAAGCCATAGTCAAGTATGCAATAATGTGAACGTACAAAGACTAATAGCAGCAAGGTAGTAAGGATCAGGATGGAAGATAGTATGAAGCCAATCAACGATAGTAGTCAAGCGATGAAGTCAAACAGATAAGACAAATAAGCAAAGACTTCACGAAGACAAACTCAAAGTAAAGGAGGGAAGGGATAGAACCAGTCACTTGATGAAGACACATGATTTGTTGGACCAGTTCTAGTTGCTGTGACAACTGTACGTCTGGTTAGGGAGGCTGAGATTCAACTTAGAAGACCGCGTCTTCACCTTATTCCCCTTGAGCTAAAGACACACAGTCCTCGCCCAATCACTCTGGTAAGTCTTCAAGGTAGACTGCCAAACCTTCACAGACTTCGTTCACCGGCGATCCACAATGACTCTTGGATGCTCAGAACGCGATGCCTAACCGGCTTGAGGATACACAGTCCTCAAGTGTAATAAGTCTTCAGGTCACACAGACAGAAAGACTTCAGTGATGCCTAACACTCTTTGGCTCTGGGTGTTTGGGCTTTGTCCTCGCAAGGATTTCTCTCTCAAAGGCTTCGAGCTGGGTTGCTCTCAAAATGACAAAAGCCGTAAACTAACTATGAGCAGCCACCAATTTATGGTGTAGGGGGTGGGCTATTTATAGCCACAAGGCAACCCGACCTGATATGTCCGAAATGACCCTGGGTCACTAAGGAACTGACACGTGTTCCAACGGTCAGATTTCAAACACACACGGCAACTTTTCTTGGGCTACAAGCAAACCTGATCCATCCAGCTCTGGATAAGATTTGCTCTCATTGTCTTCGCTCGAAGACATAGGATTTGGGTTGAGAAACACTTCAGTCACTCTGACTTTGTTCACTTGGACCCCACTTAACAGTATGGTGGTTCCTATGACTCAACAAAGAAGAAAAGGAAACAAGGAAACAACACAGTCTTCGCGCTTCATAGTCTTCGCTCAATGTCTTCTCTCGTCATAGTCTTCAATGTGAATATCTTCACATACCACCATTGTCTTCAATGTCTTCATACATTTTTAGGGGTCATCTCCGGTAGGTAAACCGAATCAATGAGGGACACTACCTGCGTTATCCTGCAATTCTCACAAACACATTAGTCCCTCAACCAACTTTGTCGTCAATACTCCAAAACCAACTAGGGGTGGCACTAGATGCACTTACACACTGCGAGCTGCTGCTGCCCACGGCCCCTACTGCTACCGCCCCTGGCACCCGCTCGCGCGCCTGCCTTGTTGCGGCTCCCGCCCGACCACTTCGCCGCCTCCGCTGCCTCGCCCGCGCCGCACTGGCCTCTGGCCATCGCCGGCCTCCCGCCAACGCAGCCCCTGCAGCCACCCGTATGCCTGGCCTTGCCCCGACCCCGCACTGGCCTCGGCTCCTTATCACGCGTGCCACAGCCCCTGCGCTCACCGCCGCATGCCTCCTCTGCCGACCGCGCCATGGCCGGCCCCTGCCTACTGCTGCCGCTAGCCGTTGCCGCCGGCTGCTGCTACTGCTGGCCATGGCCGACCGGCCGTGCGTGTGTGTATGTGTGTTGTGCGTGCATGCAGTGTGTGTGTGCGGTGTGTGTGTGCGTGTAGTGTGTGTGTGCGCTAAGTGTGTGGCCGCGCCCACCTCCGGCATCGCCGCGTCGCCGCTGCCGCTCTGCCCGCTGCACTCTGCTGCTGCACCTCTGCTACAGTAATGTTCAGTTGCTATAGCAGTAGCGAGCTTTGCAACTATTACATTGACTAGCCCTCTTGATAGCCCACAAACTGTGGTTAAACAGTTGTTAACATGAGTCAAAATAATATGAGTAGAAAGTATATATGACAAACTCCATTTGATCCCACTGGACCAAATCCTTTTGATGCATGGATTAATTCCTACGAAAATCACAAAGTTCAGTGTTCTATTAATAGATAAACTGAAAATAGCTTTATTTTCATAGCTACTTTAGTGCCGTTGATGATCAAGCAAATGAACTCTAATATGTATGTAAGTGCTACTATCTTGTAGATCACAGAAAAATGCTCAAAATTGATATAAGGCACAAAATCATAGGAGGTACAGATCCAGAGTTGTAGCCTTCTGAAAACAGCTAAAAGATGTTTAAAACTGGCGAATTCTCGGACTTAGCAGAATTTCAGGGATTTTCAAAATATTGTTTAAACTTTGAAAAAAATCATAGAAAATAATCCGTAACTCGGATGAAAAAGTTTTATACATGAAAGTTGCTCAGATCGACGAGACAAATCCAAATACGCTCTCCGTTCATCTAGCACATGCCCCTAGCATAGAGAACATCGAACCTTTCCCCTCCGTTTCATCTGTCCGAATATGCCAAACTTCGGGAAAACATTCTCAGATGTTATCCCCCTTCGCCGATATCGTGTAGCACCGTGTTAGAACATCCCTAGCCTTGTGTGTACCCCCGTCATGCATCCGTGTTGCTTCTGTTTGCATTATATTTACTGTTTCTTCCCCCTCTTCTCTCCAATAGACCCCGAGACCGCTGCTGATGCCCCTGTGATCGACTACGTCGACGACGGCCCTTCTTTCCTTTCAACAGAGCTTCCAGGCAAGCCCCCACTTTGATCATCCCAATATCGCCCATTCCATTCTCTCATGCTTGCATTAGATTTTGCTACTGTTATTGATTGCTCCTATTCTGATGCATAGCCTGCTTTTGTATCTGCTATTGTTACCTACCTGCTTATCCTAAACAGCTTAGTATAGGTTGGTTAGTGATCCATCAGTGACCCCCTCCTTGTCCTTGTTGCCCCTGCTTCATCATCGACGACTCGATCAACGTGATCGACGACCAGAGCCTGACACCTCACATCACATGACGCCCCTTTTGTTTCTCCACTCTTCAGGGTTACCATCGAGTGCCGAGGGTGGAACCTCTTACATCACTCCTAATGAGATCTCTGTAGTGTAGCTATTCGGTCGTGGTCAATGAGGGTGATTTCCTCTTTCACCATTCCCGATATGGCTCTGTCGTGCAACACCTCAAGTGTGAACCTCGAGGGTGGATCCTCTTATGTTCACCTTGATGGTCACATCGAGTGGAATCCTCCGGGGGTGATTCCTCAGGTTTTCTTCCTTGATGTTTTGGACACATGGTTACCTTGACTTTACTTGAGACCATTGTTGAAGTCGGGTCGGCCCTGAGGGGTACGCACGAGTTGATGTGAATGCGGGCGGGCCCGGAGAGCACTCGTGCAATGTGAAAGTGGCGGCTGGCTGTTTAGCGGTATCACCCAGGAGGGGGTGGTAGCTCTGGACTTGTCCCGACAGTCGTCACTACTTTTAGTTGTTAATGCGCTAATAGGTTTGGGTATTTGTTTTGAATTGGCCTTTGGCCTTTACGCACTAACCACCACGCGAGAATAGTTATGGGTCTCGACGTCGTGGTATCAGCCGAAGCTTTGTCAGATATCCAATTCAGCATTGTGGCATGGTCGGATCGTGCCATCCACTAGACGGGTGGTGCTGGTATCCACCCTTCACACAACGACCCGGAGTGCAACGGGCGATGGGCCTAGACCCCGGAGTGCTTAGGATGTAGACCGACGGGGACCTCTCTGCTGAGCCTAGGTAGGGCTGCGACGTGTTGATCTTCCGAGGCCGGGCATTGACCACAGAAAGGTGTGTCCGGCCAGAATGATCGAGTGTGTTGGGTAACGTGGTGCACCCCTGCAGGGAAGATATATATTTGAATACCGTGTCCATGGTAATGGACGTTCAGACTTGTATCCTGATCTTATATAACTAGAAATGGATACTTGATACTTGTGATGGATATGTGGCCCCGGGATTGCTTCCTCGCAGGGAGTCAAGGAAGGATCTCTGGGCATTGATTCTACAACATGCTTGTTAATTATAAACTGCTATTCTTTACTCTTCTATATGCTGCAAGATGCTTGGATCTGCTTGAAGATGCTAGTCTTCGATAGGCTAGGCCTTCCCCTCTATTCTGGCATTCTACAGTTCAGTCCATAGATACAACCCTTCCATTTGATACCAATGCATACTTAGTATAGATCTGATGCTTGCGAGTACTTTGGATGAGTACTCACGGTTTCTTTGCTCCCCCTTTCCCCCTTCTTTCTTCTTTCTGGTTGTCGCAACTAGATGGTGGATCCCAGGAGCCAGATGCCACCCCAGTCGACTATTACTACCACCCTGAGGGTGCCTACTACTACGTGGAGCCCGCTGACGACCTAGGAGGTCCCAGGCAGGAGGCCTTGCCTCTTCGATCGTTGTTGTTTTTGTGCTTGCCTTCTTAAGGCAAAACTTGTTTAACTTATGTCTGTACTCAGATATTGTTGCTTCCGCTAACGCTTGTGCTTCGAGCTTATGTATTCAAGCCCTCGAGGCCCCTGACTTGTAATATAAAGCTTGTATTATTTTATTTGTGTCTAGAGTTGTATTGTGATATCTTCCGATGAGTCTCTGATCTTGATCGTACACATTTGTGTGTATGATTAGTGTACGCTCGAATCGGGGGCGTCACAACGAGAAAGACGCCCAGTAATTTTCTACAAAGCTCACAGAGGCCGAGATGGATTCCTTTCCCTTTTCAAATATCAAATCATTCCTCAAATGCCAAGCTCTCCAGAACGTGAATAACGTTTGCTCATGCACCGTCGGATTTAATTGATCCAATAAAATAAGAAACCAGTCGGGCTCAGAAAATTTGAAGGTCTCTTCAGCCGATAAACTCCACACTTCCTTCAAAGCCATACGAAACGTCCGAGCCTTGGGTCAACTCACCAATGCATGAAAAATACATTCTTCTTAAGTAATCAAAGGTTGATCCAGGTAACTCTAGTCGTGCCACAGATGGGGAAAGGAGGCTCTCGAATATAATTCGAAAGGCCAATGTCCCCTGGGAAATTAAAATATGTGTGTGGCGGGCTGTCTCTAATAGTTTGAAGGTTCAAGTTAACAGGATTAAACACCATCAAGCTATTCTAAATACGTGCATAGTGTTACCGTTGTTGGAAAAGATGTACTATGGATTGGGGAAATCATACAGGAAGAGAGGAAAATTTTTGATTGTCCGTGGCAAGCAGACCACGACCTTCCTTGCCGAAGCACATCAATCAACAATAAAAAGGAAAAAATGCATTTGTCCTATCTAGACAACAAAGAGGTGAAGATTCTTCAGAAAATGGATTTAGTTGAACAGCAGCAACCTAAATTAGTGGTTGACAAGCACATAAACAGGCTAATGACGAATTAAGGTAGACAAATATTGGCCATGGACTATTTGAAGGCATCTCCAGCGCTAACCCACAAATTTGCTTCGGCATCCATCCATGGATAGAGGGAATCAGTAAACGGACACGGATGTAGGAGACGGCCATCCAACACTGTCTGCCTACGTTTCAACACTGTTTGAACTAACCGGGCAAAATTCATGCAAACACGACGGATTTCATCAATGTTCAAATAGAAAAAATAACACAAATTATTCATACATAGCATGCAAATAAGTCTAGTACAATAATAATTTAAATTCAATGAGATTAACTAGATGTGCAATAAGTTTTCCATGAACGGATCATGTCCCACATATACTGCTCCTTCAGCTTCATCTAATAGTGTATGTACGTAAAATAACGTCACTCTATCCGGTGGTATATCACGGCAGCGCGTACGGGCTATACAGTGTGTAGAGCAATATTGAGTGAATGAATGATTCAATCGACAAGTTGAACAAAAAGAAGTAAAACTTACGATCTCCACCTCCGCCGCGCGCAATGGCCACCTATTTGGTGACGGAGGTCTTAATGGCGTACCATTGATACACCAACGACCTCACGTTGCATTGTTGGATGATGTGCATGTCGTAGGCGCAATGTGCTTTCGCGCGGTCAAACGAGTCATGCACGCTTTGCCAGAAGGGACCCCCTCTGTTGCTGCCTACAAAATTCGTGGATAGGACCAACCATGCATCGCACAACAACTTGTCCTCCATGGTCGAGTATCACTCCATCATTCATACTTTAAAAATGACATGGCGTTCAAAAATAATCTCAACGGCATTTCACCGAACACCTACCGGGCGTGGTGACCGCCATGGACAACGTCGACAGGGGGGCGGAGTGTACCTGCATACGGACAGGTCCTGGGTGGACGTCGCCATTGTAAAAGGCGAGTGGGGGCGTCGGTGTTAGTTGCGGAGGTCCGGCAATGCATATGTACCGCCTGGAGAGGGGGGGCATGGTGGATTGGAAGAAAATGGGACCGAGAAGGGGGGTTTGGGTCGGCCATGGATGTTGGAGTCGTACGTGGTTGTTGTCTGGACTCCGACAAAACCCTCCAACTTTGTCTCGGTTTTAGACTACCTACAGTGGGAGTAACATAGGTAGTAACATTAGAGAATGGCGTTTTGGTGGTCGAGCTGCCTGCAGGCCAGAATCTGGCGCCGTACAGTACAACGTTGTGATGTGTGCACACCTTTTTGGTCATAGGTATACGGTAGCTGCTAAGCCGAAATACATCCGTGATGTGGGCTGCTGTGCCAGCGTTGTACGTGGCCCTCGGGTGCTTGCTGGATACGTGTTGGGGAACGTTGCATAAAATAAAATTTTCCTACGTTCACCAAGATCCATCTATGAGTTCATCTAGCAACGAGAGAGGGGAGTGCATCTACATACCCTTGTAGATCGCGAGCGGAAGCGTTCAAGAGAACAGGGTTGAGGGAGTCGTACTCGTCGTGATCCAAATCACCGGAGATCCTAGCGCCGAACGGACGGCACCTCCGTGTTCAACACACGTACGGTCAGCGTGACGTCTCCTCCTTCTTGACCCAGCAAGGGGGAAGGAGAGGTTGATGAAGATCCAGCAGCACGACGGTGTGGTGGTGGATGCAGCAGAGTTCCGGCAGGGCTTCGCCAAGCGACTACGAGAGGAGGAGGTGTAGCAAGGGGAGAGGGAGGCGCCAAGACTTTAGGTGCGGCTGCCCTCCCTCCCCCTCCTTTATATAGGCCCCCTGGGGGGCGCCGACCCTGGAGATGGGATCTGCCAAGTGGGCGGCGGCCAAGGGGGTGGAGTGCCCCCCAAGGCAAGTGGAGGCGCCCCCCACCCTAGGGTTTCCAACCCTAGGCGCAGGGGGGGCCCAAGGGGGGCACACCAGCCCACCAGGGGCTGGTCCCCTCCCCACTTCAGCCCATGGGGCCCTCCGGGATAGGTGGCCCCACCCGGTGGATGCCCGGGACCCTTCCGGTGGTCCCGGTACAATACCTGTGGCCCCCGAAACTCTCTCGATGGCCGAAACTGCACTTCCTATGTATAATTCTTTACCTCCGGACCATTTTGGAACTCCTCGTGACGTCTGGGATCTCATTCGGGACTCTGAACAACTTTTCGTTTGCTGCATACTCATATCTCTACAACCCTAGCGTCACCTAACCTCAAGTGTGTAGACCCTACGGGTTCGGGAGACACGCAGACATGACCGAGACGGCTCTCCGGTCAATAACCAACAGCGGGATCTAGATACCCATGTTGGCTCCCACGTGCTCCTCTATGATCTCATCGGATGAACCACGATGTCGAGGATTCAGGCAACCCCGTATACAATTCCCTTTGTCAATCGGTACGTTACTTGCCCGAGACTCGATCGTCGGTATCACAATACCTCGTTCAGTCTCATTACCGGCAAGTCACTTTACTCGTACCGTAATGCATGATCCCGTGACCAGACACTTGGTCACTTTGAGCTCATTATGATGATGCATTACAGAGTGGGCCCAGAGATACCTCTCCGTCATACGGAGTGACAAATCCCAGTCTCGATCCATCTCAACCCAACAGACACTTTCGGAGATACCTATAGTGCACCTTTATAGTCACCCAGTTACGTTGTGACGTTTGGTACACCCAAAGCACTCCTACGGTATCCGGGAGTTACACGATCTCATGGTCTAAGGAAAAGATACTTGACATTAGAAAAGCTCTAGCAAACGAACTACACGATCTTGTGCTATGCTTAGGATTGGGTCTTGTCCATCACATCATTCTCCTAATGATGTGATCCCGTTATCAATGACATCCAATGTCCATAGTCAGGAAACCATGACTATCTGTTGATCAACGAGCTAGTCAACTAGAGGCTTACTAGGGACATATTATGGTCTATGTATTCACACGTGTATTATGATTTCCGGATAATACATTTATAGCATGAATAAAAGACAATTATCATGAACAAGGAAATATAATAATAATCCTTTTATTATTGCCTCTAGGGCATATTTCCAACAATACGCAAGCACGTCATGTGCTTGCTGGGCTAATTTAAAAGTAGCACACGTTGGTGGCTGGTGCGACATTAATCCTGGGCCCATCTGGCGCTGCAGGCCCATCTACCGCTGCAGGAAGCTTAACGCCGGAAGCGGTGCTTCTTCTTTCCCTGGTCAGGCCATTCATCCCCTTCCAGTTCGTGGCTATGCGGAGTGGCATTTCGCCATGGATGGCCTCGAGTTCTTCTTCGAGGAAGCAGAATCAGGGTAAGACCCAATCTCGCGTCTGCTATTTCTCGTGCCGTTGCTTACCCCGAAAAGGGAATCTTTCTTTTGATTTTGGTGCTCTGCTCTTGATTTCGCCCCGGTTCCTTCTTGAGTTCTTCTCCCTGATGTTGGTTGTATCTGACTAGATGAGAACTGTGTATGTGCTGCAGATTGGTTCCCAAGGCTGATGCGGGTGATATTTTGGGTGGCGGATTCGACGTTGTGGAGTCTGTGGTTGCTTCCATCCATGAAGGTCGCGGGAGCTCCTTTGATGTTATTTCTTCTGAGCCGATGGGTGTGGAGGCAAATGTTGGCTCATACCACAACGGTGGGAGTGAGGTCGTTGGTGACTCGAATGATATGGCGGCGCAGAATACATCCACTACATCTATGGGAGATGAGGGAGATGCAAAAGGTGTCGTCGTCAACAAATCAAAAGCCTCATGTTGGGCTCGACAGTAAGAAACACACACACATTTTTGCCATTCCTTTGCTGTTAGGCCAGAGGTTGTACCTTCCTGTAATCGCCTTTGCTGTAAGTTCAGATATTGAATCTTCCCATAAGAACAATTGTTGTAAGTTCAGAGATTGAATCTTCCTGTAAGTTCAGAGATTGTACCTTGCTGTAAGAACAAACACATGTGCAGAGTTCACCCCATGTAGAAACAAAAATCTTTCTTTACCTCTTATAGCATTCTTGCTAGCTTGGAACCATAATTTTTACAATCAGGTGTCATTCTATATCAAAAAAAGATCAACATTATTTTCTTCAGAAAAATCCCTGTTTATATCGGTCTTGACAAGTAGAGAGTACATGTTAACACCGTTTTGCATAGGGAAATGCAGTGTTAGGATTGGCAACACGCCAGAAGAGAGGGATGCCAACCCAAACAGAGTCCCTGCCCGGCGCATGGGTGGTCTAGGTTCGTCAAGCGAGTAGATTTGGAGGCAAAATGTGTGATTGAAGGCCGAGTCACATTCCTCTGCCACATCTTGGTTATGCATGACAACCCAATCCCCGTGCCACCCCCAAAATAGGAAATCATCTCAACAGCCTAATCGATGGAATGGACATGGACGGGACAGATGTGTCATTCACCACCAATGGTGAGACATTCCATGCGCATCGAGCAGTGCTTGCTGCCCGTTCTCCGGTTTTCAGAGCCAAGTTCTTCGGTCTGGAGGCTGGGGCCACATCTTCAAACATCATCTTGGAGGACATTGAGCCCGCGACATTCAAAGTTTTGCTTAAGTTCATGTACACCGATGCCTTGCCTGGAGATGACAGGGTTTTGCGCTCTCCACCAATTGAGATGTTTCATCATCTGCTTGCTGCGGCGGACAAGTACGCACTGCATAGGTTGAAGCTTATCTGCGCCCGAAAGTTAGGGGAGAATGTGTCACTAGATTCTATTGCAACTACTCTAGATTTGGCAGAGACGAACAGCTGCCTGGAGTTGAAGACAAAGTGCATTGACTCTTAGCGGCTAACAAAGATTTCAACAAGGTTGTGTTAACTGAAAGTTTTGTGCTCTTGGGCCAGAAATTTCCGGCGCTTATTGCTGAGTTGAAAGAGAGGGTTGAGGCATAACATGAAGAATTTGTCATGCCTAGACATCAAAGTACCTGTATGGGGGAAAACCTTATATGATGAAAATCGTACTGGTTGACTCATTATAATTGATATGATTATATTGGTACCCTGATGTGCCTGCTGCACTTTTTTATAATGGTACTGCTTTGTTCATTTTATAATAGAAAATGAATGATAGTCTGGTACCCTGATGTGCCCGATGCACCTTTTCATACTTGGAATTGTACAACTGAGTGGTTTCCCTGTAGAAAAAGTGACACCTTATGTGAGTCTTAGCATTTGATTTTGTTGCGTTATCAGTGTATGATATCATCATCTCAAGACAATGCATCAATTGAGAAAGTTTGTATCCCGATTTCTCTATTAAAAAGAGAAAACAGTACTGTATGGTTTCATTAGGTTGCCGTATGGCGGGGTGGTTCATGGCGTACAACTCGTACGCGACCGGTCCATCCGTGTGAAGCGAGGACGAGCTGGCGTACATGCGGGAGCAGTGGCTAGACCCAGCGGATGGGACGTTCTCGGCCTTCTAGCCGTTGAGCCCTTCGAGTGCATGGCGTTCGGCGTTCCACGCAAGGCAGTCGTGTTGTTACTGTACAGGTGCTGTTGCTATTAAAATCTGCCGTTCATTTCTATCCAAGCACTCACCTTCCTCTTCCTTAATCCTGTGATTAATTGGGAGCCCGTCCGTCATCCGCAACGTTAGCGATGCCTCCTGCCGCCGCCGAAGCTCCATCCACCGCCAGAAACTCCTCCAACATGCACGCCATGATAGACATCTTCATTTGGATGTACGCCAATGCCGTCCTGATGCATATCCTCGGCCTTGCGTGGAACGCCGAACGCCATGCACTCGAAGGGCTCTCCGGCTAGAAGGCCGAGAACGTCCCATCCGCTGGGTCTAGCCACTGCTCCTGCATGTACGCCAGCTCGTCCTCGCTTCACATGGATGGACCGGTCGCGTACGAGTTGTACGCCATGAACCACCCCGCCATACGGCTGTGCCGTCAGGAAGGACGCCCGCGGCCAGCGCCTATAGCGAGTTCACCGACTCCTTTGATGGCCGCGTGCAAGTGTATCTCCCTCAGCTTGTCGAGATCAAACCTACTCGCGCTTCTCGTCTGTATCGCCCTGGCTCACCATGAATCGTGACAGGATGTCAGGCTTCTCCTATCTCATCTCCTCACACAGCCGCGCACCATGGCGATGGGCTCGCGCAGCCGCCGCTCGGCACCCATGTTAGCGTCTTCTTTTTCTTCCAGAATCCTGGGGCGACGTACCATACCTACTCGCGCTGAGATTAGTAGCGTTAAACATACCGGCGAACCTGCTGCTCACGTTCGTGGTGTTCTCAACCTTTTCCGGCGACCGCCGTCGTCGTGGGTGGTTTTATCGATTAATCACATGATTAAGAAAGAGGAAGGAGAGCCCTTGGATAGAAATGGACGGCAGATTTTAATACCAACAGCACCTGTACAGTAACTACACGA